>NC_088792.1:41424735-41731056 GCF_011386835.1 Chrysemys picta bellii | reverse complement strand
TACAGGATCTCTATCAAGCATTCTTAAAACTACAATACCCACCTGGTGGAGTGAAGAAACAGATTGAGAGAGCCCAGAAGTCACCTACTACAGGACAAGCCCAAAAAAGAAAGTAACAGAATGCCACTAGCCATCACCTACAGCCCCCAACTAAAACCTCTCCAGTGCATCATCAAGGATGGAAGTTGGAAATCTATAATACGGAGGGAGATGAGTTCTAGTGACACTGATCAAGACCTAGAACTGCATATGTTAGAAGCTGAAGTCATACATGGCATCTGGCTCACAGCCTTGATCAAGGGAGTTCCTACAAGAATGGAGATTGATGTTGGAGCAAGTGTCTCACTGATTTCTGCATCTGCCTATCACCAGACTTTGTCAAAAGTTCCCCTGGAAGAAACCTCCACAGTTATGAAGCCTTATACTGGAGGAAAGTTCATCTTGATGGACAATCAGTCATTTTACTCCTGCATGTGATTGAAGGAAAGTATCCAGCATTACTTGGCAGAACTTAGCTTGAGAAGCAGTTGGACTGAGATTAAGGTGATCACAAAAATACTTAGAAACCTTTAAGAAATACTGGACATACACTCCAAAGTTTTTGAAAAAGAACTTGGACAGATGAGCAAAATGTCAGTGAAGATCACTGTTCAGTCTGACAGCCAGCCAAAAGTAGGCAAGTTGTGCCTTATGCTCTGAAGCCTCAGGTGGAAGCTGATTTGGACAATTAGTGAAAATTGGAGTCTTGTCACTGATTTCACACAGTGAATGGGCTACACCCATCAGACCAGTGATCAAGAAGGATGGCTCTGTCCAAATTTGTGGAGATTTCAAAGTGATGCTGAATCTGGTTTTATGTGCGGACAAGTATCCACTACCTCATATTGAAGATTTGTTTGTTATTCTTAATGGAGAGACAAGGTGGGTGAGGCTTTTGAGCTACATAGAGCTCTTCAGGTCAGCTGTGTAGCTCAAAAGCTTTTCTCTTTCACCAACAGATGGTCCAATAAAAGATATTACCTCATCCACCTTTTCTCTTTAATATCCTGGGACCAATATGACTACAACAACACTACGAACAACTCTTAGTGGAAGATAGTGTTTCAATAAATTGGATGTGCTCAGTGCATACCTACAAATGAAGATTGATCTGGCCTCTCGTAAGTATCTCATAATCAACACACAAAGGCTTATTTTGCTACAACATGTTGCCTTTTGGTATCACTCAGAGCACCTGCCCTGTTGCATAAAGCCATGGATGAGATCCTGAATGGAATGAACAATTCAGTGCTATTTGGATGACATCCTTGTTATAGGAAAGTATCAAGAGGATCACCTTCAAAATTTGAGTGCTGTCTTGCAAAGTTTGGAAGACCATGGGCTGAAAGTATGGCAAGACAACTGTGAGTTCTTCTTTGAATGCTTGCTCATATCCATTCCCATGTAGGTGTGTGCACCGCATGCATAGTTGCTGAGGATTTTTACCTCAGTGTATCCATTGAGTCGGTTCCGGTGCCCCCGGGAGTTGCACCCTCATGGCACTGTACATAGGGGCCTACTGCCCCCTCAGTTTCTTTTTTCCACCTGTGACGGTCTCTGGAACTGCTCATTCTTGCTCTGCAAGTACTCTCCCTAGTGGATATCTTTGTATTTCTTCTGTAAATAGTTAGTTGTTATAGTTAGTTGCTAGTACTAGAGTATGACCCTGCTTAACAAGGTTCTTTCTCACCCCGGCACCAGGGCATGCCTTGGTCTCCAGGGTTAAAGCCGTGCAAGGCTGGTCACAAGCCTATGCCTATTAGTGTTCCCCCCCTCTTGACTTGCCTCAGGTGTTTGGGCAAATCCCACCTGCTTGATTGTTGCAGGATTTGTAAAGGCTTTAAACCCAGGACCCATAAAGAAATGGACCACAGACTTAAGTTCCTCCTGATGCAGGTGGCTCTTTGTCTCTCAGAGTCAGGTCACCCTGACTCATCACCGAGCACCTCTGCTTCTGTGAGAAGCATGCTGGCTTCTGTGAGGGACAGGCACTGCAGCCTAGCCTTTCTGGTGCCAGGGAAAGACTCCTCGTTGGCGCCCCGTGACTCCTGGCACTGCCAAGTTTCGCTGGTACAGAGGAGGTCAGTGCAGGAGAGCACAGCATCACTCCTGCTCATTGGTACTGCACAAGAAACAGCCCAAGGAGGACAGGAAACATTCCCGTACTCTGAAATCCACTGGTCACAAGGACATTGGCAGAGTGAGACCCGTGCAGGGCCACTCGGACTCAGTGGCTGCTGCTATGGCACCATTGACTACAGCCCCAGGGAGGGAGCCAGTACCATTGGACTCTCCTCCGAGGGAGGGCAGGGCTGGCGCACCCATTGAAACCAGAGACATTCCTGGCAGCATGGGACCTGATGTCCCTCTTGGTTCCACCATCACCGACTAGACATGAGCTGGCACTGGAGGTGAGGCCAGCTATGGCATGAGGGCTCCCAGTGCCATTGAAAGGGAAGCCTGCGATTATGCAACAGCACTGGTCTCCTCTGTCCTGGAACCGCTCACCGATACTATCCAGCACCACACCTCTGTGGTCCCCGGGGAATGAATCCTCAGTCTCGGACTCAGAATCGGAGTCCTATACCTCGCGTAGGAGCCGGCACCGTTCAGACCATCAGTACTGGATGGAGGACATGAGTCAGGGGTTCCCACCTGCAGGCTGGCCAGCATAGTGGAAGATGCCTGTGCAATGACCCCTTTGGACTCCCTGGGCTTACCATCAAGTCCAAGGACCCAAGTCGCGCAGGTCCTACTCAGTGGCATTGGAAAATAGAGCCCCGCCACCCCCTCCTATGCTAGTGGAACTAGCATGCTCAGGGTCAGTTCAAGAGGGTCTGTTAGGGAGCAGAAAGTCATCCACCAGAGCCACATACTTGGCAAAATGGAAAAGATTCTCGATCTGGTCAGGGCAGAAACTGGGGGGGGGGGGGGAGGTCCCACTCACTCACTCACTCACTCACTCACTCACTCCCACTCACTCAAGTGCTAATACTGTATATTCGGAACTAGTTTGCTTCACCTAAAGCAGCAAGGGTTGTCAGTGTCTTTGATTAGAGTATACCTGGTGATTATCTTGGATTTTCCTCTGGGGGTGAGTGGAAGGTCCATCTTCACTAATGAACACTGTAGTCATTTTTTTAAGGGACTGACAGGCTGTACCCACAGGTCAGACAGCTGATTCCACCTTGGGACCTTAACTTGATACTATAGAGACTAACGGGGGCCCCATTCCAGTCTTTGGCAACATGTTCTTTACCTGTCCTGGAAGGTAGCCTTGCTGGTGGCTATCACCTCAGCCAGAAGGGTCTCATAAATCAGGGCCCTTACTTCAGAACCACCATACACAGTTTTCTTCAAGGACAAGGTCCAGATGTGTGGCCTGGTAGGCAAGGCTGAGAGCTTCTTAATGAGGCTTTGATCCCCAAGCCCTTTAGCAACCATTACTATCCACTAGTATCCTTTAGCAACCATTAACCAAGGGGTGGGGCTACTCAGGGAGAACAGGAGTTTAAAAAGCCCGCTCCTAAGCGACCAGAGGAGCTAGCAAACAGGAGCAGCTAATGGGAGTTTTGTGAGCGAGGGGACGAGGCTAGATACACTTCATTAATATTCTTTTAAAATTTAAGGCAATAAACACCTCCTAATAAATACCAAACAGCATTAAAGAAAGAGCTGCAGGAGTAAGAAGAGAATGCAGGCAGAAGTCTAGTAAAAGAGTGGGGGCTATCCAGTTTATTGCACTGAATGCAGCATGTATGATTACCTGCCTTATGGGCAGGTGGCGTATGTGTGCATTCGGTGCAAGGAGCTCCTGGCCCTCAGAGACCGCATACAGGCTTTGGAGACGAGTGGCTGAACTGGAGGAGCTAAGGGAGACAGAGAGGTATCTAAATGAGACGTTCAGGGACACTGTAGAATGGTCCCACCCCTGGTCTGACAGCCTCTGTGCTGTTGAGGTGGATGAAAGTCTCCGGAAAGGAAAGCATCAAACTGGAGCAGAGGGAAATGAGAACTGCCTGGTGACTTGCCTGCCTGGTGCAAAGGTTGCGGATCTCTCAAAACATCTGGACAGATTTATGTGTAGTCCTAGGGAGGAGCCGGTGGTCATGGTACATGTAGCCACTGATGATATAGGGAAGGATAGGAGAGAGGTCCTGGAGGCCAAATTTAGGCTGGTATGTAAAAGATTGAAGTCCAGGACATCATGGTAGCATTCTCTGAAATGCTTCCAGTTCCATGCGCAGGGCCAGTTCGACAGACAGAACTGCAGGTGCTCAATGCATGGATGAGATGATGGTGTATGGAAGAGGGGTTTAGATTTACTGTATTAGGAACTGGGGAAACTTTTGGGAAAGGGGGAGCCTATACAGGAAGGATGGGCTCCACCTAAACCAAAATGGAACCAGATCTCTGGCACTTAAAATTTAAAAGGTCGTAGAGCAGTTTTTAAACTAGGGACTGGGGAAAGCCAACAGGTGCAGAGGAGCGCATAGTTTGACAGAGAGATCCCTTAGGGGACAATCTATTAATAGAGATTCTCTATGTCCTAGTAAGGAAGAGAGGATGGAAGATGATAAAATATGTGTAGGATCGGATGAGAAACAGTTAAATGAAAGAGAGTCCCATTCAATTACATCATGTAATGGCAGACAAAATATTGTCACTTTTTAGCTAAGTGCTTATATACAAATGCTAGAAGTCTAAATAATAAGATGGGTGAACTACAGTGCCTCGTATTAAATGATTATATTGATACAAGAGGTATCACAGAACCTTGGTGGAATGAGGATAATCAATGGGACACAGTAATACTGGGGTACAAAATATATCAGAAGGACAGAATGGGTTGTGCTGGTGGTGGAGTGGCACTATATGTGAAAGAAATCATAGAGTCAAATGAAGTAAAAATCTTATATGAACCAAACTGTACCATAGAATCTCTATGGATAGTAATTCCATGCTTGAATAATAAGAATATAGCAGTTGGGATATATTACCAAGTACCTGACCAGGATGGTGATAGTGACTGTGAAATGCTCAGACACTATAAATATAAAACAATAATGAGGGATTTCAACTATCCCATAATGACTTGGTATATGTCACCTCAGGATGGGATGCAGAGTTTCTTGAAACCTTAAATGACTGCTTCTTGGAGCAGCTATTCCTGGAACCCACAAGAGGAGAGGCAATTCTTGATTTAGTCCTAAGTGGAGCACAGGGTTTGAGCTAAGAGGTGAATATAGCTGAACTGCTTGGTAATAATGACCATAATATAATTAAATTTAACATCCCTGTGGAGGGGGGAAAACAACATAGCAGCCCACTATGGTAGCATTTAATTTCAGAAAGGGGAACTACACAAAAATGAGGAGGTTAGTTAAGCAGAAATTAAAAGATACAGTGTGAAAAGTGAAATCCCTGCAACCTGCATGGAAGCTTTTTAAAGATAACAGAATAGAGGCTCAACTTAAATGTATACCCCAAAATTAAAAAAACATTGCAAGAGGAACAAAAAAAATGCCATCGTGGCTAAACCACAAAGTAAAAGAAGCAGTGAGAGGCAAGAAGGCATTCTTTTAAATGTGGAATTTAAATCCCATTGAGGAAAATGGACAGGAGCATAAACTCTGGCAAGTGAAGTGTAAAAATGTAATTAGAAAGGCCACAAAAGAATTTGAAGAACAGCTAGCCAAAGACTCAAAAACTAATAGCAAAAAAAATTTTGGACGATAAGGCCATTGAAGAGAAAATAAATGAATTTTTTGCATCGGTCTTCACCGGTGAAAATGTGAGGGAGATTCCTCAACTTGAGCCATTCTTTTTAGGTGACAAATCTGAGGAACTGTCTCAGATTGAGAAAAGACAACCCAGGGAATTATAGACCAGTCATCTTAACTTTGGTACCTGGAAAGATAGTGGAGCAAATAATTAAACAATCAATTTGTAAGCACCTGGAAGAAAATAAGGTGATAAGTAACAGTCAACATGGATTCATCAAAAAGAAACCATGTCAAACCAACCTAATATTCTTCTTTGATAAGGTAACATGCCTTGTAGTTAGGGGGAAGCAGTAGATGTGGTATATCAGAATGGAGAGGGGTAACTAGTGGTGTTCCCCAAGGGTCAGTCCTCGGACCGATCCTATTCAACTTATTCATAAATGATCTGGAAAAAGGGGTAAACAGTGAGGTGGCAAAGTTTGCAGATGATACTAAACTGCTAAAGATAGTTAAGTCCAAAGCAGACTGTGAAGAACTTCAAAAGGATCTCACAAAACTAAGTGATTGGGCAACAAAATGGCAAATGAAATTTAATGTGGATAAATGTAAAGTAATGCACATTGGAAAACATAACCCCAACTATACATACAGTATGATGGAGGCTAATTTAGCTACAACAAGTCAGGAAAAAGATCTTGGAGTCATCGTGGATAGTTCTCTGAAAATGTCCATGCAGTGTGCAGAGGCGGTCAAAAAAGCAAACAGGATGTTAAGAATCATTAAAAAGGGGATAGAGAATAAGACTGAGAATATATTATTGCCCTTATATAAATCGATGGTACGCCCTCATCTCGAATACTGCGTACAGATGTGGTCTCCTCATATCAAAAAAGATATACTGGCACTAGAAAAGGCTCAGAAAAGGGCAACTAAAATGATTAAGGGTTTGGAATGGGTCCCATATGAGGAGAGATTAAAGAGGCTAGGACTCTTCAGCTTGGAAAAGAGGAGACTAAGGGGGGATATGATAGAGGGATATAAAATCATGAGTGATGTGGAGAAAGTGGATAAGGAAAAGTTATTTACTTATTCCCATAATACAAGAACTAGGGGTCATCAAATGAAATTAATAGGCAGCAGGTTTAAAACAAATAAAAGGAAGTTCTTCTTCACGCAGCGCACAGTCAACTTGTGGAACTCCTTACCTGAGGAGGTTGTGAAGGCTAGGACTATAACAGAGTTTAAAAGAGAACTGGATAAATTCATGGTGGTTAAGTCCATTAATGGATATTAGCCAGGATGGGTAAGGAATGGTGTCCCTAGCCTCTGTCTGTCAGAAGGTGGAGCTGGATGGCAGGAGAGAGGTCACTTAATCATTGCCTGTTAGGTTCACTCCCTCTGGGGCACCTGGCATTGGCCACTGTCAGTAGACAGGATACTGGGCTAGATGGACCTTTGGTTTGACCCAGTACGGCCTTTCTTATGTTCTTATGTTCTTATCTCGACTTTAAATCTTTTGATACTGTCTTACATGAACACTTCTTAAACAAACTAGAGAAATATAGCCTAGGCCAGCGGTGGGCAGCCCATGGGCCACATGCGGCCCATCAGGGTAATCTGCTGGCGGACCGCCAGACAGTTTGTTTACATTTGCATGGTTGCCCACACCTCCCAGTGGCCACGGTTCACTGTTCCCGGCCAATGGGAGCTGTGGGAAGTGGTGCAGGTGCGGCAGGTTGGGGTTGATTGAGCCCAGAGGAGTTCTTTAATCCCCTTTTAACTAGGGCAAGGAGCAGTTGTGCCACAAGGACTTTATGTGGAAAACTGTCCACTAGAACCTGGTCTGAGATCACTGACTCATTTCCTCTAGGCCACAGAACATCAGTTAGGTGATGATACATAGCTGTATCTATGTTTAATGCATTGCCACATTGCTTGCTAATTTGACTTAATCTTCGTTTCCTCTTTTTCTGCAAATGTGTCCAGATTTCCAGGCAAGGAGGTGCATCTGAGTACTGTGAATGTAAAGATTTCCTGTCCCCTAGGCAGATGCTGCTGAAAGAACATGCTGAATCATCACTACATCCAGTAACCCTCTTCCCAGGTCCAGGCTTTTGGGCCCCACCTCACCCAATGGAAGGTAGATTTAGGCTCTGCCAACTGCTACCTCCCTGAAGTGCTGCAGCTGCTGGAGACTTGTGCTGCTGGGGTTTGTGCTTAGGGTTGCCAACTTTCTATCTGCAGAAATACAAACACCCTTGCCCTCCCCCCTCCCTGCCGCTTTTCCAAGGCCACACCTCCTGCTCACTCCATCCCCCTCTCTCTGTCGCTCGCTCTCCCCCACTCTTGCTAACTCACTCATTTTCAGCAGGCTGGAACAGGAGGTTGGGATGCAGGGTGAGGGGGCGGGGTGAGGGCTCCAGCTGCGGGTGCGGGTTATGGGGTGGGGCTTGGGTTTGGAGTGCTGGAGGGGACTCTGGGCTGGGGCAGAGGGTTGAGGTGCAGGGGGAGGTGGGGGGTGCGGGCTCCAGGCGGTGCTTACCTCAGGTGGCTTCCAGGAAGCTGCCGGCATCTCCCTCTGGCTCCTAAGCAGAGGCATGACCACGTGGCTCTCCGCACTGCCCGCGCCTGCAGGCACCGCCCCCTCAGCTCCCATTGGCTACGGTTCCTGGCTTATGGGAGCAGCTGAGCTGGCGCTGGGGGCAGTGCGCAGAGCTCCTGTGGCTGTCCCTCCACCTAGGAGCCAGAGGGAGATGCTGGCAGCTTCCCGGAAGTTGCATGGAGCTGGGTAGGGAGCCTGCCTGTGCCGTCAACTGGACTTTTAATGACCCAGTCAGCAGTGCTGACTGGAACCGCCAGGGTTCCTTTTCGACCAGGCATTCCAGTCGAAAACTGGACCCCTGTCAACCCTGTGGTGGCGAAATCAAGTATAGGCCCTGAGGTGAAACACATCCCTAATATTTCCATTTATTTGTTATTAGCATCTCTCTCTAGGTCATTAGTGCCTTTTAATTTTAGCAACTACTTCTCCAAAAACTAATCAATCTTCAGAACAGGTTCAGTTTCTCATCCGCCCCACTGTATTAATGTGCATTCTGTTACTATAAGCCCCCTCCCTTGGCTTCTGTTCTATTGGGGCTGTCTGGGACCCTTGACATCCTGTGCGCCAGGCATGAGAATGGGAGTGATGGCAGAGGTTCTACTTTCCTACAACTCTCCAATTTCCTTCCACTGTCATCATCAAGCTGTCTCTGATGCAACTTCTGCTGTCTCTGCCCCTTGCAGAAGAAACAGAAAAACACCTGACCAGGGAGATAGCGATTGTACTAGAAAAAGAGGGCCTTAATCAGGGGCCTCCAAAATAACCCAAATTTCATATATATTACACACAAAAGTTATGCTAAAGGAACATTACAGTTGCAAAGCTGAGCATTGCAAAGTTATGCAAGGCCAGAATAAAGGTTGCTTGTCCGTCCTTATTTTGGATACCTTGGGCATATACATTATGATACAATCTTTAATTACATGTATACATACTATTTTTTCCAGCCACTCATAGTGTCTTCCATCCACTGGCTCCCAGTCCCCTGTTCCCTGCCCACCCCCATTTCCCTGCCCAGCCAGTCCCAGGCTCCCCTCCTCTCAGTCCCAGTCACCTTGTCCAGCCCATCCAGATTCCCATCCACGCCCAGCTTCCAGTCCAAGCTTCTCTTCCCCCACCCCTGCCAGCCTCCAGCCCCTGTCTATCAACTCCTCCCCCCCCACACACCACCCTTGACTCCTTGTCCCATTGTATTCCTGGCCCCTCCCTAGGGCGTGAGTCATGCCGGAATGCTCCAAAACACCATTCCAGCACTGCCAGAAAGAGCATTTCTTTATGACTGGCACTATTGCTTATGAATGAGAGTTCTTGAAGTACCAGAAATGCACTGCCTCTCCATGATCTGGCTCTTCTCTCCTCTGCATTTGTCAGGTGGCTTGCTCCTCCTGGCTTCCTGGAACAGGAGAGAGAACACTGAGATCACAGGACTGAAAGGCTCCCTGTTCTCCGTTCTGGTGCCCAGTGCCACCACGGGCTGCAGTAGCCAGGAACAGCAATTTCAGGGAAAGGCCTGCTTGGTGCCTGTAGCCCCAGGATAGAGTGTGCTTACTGTAGGCAGAATCTTCTTGAAGCTTTGCAGTTAAATACTCCCAAGTCTTTACTGAGCAGGTGTGAACTGAGATTTTTCAAAGACTTATAATTTGGTCAAATCTGGATGAATTTGGTCAAATGTGGGATCAACAAAAAAGCACACCCCTGACCCAAAGGCCATCCCCCTGACACATTTCAAGTCCCTTCTTCAAAGCCTGAAGGCACTTGAGCTTTTCAAGGAGTAGGTCGCGGGAATTTTTTTAATATGACTAAACAATATATTTATCTAACCTTGTTCTAAGAAATGGCTGAACCCTTTTGGTGGAAACTTTCAAACAAACAAGCAAATAACAGACACCCAGCACAGAACTTTTCAAACCAAATAATGGCAAAGTTATAAGCAAGTGAAAATAGGGTCTTATAATGGAAAGTGTCAGGCAACCTCAGTAATAGCTTGTAACCCGACCTGTACCTATTCTATATATATTTTTAAAGGGAGCAAGTGTTTAGAAAAGTGAGCCACTCTTCTAAAAAGTGAGGTCGGTGACTATGACATTGCTTTAACTCTCCTAATGGAATTTTTTGTTTGGGAATTGCCTCTAATTTTCAAAAATAGGAAAATAAACTTTCTTTCTTTCTTCATAACTTTACCTTAGAGTGAAAATTCTTAATCAAAATGTATTTAGCTGAAAAACTCAGCTAGCCAAGGACAGGTCATGTCCCTCGGTCACTGTTCAAAGACAAAGCTCAAAGGAAGGGAATGTACACCTTTTAGAACTCTGTAGCCTCTCACCCGAAGAGTTTGAATTGCAAGCACCTGCTCCCAGATCCCAATAATGTAAAACTACCTTTAGCCTGACCTATATAGGGCCTACCATCTTTTCATAACATTAAAGCCCCCCAACTCCTGAAGATTCCTCAGGCAATGCCACTTTATTGGAGCTCTATGGTTTTTCTGTGGGGCAGTGATCTAGCTGCCCTCTAGAACATAAGAATGGCCATACTGGGTCAGACCAAAGGTCCATTTAGCCCAGTATCCTGTCTTCCAACAGTGGCCAATGCCAGGTGCCCCAGAAGGAATGAACAGAACTGGTAATCATCAAGTGATCCATCCCCTGTTCCCCATTCCCAGGATCTGGCAAACAGGCTAGGGACACCATCCCTGCCCATCCTGACTAATAGCCAGGATGGCTATTAGAGCTATCCCTTGAAACCCCACCAAATTTCTAGCTGGAGATCTGATTTTGTCCCTGTGGGTTCCCTCCATGGCTGCTACTAATGTAGTCATCAGCCTCCTGGCTCCTGTGAGAGCACGGGCAATGGAGCCATGGAAGGGTCAGTTGTCAATTAAGACAGCTCTTGCTTCTTTTCTATGGGTCCGCAAGGTTGGGAATCCTCAGTCCCTACTAACTCCAAGGTCATATCAACTTTGAATTTCATATTCTCTAAAAAGTGCAGTACTAAAGGTTTTTCTCTTAAGTTACTGTCACACATTTACAGACTCATCTCTGATTCCTCTTCCTCCCTCTCCTGGTCTTTTTTACTGTATTCTCATTGGAATGCTGATTGGCTTAGTAACTCAGAAAACTACCCTTGTGTGACAACCATGTTCCCAGAAATCCACAATGAACTGCAAACACTAAGTTTGTCATTGAAATTTCTGTAGAAGAACACACTCTTTCAACCCTAGAGAAATTAGCTTACGTGCGCAATGTTCTTATAATAAATTTATTTCAAAATGTCACATGGGACAGGATAGTTCCTTATTTAGAGCCCAGAACTTCCCTATATTCACCAACTCTTCAAAACTAAGGAGTACCTGCTAATCTGGCTCATTAGAGAAGGATTTTCTTATGAGGCACTGATTATAGCTCATTGTTATTTTTGGTGAAGGGAAGAAGGGAATGAAATATTTGCAATGGCTGTCTACCTGCTCCTGATTTTTCTTTCCCTCGTCACTTCAACAATTCAACTGCCAGGTAAGTTCCTGTCCTGACTTTTTTTGAAGTGAGGATATAAAAATGCTTCTTTTTGCGTCCTTTCCTTAGTTACTTTAACTTTCTCTTTGGGGCAGAGTGAGATTATTTATTTATGCTCTATTATTAGCCCTAATTTAAAACAGCTTCACTCAGTTTTGGTGGCATCTGGAGTCCTCAGATTTCCTTCATGGCATATAATCAGGGTTTAGACCAAGATATGGCTCAGAAACTGTGCTGGTGAATTTGGTCAAAGGCTGGGAGGGTTGGGGGGGGAGGGTAATGTATCACCCAGGGAAGCTTGGCTTTGTGATAGATGGTCCCTTACACCAAAAATCAAAACAATATTCAGATTACTGCCGGTCCCAAAGGACCAGTCACGTACCCCAGGTCAATTGTTCCTTAGATTTACACCAAAGCCAACACTTGCAGCCAGTCCTATAATAACCTAACTAAAGAGTCATTAACTATGAGAAGGAAATAAGAGAGTTATTTACAAGGTTAAAGCAAGTAACATACACCCAAATGAGATAGGGTCTTAAGTTTCAAAAGGTAATAAAAGCTTCTATAATAATCAAGCGCTATATGTTCTATAGGGCTAACCCAGGATAAACACTGGGGATCTCTTGCTTGCCCTTGAGAGTCCATGCAGCATAGAGATACAATTTCTCCATATCAGGGATTTTTATTCTCATTCCACTCTGAGCTGCCAATTCAGCTGATGGGAGGAATTCACTCTCACTTTTCCTTTTCCTGAGGTGCTGGGGCGGGGGAGAGGGACAACAGGAGAGCAACCAACAAAGTCTTTTGTTCTCTGACATTCCACAATAGTTTGTCTGGTTTTGATGGGCATTCTCTGATAGGCAGGACATAACACCTTTTTTGTTGTAGGCCAGCATTAATTTCACACTAATTAATGTCTCTCTCTCCTGTCTGGTGACTGACACAGCTATAAAGGCTTGCAATGCAAATGCACAAATATAACTTCACAATATGGGATACAGATATACTAAGTGAGATCAATGCATGCAGCATCTTACAAGCATTGAATAAAATCTAAACAGCACATTTTTCTAATACTACATTTATTTTAATAATACACACAAGGGAGGCAGCATAATTCTAGCAATGTATTTGTCAGTATCAAAGTGAGAACTGCGGACCTTGGCATAACCTGGCACCTGCTTTGCCAGCATCACAACAGCATCTTTCACTGCAAGGGGCTCAAATGTCCAATAAGTGACCAGCTTACCTCCTATTACAGCCTTCGCCATATATTTTTTCTCATTTTGTTTTACAGGTAGTGGAATATTTTTAATACACAATGAAGACCATAAGCTCTGTGTAAAAGCTCAAAGCTCGAACTCAGTCATAATTGCCACTTGCAACCAGGACGATGAGTCACAAAAATTCAGGTGGGTCTCTGACCACCAGATTCTGAGTATGGCATTGAAGTTATGCTTGGGAGTGCCTTCAGTGAAAGACCAGGCTGTGATCACGCTGTATCCTTGTAACAAGACAAGTAAACTCCAGCAGTGGGAATGCAGAAATGAGACCCTTCTCGCAATCCAAGGGGAAGATTTATTTTTCAACTCTGCCCACGGAGAGGGAAGGAAAGTCATGCTGTCCAAAGGATCGGGCTCGTGGAATAGGTGGAAGATCTATGGAACTACAAAAAAATTGTGTTCTCAGGGCTATGAAGGTAAAATTTTGAAAATTAATCTCTTTATTCTAAACTAATTTACTTGCGTAGCTATTAGAGAATTTTGTTTCCAATGCACCTCACCTTACCATCATTCCATGCACAGAACTACGGTTGGCTCAATAGCAGAGCTGACTACAGGTAGAGAGCAGAATTGGACCTTTCAAGAACTGACTTTGGCAATTTGTGGTTCACTTGGCAAAGGCAATTCCAAGTGCCAAATTAAGTACATTAATGATAGACCCCTATATTGTGTCAATCAGTATACAGGGAATGATGATTCTATTAGTACAACAATGAAAACAAAAGATCTGTGTATATATTGGTATCAACCTGCATTTGTGGAAGAAATTTGGAATTACGTTGTATTTAATGTCCTAGGGTTGATTTAACTGTTGCTCATGGAATATTACATTCTAGTAACTGGATGTGAGACCTAGCTCTTCCTCAGTTCAATTGAATACATCAGGCATGGTGGTCCAGCAGCATATGAAAAGGCGTTTCAGTTTATGATCCCAATTCACTCACTATGTATGCATTTATATGGGGAAAATAAATTTAAAGGTGAAGTGAAATAATGTTTGTCAAAATAATAATTAAAAGAAAACCACTTAAATCCTAAGGACCTGAAGTTTACTGTACAAAGAAACATATTTTAAAATGGATTCAGTAAAAAATAAGTGGTTTTTTTCTGCTTATCCCAGAAGTCTTAACTTTGGAGAGGCAATTTTCACCTACTACAGTTGGTGTGACAGTCTGCTATAAACAGTGAGAGAGTGCCTGAGCATGTTCTTGGCTGCTCCAGTTGTTCCTTCTGCTCCCACGCTTTCATGGGCTGGGAGTTAAAGTTCAGAGTTCATGTTATTAATTTAACAGTAAAAATCATTCCATTAACGTTGTAATTACCAATGAGCAAACATTAGAAGTCAGGTGATTCGGAATGAGGTTGCACTTAAACTAAGCTCAAAACTTCGGAAACACTTCCCCTGTAGCAACCGCATGAGAACAAGCAGAAATAATGACAAGAATTATCTTTATTGAACAGCTAGATTGTAACTATAGGAGTAAGGGGGAATAAAAAACACCCCTATCGTGTCCCTCCTTGGGCGACCCGGGTCTTGGCTCCAGTCACAACGGAATGAAAGGGGACTGCCTGCCTGTTTATTCCCCTCCCATAGCAAGAGGGCAAGGGGAAGGGGAAGGGTGTGTAAGTAGGAATGGACAGAGCTTTGGCTCCTCCCCACAACTGACCAACAGCCATTGCTGCTGAGCTGACAGAGGGGTTGTCATAATTTGCTGCTGGTAGAAGCCAGACACAAATTATGATACCTAGAGCAAAAGGGAAGCAGTCAGTGAAGTAACTATTCCAAATGTAAGATTTAGCTACAGATCTCTAGGGCTCTATCAAATATTCCTTGACTAAAAGAAAAAAAAAATCCTCACATAATTCAAAGCAGGTATTAAATATATAACAGGTCTGAACATTTTTGAAAATCTGGCCCAGACAGAGTTACAAAGAAATATGGTAGGTTGAAATGACTATGAAGGCCAGGCTCAGGTTGTTTGGATGAGCTTAACTCTGTATATCTCTACTTTAAAATGTAACCTTCACTTAGAATTTCCTGGCTCTCTCAGCTTTGATTATGATAATGGTCTTAATGTAAGGATTTTTACTGTGAAATTAATTATATGTAATGTCAGCATCAACTCCTGCTTAACTAAGTTATTTGCATGGCATGTGGTTTATGATCAAACATTTTTGTGGACACTGGTACCCAATTATTGCTATCTCTATCCATTTGTCTCCTTAGATATGTTTACACTGCTAGGAAATGCCTTTGGGGCACCCTGTGTATTCCCTTTCAAGTTCAATAGTACGTGGTACGCTGAATGTACAAAGGATAGAAAGGCTGGTAATGAACAGGGCTTCCCCTGGTGTGCAACATCTACAGACTTCGATGAAGACTCTCTATTTGGATATTGTCCACTGAAAGGTAAGTTCTTCACATTTAAAACAAGGGCCCTGATTTAGGCAAGCAGTTTAAGCACATGCTTAACCCACTATCACTTGCAGTCCCTGCCCAGGAGGCTCAGAGACTCTGTGTGGTATTGGGGAGGCAGTGGCCCCTTTTACTGGACTTCCAAAGGCTGGTGATGGGGGAGGGGAGAGCAGCCAGGCATTCCCAGGAGCCAGTGGGAGGAACTAGAGGACACGCATGTTAAGGGGGAAGCCAGGGCCTGGGGTAGCTGTGGGGGTGAGGTGGAGATCAGCACACTAGGCAAGGGGGAAACATGGGGAATCAGGATAGCACACTGGGTGATGGGGCAGCAAATGGGGTCAGGGATAAATGAGATAATGGGTGGGGCAACAAATGTAGGAGCAAGGGCACATAGTGGCAGCAGCTGCCTACCTCAGAAGGCTGGTAATTCCAGGGGCCTTACCCCCAACTTGGACGTTTCTAGCCAGGCATAGAATTTTCTAGAGGGATGTGAGGCAGTATCAGCATCTTTATCCCCTTTGCTGGCCTAAGGGGTGGGGAGATGGTTCTCCATTGAGAGCAGCTATTCACATCTGTGAGGCAAGGGTGGGAGTTCTTCCTGCTGTACAGGCTGAGAGATCAAACTTTCCATCGGGGTGTGTAACATCTCGGATTAGCTTCCCTTCCCCAGTATGCAAAGGAAAAGCCACCCATCAGATGGAGATTTCGTCACAGATCAGTAGAAGGGGTCTGAAAACCTAGTCTACAGGGAAATCCCATAATGTTGGAAATTTGGCAGGTCTTAGGAGAGGTTCCATGGAGTGAGGGAATGGTGGATGTGCAGGATGACAGGTTATATATATATATATATATATATATATATATATATATATATATATATATATGTATATATATTTGGGTAGGTGTTGAAAAGTAAGTACTGAATGAATGGAGGGTGTGTAAGTGGAGCAATCAGTGTGTGCAAAGCAATCTAAATATATGCAAATTGCTACTTTATGTTAACTAGAATATACTGGGGGCATGATTTCAAATCTTGGCAGGTATGATTGATTATATTTTCAATTAACAAATACTGTGCCAATCGTCTCTTTACAGACAACATTGACAAAGACTTTTGGACTACAAACCCTTTCACAGGCACCCACTACCAGATAAACTCCAACTCAGCCCTAACGTGGCACCAAGCAAGGAAAAGCTGCCAGCAGCAGAATGCGGAATTATTAAGTATTACAGAGCTACATGAGCAAACTTATCTGACAGGTAAAGCTAAATAACAAGTTGATCTCTGGAGCTTACACATTTTATATACACCTGACTCAGGGCCATTTTTAGGAAGATGGGAGGGAACTAAGTGTCATTTTTCCAACCAAATGTATATTAATATGCTCCAAAAATGTACTTCCCCCTTACCAATAACAAGGTGTTGCAGCATCTCTGCATGATGGATGACTCTACATACCTGATTTTGTCCAAGACATGTAGTTTTCAAACTATTAGTTTTAATTAAAGCTTTGTACAGTCACTACAAAATCAATTCTGTTTAATAAATTGTCATTTTATTTCTTTTTGTTACTTAGCGCTAACTGGCAGAGGGAATTCTGAACTCTGGATTGGACTTAACAGGTTGAATTCCAATGGTGGATGGCAATGGATTGGTGGCAGTCCATTCAGATATTTAAACTGGGCTCCAGGTAGGTGCACATCTGTTTAATGATGGTCTGTTTATGGGCAAAATTCTGCTCTTATATATGCATGGTGGGTCTAAGCTCCTATATTCTGCTCTCTCCACATTCACAGAATTCCCATTGATGTCAATGGGACTATTAAAAAAAAGTAGAATACTGGAGTGCTTGTGAGAGGAATTTGTCCTTACTTTGTAGTGCAAAATGAAAGAGAAGATTCCCAAACCAGGAAAGCATTTAAAGTCTAAAGACATTTGCATCATCTTCACACACGTGATTTTCCAGTAGCGATTTTCTTACATACTATTCAATTCAGATGGAAAACTCATTAAAAACATTGAAATACTTTCTGTTTAGAAACATTACATACCATGCATTGTAGATTTTCATTTTTTCTCATTTTTAAAAACTATAACATTTGCACGAAGGTCTTCATAGGCCCCTGCTACATTTTTTCCCAGCTAGATTTATAATCCTGTATCTGTGCCATCATAATCATTTTCATAAAGCATGTAAACTACTAACGAATCAAACATTCATTTATTGTAAAGTCCATAAGTAAATGACAAACAAGGTAAAACACCACCACCAAATATTATACTCATAATGCTGTTGCCACATCTGTTTTGAAACATCACTGATCTTTTTCACTCATCTTCCCCCCAACCTCAAAAATTAGTTGTTATAGGAAATAACGTATGAAATGGTTGAAAACACCTTTATTTTTACTATGTGATTGTCCATATATTAAAATACATTCATCTGTCAACACATGAATGTATAACTCATAGTATGATTAGGAGTATGTATAAGAACTGATAGGAATACTGTATGAGAGTAAGCCCACCCTTCCCAGAGCCCCAGCCTTGTGGGCCCTCTGGTTTACCATTTACCTCTTCAGGGATGATATTTGATGCAAACTGACCCAGGGTTTCCAAAACAATTAGCTGTTACTTTAGGCAGCTCAAAAGAAATACAGAATCATGCAAAATAAGATGCACTTAAATGCCATTTCCTCCCTCAGTTTCCTCATCACTCTTGAGCGTTCTTTGGGATTTGGGTCACTGTTTTCTAAGGAGTCCCTAACTGTTTTTAAAGGGCTGTTTCAAGACTTCAGTCTGTGTTCCCCTTCTGGGGAAATCCCACCGCTCCAAACCCTTCTTCCTGTAGACCTCTTGGAATAACTGGATTATGCCTGGTCAGGTACCTCTGTTAGCATACCCACTGGCCTGCCAGAACAGAGTCACTAAAATGTTAGTGTCTTCTTTTGTTTATTCTGTAGCTTCTTGCAGACAGGGTGTGTGATAAATGACACAGTCCTTGCCAGCCCCTGGCTGGTTTGCTACACATTGCAGGTTAGCATTATACATATGGCTCATAAAATCAATCAGAATTCACAAGTTCTACATAAATAGATCCCCCAAATCAGGGTTGCCATTTCTCAGATATTTATCTTTTGCCTTAGGCTCTAGTATATTTCCTCAGCATGTCTCCTCCCATTTATGGCCAAAGTGGGATAAGGTTCATAAGCTATAGATGCTCAGTAAATACTGAGGTTGAAAATTTTCAAATCAACATATTGCCTCTGACTTGTGGAAATATATATTTTGGTTTATCTTTTATATTATCAAGATTAATCCAACTTTCTTCATAAATACAATATTGCTGAGTTTCCTCCTGAACACTGTTTCCCTGGGATTCTAAAGGTTAGAGAGAGCAAGTGTGATGAACACCATGATTGACACATTGGAATTGAATCAGGGACCTCCAGAGCTAAAAGCATGGGTTGCTGCAGCTTGAGCTAAAGCTTGCTATGTAGGGTTGTAACAGACTCATGTTCCCTGGAGATGGGGCTCAAAGGGAGACTGTAACACACACTCGCCAGTGGGTTAAATGTGGAACTATATATGAATATCCAATTGTAGTCAGGCTATTTGGACTAATGGACAACAACTTTATAGCATCAGTGTTGTTGGTCAGCTAAGTAATTGTCTCCTAATCTTCTGTCCTTAAAGTGATGATTATTAGCAAATAATATGTCAATGAATTTGTAAGTGCAAGAAGACCCCCAACAGATTGTTCCTTTGGTTGGTGAGATGAAGATGTACAGTGTTAATAGAGATTCTCTGCTTTTTGTGTTTGTTTCTCAAAGGAAGTCCCTCTCTTGAGTCTGAAAAGATCTGTGGACTGCTACAGTCTGGAAATGGTAAATGGGAAAACCAGCAGTGTGATCAGAAACTTGGATACATCTGTAAAAAAGGAAATTCCTCTTTGGAGTCCTTTATTATTCCCTCAGGTAGGCTGGTCAATACAAATAAAAGCTATTTATTCAAAGTCTATAGAATGTCCTGCAATGAGCAAAAGATAAAAAGGAATGCATCTTTATACAGTGCACATAACCTTCTGTCTCGATTGTCAAAACCAAATTGTTAGGCCTGTTGATCAGTTGTAAACACATGTGGAAGAATTCCATGATGTCAGTTCTCTATAGGTGTCTAAATGTTGCTTCACTAAGGCCACTTTGAAAAAGTTCCAGGAACACAAGGCCCTCAGAGGGAAAGGATCCTGCTCTGGGGGAAACTAATCAGGACCTGAGTTCCTTGCATGCATGCTGAAGTCTGCAGAATATATTAGAGGGACCATGTGCTGCATCAGGAGTGATCCGGAGTGCATCCTGCACCTGGCCTCTGAGATCCATTGGATACATCTACACAGCTATAAAAAAAAGTGCTGCACCAAGTCTTCGAACCCAGGTCAATTGACTTGGGCTTGTGGGGCCTGCGCTGCGGGACTAAAAATAGTGTAGATGCTTGGGCTCAGGTTGGAGCCCAGGTTCTGAGACACCCCACCCGTCTCACAGGGTTTCAGAGCCTGGGCTCCTCCCAAACACAGCTTCTACACTGCAGTTTTTAGCCCTGTAGCCCAAACACAGCAAGGCAGAGTCAGCTAGCCCAGGCCTGTCGTGGCTGTACTGTGGGTCTTTTATTGCAGTGTGGATGTATTCTGTCCTACTCTGGCAGGATGGGTCATGATCTGCCTATGTAGCTGGAACCCTTCATTCCCACCTCTTTCGATTGCTCTTCTGAATAATTGTTTTAAACATTTTTTTTCCTTTAGGTGACTTTAGGCCTATTAAATGCCCCAGTGGATGGATCCCCTATTCAGGCCACTGTTATATGATTTACAGAGCACCCAAAATATGGAAAGATGCTTTATCTTCCTGTAGAAAAGTGGGTGGAGATCTGGCGAGTATCCACAATATTGAAGAATACAGCTTTACAGTGTCTCAGCTTGGGTACAGTGAGTATTGCTACAGGGCAGTATTTTACCTGCATACATATTTATAACATAGCCATGATCAATTCTGCAGTTCTGACAATGATGTTAATGTAAGGTCTTAAAGTCCAAGAAGGCAGATCCACCTTCATTACTCAGTCAGGGATGGACATGAAATTTAATAATGCTATTAAAATATATAATAGTATGGGGGGGAGGGATAGCTCAGTGGTTTGAGCATT
The DNA here is from genome assembly GCF_011386835.1 of Chrysemys picta bellii. Classification (NCBI taxonomy): domain Eukaryota; kingdom Metazoa; phylum Chordata; order Testudines; family Emydidae; genus Chrysemys; species Chrysemys picta. Next base: position 41,710,281 of record NC_088792.1, on the reverse strand, counting down.
GGCCTGCTAAACCCAGGGTTGTGAGTTTAATCCTTGAGGGGGCCACTTAGGGATCTGGGGCAAAAATCAGTACTTGGTCCTGCTAGTGAAGGCAGGGGGCTGGACTCAATGACCTTTCAAGGTCTCTTCCAGTTCTAGGAGATAGGATATCTCCATTAATTATTATTCTTATTATAACTGCTTCTTATGTTTTTAGAGCCTACGGATGAGTTGTGGATTGGTTTGAATGACCTCAAGATTCAGATGTATTTTGAATGGAGTGATGGGACTCCTGTGATTTACACCAAGTGGCTACATGAAGAACCATCCCATGCAAACAACAGGAAAGAAGATTGTGTCAGTATGAAGGGAGAGGTACAATAATGCAATTATATTTACTACTAGCTTGTTTTCTTTCAAAGGGTACATCTACACTGCAGCAGGTATCTACCAGCTTGGGTAGATAGACACATGCAAGCTTTTCTCCAGCTAGGGACTAAAAAATAGCAGTGTAGCTGGTGGTAGCCTGGGCGTTAACTCAGGCTAGCTGCCTGAGTACAAACCTGCCTGGATCCCCTGGGTACGTGCTTGTGTAGCTAGCCTGAGCTGCTGCTATGCTACCCCCATCTACACTGCCATTTTTAGTAAGCTACTGTGTGTCTATCTGCCCCAGCTGGGAAACACGCTGCCTGCTGCAGTGTACATATAGCCGGCCTAAGTGACTATTGTAGTTTGATTCATTGCCCAAGAGCAAGGGTACTAGTCTGAAGCCAATGACATCTGAAGTAATCACGTCTGGAGATTTAGGTTTTGTAAAAATACAGCTCTCAGGCCCTGATCCTGAAAGTGTGAGTATGGAGGCTATGCACAGGTACAAGTAAGGTTTAACATAAGGGGTGATCCATTAGGCTAAGGCTTTGTCTGCTCTAGGGAAGTCGATTAAAGAGCACTGAGCATCCACTCACAAAATGTGGGATCTTCTTGGTGGTAAGTCTCTTGGTGCAGGGATTTTCTACTTGTCTGTAAAATATCTTGCACATTTATTGTGCTTTTCTGAAAAATAAATTACAACTTTGGAAGCCCATGTAGCTGGAGCCTCCTAATCAGGAAAGGCACCACATGGTTTGTGCTCAGTTTACAGCCCCTCATCATGGGTACAGTGGAACGAGGACTACTATATTCCTATTAAATCTCTTATATTCTCACTTTACTTTGTTTTCCCTATCTTTGCTTTGCAGTTTTTAAAGAAAAAAACTAAGATATTTTCTCAAAAACTCAGTTTGACCCATTGTGAGGTTTTGCAACTGCCACACACCCCTTTTCTTGGCTGGTGCAGCCCATAGGGTTAGTTTGCCTTTATTATATTCACTAAAAAAATATCTACAAGACCAAGGCCAGTAGGTCCCATAAATCCGGAAAAACATAATGTGTGTGTACATTGGGGACGTTCTACTAGATCCTAATTTGTCCTTGCAGAAGCTCCCATATCTCTTTCGGATGAGTGTTCTTATTGTCAGGAACATGTCATGCTGTAGGATAGCATGGTGTATTTCAGTCATAGGCCAGCCCAGGAAAAACTCCCTCAGGAACTAAGAACCGCTTCGGATCTTACCACATTCTGCTCTGTGTGCAAGGCACACTTATTTGTCTTATCTTTGGTAATAAATATGCAGAGCAGAAATTAAAGAAATATTTTTTGAAAATATTTCACATTTTTTCTTCAAGGAGATAAAAGGAGAGAAAGAGAATCATACATGCCATAGTTGAAACTAGTCACGTCATGTAATGCACTTCTGCAGCGTGCTCAGATACTGCACTATGATAATAGAATAGAATAGAATGTTGACTTGTTCAGCAGTCACTGAAGCCTTCATAAATGCCATTTAAACTCTGTGCACTCTGAGGATATGCACCCAGCACTAATAAGCTAATGAACTTTTGGACAGACAGCAGAGCCTCCAATGGAATTTCAAAGTTAAAGGGAGGACCTTTATTGATGGGCCATGGTAAGGAAAAAGAGATCTGTAGTCATGTGGGGAGGGAATTGAAATGACCCAAACCAAAGCTTAAAGGTGGTCTGGGTGCTGCCTGGAGACTGGTGAATGTTCAGTCTGGTTCTTATTTCCTCTGAACCTTTTTACGGAAAACCTTAGAAAAAAAGAATAAGGAATGTTCTAAAGACATAATCCTTCGTCACTGACTTTCCTTTCCTTTCTTTGCCATGTTCAGGATGGCTATTGGGCAGATGATGTTTGTGAAAAGAAACTTGGTTACATCTGCAAAATGAAACCTTTGGCAGAAGAATCTGAGGAAGTTGAGGTCATTGTCCCAGGCTGCCAGAAAGTAAGTACTATATATATATATATATATATATATATATATATATATATATATATATATATATATATATATATATATATATATATATATAAAAAAGATCATTTGACTTATTGGTTTCACTCCTTTTAAAATTATATTGTCTTTTAGGAGGCAATCTACGATAACTGCTTTTGACAAAACTTGTTCTTACCCTAGCAAATTGTTAATTTATGCACATTGATGATTTTCAGACCACTGGGGAAAAAATTGCTCCCTCATTTAAGCAAAACCTTTCAGTTCCTTGTGTCTCCTTTTGTCTTTATTCTCTCTTTTCTGAATTGAGCAGACCTATGCAGTTTTGGTTATTCATGAGTCATCTGCTGTACAGATGTACACTTAATCATTGTTCCACTGAAAGATTTTGCATTGCCCAACTGCACAGCAATAATAATTTTCCTAGAAGTCAGCCTGCAGCCAACATCAATGTCTTTGTGGGACTTGCACAGCTCTGAAGGCCCTACGGTGTCATTAAATGAGGTTGTGATGGTTTCCTCCTGCCGGGGTGCCACCTGGAACTGGGGTACCACTGAGCTCTCTGACCCACCAGCCTGGACTCCCTCTAGACTGTACTGCTGTGACAAGTTGCAAAGCCCTCCTAGCTTGCACTGTCACAACATTCATACGGGTAGGGATACATCCAGCTGCAGTTACACACAGACTCTCTAACCACCAGCCTCCCAGCCTTGGACCCCAGAGCAGTACCATCCTGCCTTGGTCAAATCTGGGTTTAATACCTGGTCTGCCTCTCCCTCAATGTGAAGAGAACAATGCACACTTGTGGTAACCAAGCAGAGATTTTCCCCAGACACCTTAGTCAAATGCACACTGGTTTGGATTAAAACATAAAATAAGTTTATTAACTACAAAACATAGATTTTAAGTGATTATAAGTGATAGCAAACAGATCAAAGCAGATTATCTAGTAAATAAACAAAACCGCAAATTGAGTTTAACACACTAGATAGGTAGAATATGAATTAGCACATTCTCACCCTGAGTGATATACAGGCTGGCAGATTCCAAAGGCACAAGCTCCCTTGGCTTTGCAGCTTGGCTTTCCCAGCTTTTCATACACAGGTTAGCAGTCCCTTAGCCTGGGACCATAATAATAATTAATGGAGATATCCCATCTCCTAGAACTGGAAGGGACCTTGAAAGGTCATTGAGTCCAGCCCCCTGCCTTCACTACCAGGACCAAGTACTGATTTTGCCCCAGATCCCCACGTGGCCCCCTCAAGGATTGAACTCACAACCCTGGGTTTAGCAGGCCAATGCTCAAACCACTGAGTTATCCCTCCCCCCCCCAAAGACCATCACTTCCCCCTTGTTCAGTCTTTTTTCCTCAGGTGTTTCTAGCTGTGTTTTTGTAGGGAGAGTGAGGTACCCTCTTTTTTTAATCTTCTTCCCACTTGCTCGAAAGCTTTTTTTCTGTGACCTGGGTCAAACAGTTCCCGTTTATGTAGTGCTATCTCTGAGAGGTTTCTATTGTAAACAGTTCCTAGGGTAATCATTGTGCTTGTATGCATTTCCTCAATGAGCCATTAACATTGTTTGGCCTTTTTACTGTTGTCCCTGAAAGGCTGCTTGTGGGTGTTTTCAACCTCAGAACATGTTTCAGTAACACATACATAGCCACACTTCATAATTTCACATACGATGATAGCACATACAATCCAATGAGATATTAATGTCTAGCAGATCAAGACTTTTAGAATGACACCTCACAAGGCATACTTTGTACAAAACATATCCTAATTACGGGACAGTGGTGAATGCTGGGGTGCCAGGGTGTCACAGATGTTTTGAAACAAATTGATAAATTAAACAGTAATAAGTGACCAGGACCAGATGGTATTCACCCAAGAGTTCTGAGGGAACTCAAATGTGAAATTGCAGAAATTGTAGTATGTAACCTATCATTTAAATCAGCTTCTGTACCTGATAACTGGAGGAAAGTTAATGTGACACGAATTTTTAAGAAGGGCTCCAAAGGTGATCCCAGTAATTACAGGCCGGTAAGCCTGACTTCAATACCAGGCAAAATGGTTGAAATTATAGTAAAGAACAAAATTGTCAGATACATAGAGGAACATGATTTGTTGGGAAAGAGTCAACATGGTCTTTGTAAAGGGAAATCATGCCTCACCAATCTACTAGAATTCTTTGAGGGGGTCAACAAGGACGAGGACAGGATGGATACAGTGGAAATAGTATACTTATATTTTTAGAAAGCCTTTGACAAGGTCCCTTACCAAAGGCTCTTAAGCAAAGTAAGCTGTCATGGGATAAAAGGGAAGATCCTCTCACGGATCAGTAACTGGTTAAAAGATGTGAAACAAAGCGTAGGAATAAATTGTCACTTTTCAGAATGGAAAGAGGTAAATAGTGGTGTCTCCTAGGGGTCTGTACTGGGACCAGTCCTATTCAACATATTCATAAATGATCTGGAAAAAGGAGTAAACAGTGAGGTGGCAAAATTTGCAAATGATACAAAACTACTCCAGATAGTTAAGTCCAAAGCAGACTGCAAAGAGTTACAAAGGGATCTCACAAAACTGGGTGACTGGGCAACAAAATGACAGATGAAATTCAGTGTTGTTAAATGCAAAGTAATGCACATTGGAAAACATAATCCCAACTATACATATAAAATGGTGGGGTCTAAGTTAGCTGTTACCACTCAAGAAAGAGATCTTGGAGTCATTGTGGATAGTTCTCTGAAAACATCCACTCAGTGTGCAGTGGCAGTCAAAAAAGTGAACAGAATGTTGGGACTCATTAAGAAAGGGATAGATAATAAGACAGAAAATATAATATTTAACTATATAAATCGATCCTATGCCCACATCTTGAATACTGCGTGCAGATGTGTTGCCCCATCTCAAAAAAGATATATTGGAATTGGAAAAGGTTCAGAAAAGGGCAACAACAATTATTAGGGGTATGGAACAGCTTCCATATGAGGAGAAACTGATAAGACTGGGACTTTTCAGCTTGGAAAGAGATGGCTAAGGGGGGATGTGATAGAAATCTTGTAGAGTCTATCAATCAAGATATAAAATCATGACTGGTGTGGAGAAACTAAATAAGGAAGTGTTATTTACTCCTTCTCATAGCACAAGAATGAGGGGTCACCAAATAAAATCAATAGGCAGCAGATTTAAAACAAACAAAAGGAAGTATTTTTTCAGACAATGCACAATCAACCTGTTGAACTCTTTGTCAGAGGATGTTGTGAAGGCCAAGACTATATCTAGGGTTTTTTTTAACCCTGTTAAATTCATGGAGGATCGGTCCATCAATAGGTATTAGTCAGAATGGGCAGGGATAGTGTCCCTACCCTCTGTTTGCCAGAAGTTGGGAGTGGGTGACAGGATGGATCACTTGATGATTACCTGTTCTGTTCATTCCCTGTGAAGCACTGGCATTGGCCACTGTTGGAAGACAGGATACTGGGCTGGATGGACCTTTGGTCTGACCCAGTATGGCCATTCTTATCTTCTTATGTAATATTTTGCACTGGAAAAGGCTCAAATTGCTGAGAATTGGCAGCAATGAGGGAGGAAAAACAATAGTACAACTCGCCTTTAATTACGCATAGGGCAAACAAAAAGTCATATTTAACAAGCTTTGTATGAGAACTGTGCAGTGGTTGTGAGCATGTATTCCCGCCAACCCTAGTCAAATGTGGGACACTCACACAAACGCCACTATGGATTCTACTCCAGCCACTGGAGTTGCAGTCCCTAAATATGCCCAATCGAGGCATTTGTGGTCCCTATCACTGTTTGATTATCACATTATTTTTTCTCTCATTGTTTCTTAGTTTAACTTCACGGTTGAGTACAACATTAATATAATTTTTTAGAAGTGTAGTGGACAGTTATTGTGTGCTATGTAATTTCACAATCTGACAGTAGCTCGTGTACATGTCTGACGTTTATGTTGACAGGGCTGGATAAGACATGGTTTTTACTGTTACTCAGTCGGACAGACATCTGTGACATTTTCAGAAGCAAAAAAAATCTGTGAAGGAAACAAAGGTTACCTAGTCACCGTGAAAGACAGGTATGAAAAAGACTGCCTTTGCTTTCAAATGTGTGAGCAGGATGGAAGACAGAAAGGAGGTTCTATGTTCCAAACTTGTAGTCGGTAATGACTGATGCTTGATTCATTGACTGGCAATTGCATTGTGGAGTTGAACAAGATTACACAAAGCAGTGTCACAAGGAACATCAGAAGACAATCATACTATCAATCCTGATTTTAATAAAAACGTAAAAGATGGTCAAGCTCCTGTTACTACCTATCTAGGTACTGCCAACCAAAATTAAAAAGTCAGCAGTCAGCCCCCGCAAAATCATAAGTTTGGCCTAAAAAATAAAATTTGAAAAATAATACATTTTGGTTACTATTTATTTCTCTTACAGTTTTTGAGTCTTTGAGGTTTATGTTTTCAATCTTTTATCTGCATCCCTGAGGGTTAGAACCCTTTTTTATTATAGTATTTAATAAAAGCTGAAATTCTCCCATAACATAATGACTCCAGAAGCTGTGGCTTATCTCACGACTCATGATAAAATTGCAGGAGTTGGGGACCCTGTATCTGTCCATATAAGGGATGCGTATGACATCCATCACCTTGGTATCACAGCATTTTATGTGCTAGAGTGGTACTGTGACATGCTTGATGCCACATCAACTAAGAAAAGAGTCTCAGTCCTGTGACATAAAATGGAGATCATGGTTCTTGAATTCTACCTGGGGCAGCTATTTTATGACATAAGATGTTACCTTTGAAAAGTATTAGGCTTTAGCTGAGGAACTGCTTATAACACGCAAGAAACGAAGACAAACAACAATATACTACAGTTAAAACTCCCCTGTTGTGCGTTGTTTATTTATTTATATGCTGAATGAATAAAATCTGCAAATCAACCCAAGTATTGCAGCTTAATTCTCTTTATTGTACAGTACAAAAGAAGAAAGGAATCATTGTAGATTGTGAAAGCATCAGCATCTGTTTATGATATAAATTAATATGCCATTATAATGTTGCCAACATTTGCATTATGTATGATTTCATAAAAAGAACAAAGTATGGTAACATCTTGGTTTAAAATTGATTTGACACTTATTATTCTCCTTCCAGATATGAACAAGCCTTTCTGACTGTCCTGATTGGGTTCAGTCCTGTGAAATATTTCTGGATCGCTCTTTCAGATGTTGAGGAACAAGGGACTTTCAAGTGGGCTGATGGTGAAGCAGTTCTGTTTACTCACTGGAATTCAGGAATGCCTGGTATGCACTGCCATGCTGTGTGGTGGGTAACACTGGGTGTATGTTTTGTCGGTTCTCTGGCAGTTAAAAAAAAAAAATCAGTTTGGGAAGAACCGAATCTGAATTTTTGGAAAATTGACAAAGTAAGTGTTTCGTTTAACCCAAATCATTTAGTTTCTGGGCATTTTTAAAGGGCTAGATTAACAAAAGAGCTAGAGGAGGAGCTGGTGCAACCTCTCCCCACCCAAAAGCCACTGGTTAGGGCAGTCACCTGGGATGTGCGAAATCAGGTTCAAATCCCCACTCTGGAGCAGGGATTTAAATCCAGGTCTCCTCCATTCTAGGGGAATGCTCTAACCACCAAGCTGTAGGCTGTTCTTGGAAGGGGCTTTCACAGTCTCTCCTGTTGAATCTGTTCCATTTTGTATAAAATACTTGAATAGTCATTGGGTCAGAGGTAATGAGTGAGAATGACTTTACAGCCTGGTTGTTAGAGCACTCCCCTGGGAGGGGAGAGACCCAAGTTTAAGTCCCTATTTCAATTACTATTTAATCTTCTACTTTCATATGGCAACTTGAAAAGTAACATTAAAGGTCAATGTCCAAGTTTGTTACCCAAGTTCGTCATTCCAATGCCATGGAATGAATCAAGACTGTCCCTCCATAGAAGGATCATAGAGAAGCAACTAATTAGATGTTCCATGGTTTGGATGTCCTCCCTGCTAAGTGCTTTGGCGTGACCAGTGCCATCAACATGGCAACTGAACACTGATTGATGGTCTAACAAGCAACTCAGGTGAGTATTTAATTATTTATACAAAGTAGAACTACTTCAATGGGAGAGACAGAGAGAAACCCATCCCAGAATAGTGCATGGACTGATGGTTAGGGCACTCAGTGGGGAGACTGGGATGCAAATCCCTGCTCCAGAAAGGGGATTTGAATCTGGGGCTCCCACATCCCAGATAAGTGCACTCACCACTGGGCTAAAAGTTATAAGTGGAGTACCACCACCACCTTCTCCACTGGCTATTTTGTGAATATGCCTAAATCTCTGTGTGAATTTAGCTTGAAAAAAAGGTTTTGGCCAAAACTATTCAGTGAATTCATGTTAAATTTGTGAATTGTTTCAGGTCGACTGAAACTACATTTTTCAGCAAATAAACTATTTCTTCTGAAAAACTTTGCCCAGCTTTCATTGTGGGAACACTACCTCTGGAAATCAGGCACAAGGTGTCACATGGTGTCTTTCTAGACATCCAAAAAGTGAGGATCTCAAAATTAGAGAACACTTCTGAAAGTCTGCCAGCATAAAACTAAAAAATGTACAGACTACATTATTGAAATGATTTCATTTGCACAAAAAATAAACGCATCAGACTGGATATGCTGGAAATACCTTCCTAATAGACTATTGGGAAATGCTGCTTCTGATGGACATTAATTTTCCTTAACTCATTTGTTACTTGGGATTTGCTAGTTGGCTCAATCCAGCTTTTATGTTTGTGAATGAATTCTGTATAACTTCTTCATGAGGTCTCATGATCAAAGTCATGACTATTTATTGATTATGGTATTTATTTAAATCACACCTGAGCTGCTGGTGGGTGTATGCATATGGAACATGTAACATTGAGTGATTTTGACTTTGCAGCAAAATTTATAATCTCCACTTGATATATTTAAAAAAAAATTAAACAGAATAATAAGTACATACTTTGGGAAGAGATCATTAATTAAGACTCTTTCTTGAATTAACTTACCGATAGTTTTCTTTTCTTTTGTGTGTCATGAAGGAAGGGAGCCAGGCTGTGTTGCCATGAGAACTGGAACTACAGCTGGATTATGGGATGTTGTGAGCTGTGAAGAGAAATCAATGTTTCTCTGCAAACAGTTGGTTGAGGGAGTGACCCCTCCTCCTGTTCCAACAACAACTCCTGCCCCCTCATGCCCAGATGGATGGCATTCAAGTGCCCACAGTAGCTCATGCTTGAAAGTAGGTATTAAACTCCTGAACACAAAGATATTAATTTATATCATAAACAGTAGATAAATTTGAAAAAACACTTGGCTACAACTGACGCAATAGCAACTTGCATTTGCATAGCTCCTTTTATCCTCAAGGTTACCAAGCATTTCCCAGTGGTTTAGGACAGAAAGTGAGGAAGAGCACCATAGTCAATTGGAACTACAGTAGGGATTCTTAGAGACTCAGAGAAGGAAGACTGGATGAGCTTGCAGTAACCAATTTCAAGAGATGACCAGGCATGGACCAATGCTTTGGCAGCAGAGTCACAAGGCAATGGATGAATGTAGGCGGTGTTAGACAGGCAGACTAAGATGGACCATAACAGATGTTTTTTCTTAATACTGTGCCTGGCATCACAGAAATTTAATTGCACAATTCTCTGTAGCATTTTCAGAATGGACGAAAACATATGAAAACATGGTTTGATGCACGAGATTTTTGTAGAGCTATAGGAGGAGATCTGGCGAGTATCCATAGTGAAGAAGATCAAAATGTAATAAATCGCATGTGAGTAGCTGCATTGCCCTTATTCCTTCACTTGAAATGTATTCCATGAAAATAACACAAAATATCCTTTCCGAAAGAGGTCATTTCAGCTGAAAATCTATATGTCTCTATCATGGTGCTTATTCAAATATAAACATTTGTGTTGCATTAAAAAGAGTGGGGATGGGCTTTGGCATCATTTGAACTTCACATTAAACAAAATTGGGCATCAGATTTCTGATCTGTGCAGATTTCTGAGTGTCATTTGGGAGTTTCTAAAAGTTGGTACAGAGTTAACTGAAGATAGTATAGCAATATATCCGAACAGCAGACATATTTTTATTAGTATTGTTTATTATTTATTGACCATACCCAAGAATATGGTAGGGATGTGACAGTGAAAGACAGGGCCCTGCCTTTGGAGATCTTACAGTCTAGACTTTAAGATATGATACAATGAGTGAGGGTGATAAATAAAGGATGAAAGTGTTTTAGAAAGATCATGCAGTTACTCAGTTTAACCATCTATACATCTTTGTGGTTCTGATTTTTTTCTAATTTTTATTCTCCGATTTGCATACTAATTTTCTATGTATGTGAGATTGCAGACATGAGGTTTTAGAAGGGATTTGAATGAGGAGAGGGGGTGTCTATGCAAACAGGCATTGAGAGGTGTTTCCATGTGTCAGGGTAGCCTGGAAACACAATGAGAGATAAGGAAAAGATGGGGGAATCAAAGTTGGTGTGTCTGGTGGAACAGAGGGGATAGGAGAGTGCCAAAAAGGCAGACTCAGATGTGCACTCTGGGGCTAAGTGATGTAGGCCCTTGAAAGTGAGGAAAATTGGTTAGATTTGCTATACAGATCTATGGGGTGCTAGGAGTTGATGGATTCAAAGAGGGAACAATGGAAGAGATGATTTTGGCAGAACATTGCGAGTGGAGAGGAACAAGGTGGGTATCAAAACAACTGGTGAGGAAAAAGTTACCATAGTGAGCTGTAATTAGGACCTGGACCTGGATTTTGCCATTGTGATAGATTTTTAAATAAAGTTCTGTGGGAAGCAATAGGCTTTGTTGTGGCTTGTATGTTGAGAGAGTTAAAAAGGAAGGTGTCGAAGATGACGTTCAGGTTGTGGCCCTGCTTACAGGGAGGAGGATGGTGTCATCAACAAGACTGGCATTCTAGGGTACTGCTGAAAATTTGGAACTCTGCATTTTTACCCATGTTGAGCTTATGCAGATGATGAGTCATCCAGGATGAACTGTCTGAAAGAGATGGAGGAATGTGACAGCGATCTGTAGGAAATAGATGCAATGTAGAGCTGATCCAAAATGAACAATAACAACAAAAAGAATGAGTAAAAATTTCAAATCCCTTTACATTCCACGGGTTTGGAACAATATTTCATTTATCTGATGTTTTTCATGAAAATTATATTTAAAAAAATTGGTTTCAAAACGTTCATTTTGGAAAAAAAATTCATTTTCTCAAGTTTTTTTGGCTTTTGTTTTCCTGCCCTCTCCTCCCCACTTGTCTTGTTTCTTTCCATTACTTTTTTTCTTCTCTTCCCAACTTTTTAATTTTTTTGCCACTGAAAAAAGGGAAGGAAAAACAGAGACCTGGAGGAAGGTAGAATGAATGGGACATTTTTCTTGGTTTGTTTTGTCTGATTTTGTTGAATACATGGAAAGTTTTGAAAAAAATGAATGTTTTTCACAATTTTTTATTTTGAAACAAGGCCATTTATTCACACAAAATATTTTTCATTAGAAAAATTTCAATCAGATCTAGTTCAATGAGTTAGTTTATATTTTGGACCTGTCTGTAATTAAATAAATGAATGAACCATTTTTAAATAAAAGAGTAGTTCATGTTGCACAAGGATCTTTTCTTACTTAATAAAGGCAAAAAAAACAATAGAGAGACTAAGAAAAATATTTAGGCATAGACTGTGCCAAGCCTTGTATGTGTATGTGTGCATGTCATTTAAGGCTCTGATCTGGCATAGCATTATCACGCATGCTTAACTTTAAGCACGTGAACGCGAGTAGTTAAGTTCTTTGCAGGACTATGGCATTAATGTGCATTTACCACAGCATCACTGTGGGTGGTAACTAAGCAGTTGAGGCCTTTTCTGCAAAGAATTGTAGGACTCGACCTACTGCCATGTGCAGTCCCAGTATATTTTTCTGGGGATGCTGGAAATTAAATAAGTAATTTAAATTATCGCGTTAGGGAGGCAAAATATTTCTTATGTCTTTAGTGCATATTAGAGATATTGAATAGGAAACATTCAAATTTATAGAGATGTTGCAAGTCGTATAATGATATGCATGCTTTGATTTATATACTGTCCTCTCTCTCTATATTTATATATTTATATATAATATTTTAGGGATAGAGCTCATTTCTATCAATCATACTGGATGGGTCTGAGTGCCTTTGATCCTGACAGAGGGTTTACTTGGAGTGATGGCTCTCCAGTGAGTAATTCATTGTTTTTTCACCAGAGTTGGCTTTCTGAATTTATCCTATTGTTTTTATGCAGTCTTTACTCAACTTATTTCTGCTTCTGCCCTCCTTCCATCTTAAGCTACCCTGTGTGATCCCACAACAGTATTTACATGGGGCAATACATCTGTTACTCACCACTGCAGGATTTTTTACAGTGGAAGTTGATCAGTGATCATCACTATTGTAGCTGCATAATTTAGTAGCTTTAAACAGCTCACTTCAAGCATTATTTTCTTTGCATAAGCACTGAAAAATTTCTTACTGCTTTGGAAAATCTAAAAGTTTGCCAGGGCCATGAAGAGATTTCCAACCTTACCAGCTGGAGCAGATGCAGAACTTGGATTCTTTGCAATAGTAGATGTCTAATATTCAGGGCCTTATAGAGAATATTCAGTGTCTTAGCTTTCAGATGGAGGGGGAGGGGGATCTAGTACAAAGTACAAGATTTTGCCCCACTGAAGAGATCACATTTGGGAAAGGGCAGGAGCCCTATTGCTTTCAGCCAGATGACAAAGCACTTGAAAATACTCAATAGGGAACAATCCTGCACTAGCCCCAGGGGCAGATGGGATAGGATGTTGGAATAACAAGGTTTTCTCCCCTCTAGCTTCTTTCATTTCCCTGCTTTGTAGAAAGGTCCTCCTGGGGTGTGGCACTGCTCCCCCAGGATGCAGGTCTCAGCCTCCTCCCCACTCCATTCTATGCATTATCTTTCCTGTCATTCCTCCAACTCTCACTATTATTACTATTATTATTGTTGTTGCTGATATTGTGCTAGAGGCTGTACAAACAGATGGAATGTGGTCAGATGATGTTTGCCCCCTGGCTCTTGTGGAACAGAACAATGGAACAGAAATGGCCAAGCTCCAGCAAAGAGAGACTGTTACAGTCAAAAAGCCGAAAATCACTGAAAAGTCCCAGTGCATGCTGTGGACTGTGGCTGAACTGTTTTGAGAGCTGGGCTTGGCTGGATACTTTCTGAGACATCCCAGGATTGCCTCTGTTTTTAAGTTGTTTGTCTGGGTTACTGATGGCTCCTGGAAAGACTGCTGTGAACAGCCTAGTTTCCCATGTATTCAGTAGTATCAAACCCAGAAAGGGGATGCTGAGATCAAAGTGCTTTGGAGGATAGGTTCATTAATGGCTATTAGCCAAGATATTCGGGGACGCAAACCCATGCTCTGGTATCCCTAAGCCTCCTCCAACTGCTAGAAATTGGGACTGAACAACAGGGATGGATCACTCAATAATTGCTTTGCTCTGTTCATTCCCTCTGAAGCATCTGGTACGGGCCATTGTCAGAAGACGGGATACTGGGCTCTATGACCATTGGTCTGACCCAGTGTGGCCATTCTTATGTTCTGAGTACCTTTCATGGTAGCCCTAAATAGAGTACATTTGAGTAGTCTAGTCTGGAGATGACTGTCTAGCTATGGTGACTCCTGCATATAAGAGGAAAGGTGCCAACAAAAATGGTAAAAAGGAACGCCCAAAAGTCATGGCAATAACATTCGATCAAAATGAACCAATCAAAACACATTGGCTCCACTCATGGATACTTTATTTCATCCTAGCAACATCTGAATTTGTTACTAAAACAATGTTTGTAACATTGTCAAAAGACTGGAGACTCCCTAATTGGTTCTGTTTGTTTAAACAAAACAGTTTGTACAAGTCTCTTTGTCTTAATCTTTTACTTACTGTTATAAATCATTTTATATCACAGGTCAAACTAATCTTTTGTTACCTTTCACCTATTTAATAGACTGGAATCAGCAAAATCTAAACTGGAACTATACGGCCCAATGTTAATCTTGGGTTGAATCATCCAAAGAGACAATCTTCTCCCTCCCATCCCAATAGTAGCAAAACTACATTGTCCCACATTGCTCAATCTTTATAGCCCATGTCATGACTGGTATCTTTGTTGGCAGGGGCTAGGCACAACTTCTTCAGTTCATTAATGTGGCTTGTAAATCAGGTGGAAGAGTCACACTGTGTTCCTCCTTCACCTGGCAAGAGCAGAGTATGCTGTTTCCCTAATAGTCCCAGCCTTTACTGTCCCAATGGGTGCAAGATTTAAGAGCTGAAATCAAACTGGGTCCCTCTGCCCTTGCAGAGCACAACCATCGTTCTTCTTTGAAAGGAAAATAGTCACAGAGTTGTGTTTCTACCAAAAGGTAAACTATGAAAACTGGGCAGATGGAGAACCCAATAATTATGACGGAAATGAAAAATGTGCAATGTTCAATGGATACACTGACATGCAGTGGAACGATATGTTCTGTGAAACTTTGGGTGACTGGGTTTGTCAAATAAAAAAAGGTAGGATGTCTTCTTTCTTTAAATTAGAATATTAAACAAAAACAGTCGAGTCTGTTTCATGGACTGTTCATAAGGCTACATACAAACAGAGCAATGTAACACAGTGGGTATAAAGCGGGAGGTGGTAATTCAAACCTCTAAATTAAATTTAGACATACAGATGCTCAAAAGGCTCCCTTCCATTATGACTTTGACCATTACTTCACTCACTCTTCTTGGCCTGATGAAGAG
The DNA here is from genome assembly GCF_011386835.1 of Chrysemys picta bellii. NCBI lineage: Eukaryota > Metazoa > Chordata > Testudines > Emydidae > Chrysemys > Chrysemys picta. The sequence goes on along the minus strand of NC_088792.1, from coordinate 41,695,056 downwards.
ACCACAAGATAGCAGGATCATCCAGCTGATAGTGCCAATTTAATGAAAAACTTTTGGCTCTGTTAAGGGGCTGGGAGGATTCTGAGTGTTAACATCTATTAGCTGTTGCAACTTCCAGATTGATGGAACGTATTTCAGTGAAAAGATATTGAAACCTAGTGTGTGCTTAAGGACATCAAAATACTATTCATTTCACTCTAAATGGAAGACATAATTTCACTCTAAACAGGAGTAATGGATTTCACCACCTGAAACATATTTTAAGACACATTTTAAAGTAGCTTATGGTCTGGTCTATACTCCGTATTATCAATATCTGAAATCCAATACTTGGAGGACAAGAATATGTTCTTTAAGCTTAATCATTGATTGGATCTAAAATGATATTTTGCTGACTGTTAAACATGGTCATATATTCTTATTAATTATATGTCAATACATGGAAAATGTATTAAATAATGCTGGGGTTTATTTTCTTATTCCACATTAAAATGATAATTACAGTATTTATAAATGTCATTGACAGAACATGCATGAGATAGATAACACATTCAGATTTTATTTTATTTTACAGGAGCAACATTAAAACCTGAACCAAGTACCACATTTGGTAGGTTTTGTATTTCCTGTTACCAGAAAAATGTTACCATATAATGATTCTAACCTGTTGTAGAGATACTGTATATGTGCCTTCATTATTTATCTTGCAGAATATACATATAAAGTCAGTGAAGATGGATGGGTTATATATGAGGACAAGGCATACTATTTCAGCCATGAAACTTTGCCTATGGAAAAAGCCCGAGAGTATTGCAAGAAGAATTCTGGAGATCTTGTTATCATTGAGGGTGAAAGTGAAAGAAAGTTTCTGTGGAGATATGTAAGAAACGTATTTACTACTTCAGAAATGGGTAATTCAGTGCAGCACACCCAGACACTTGTCACAATCTGCTTCTGAAACACTGGAGCGTGTGTACTGTCATGCCATATATTTGCACCACCTTGTCAGGCCCTGAAGGTAACATCCAGCAAAGGTCAGGGCATGTTTGCACTTGGAAATGTACTGAAATAAGTACTCTGGAACATTTATCTTGGTATATTTCCAAGTGTGGATAAGTCCTCAGCTACTTTACAAGAAGTCAAATACAATGCAAACTAACTGTTGCTAGCTTCTAGAGCTGTTCCTTTGTTAAATATTTTTGACTAAATCGGGCATGCAAAAATCTGACATTGAGTTACTGAGCTGTCAGCACATGTAAAAATTTCAAAGTGGTACAACCATGGGATGCAAGGGAGCTGCTGAAACCTCATTTCATATAAAATCATGGAGTCATGGTCTGAAAGAGGTTTTGTCTCTGCTATTTTGCAACATAAATTGTGGCAAGGTGGAGGAGGAGGTGGTGAGCCATGGATTTACCATTTTAAAGGATTTTAGCTGAGACAACTGAGAATTAGAGTTGGCTGGGAAATTAGTTTTTGCAGCAAAACAAAGTATTTTTTATGTTTGTCAACAATGTTCTTTGACATTTTTGTTGAAAATCTAAAAGATAAAAAGGGTTGGGTTATTTCAATTGAAACCTGGACATTTTTTGATGATGATTTTTCCCCCCGCAAAACTTTCCATATTGTAGAAAAAAACATTCTATGACAATAATAATAAAAATATTGTGATGGAAAATTTTCAACCAGCACTTCAGAGAACTCTCCTAAACTCTTCCAAAATGTACTTTTGCTTCATTTTAAAATTTGCCAGCCAGGCAGGTTTTCCTATATCCTAACAGCTTTTCCTCTGCTTCATTTTCATCCTACTCTACTTTTCTTTTTTACTTTAATATTGGCAATCAGGCGAAGGATTTGTAGTCTTCAGATATAATCCATAATATGGCAAAGTGCCTCCACCATCAGCAAGATAAGAAATCATTGCTGACAATGCATGCTGTACAGTAGGCACTAAACCAGAATTACAGCTATTTCGTTACATTTAATTAAATTTTTATTTTTGTTTTAGAGCTTCTATTATGACTTTGGGGATTCCCTTTATATTGGTTTAAGTGTGAGCCTTGATAAAAAGTTTAGGTAAGTAAACAGTGAACATCAGGCTTGTAGAACATAGTACAACAAGTATTGTATTTAGCAAAGCTGTCCTTAAAGGGGCTATTACAGTTTCAATTTCAAAGGGGGATGGGGGTAAAACTTGTTTGGGGCTCAGTCTTGACACAATATTTCCAGAATATAACTTTTTTATTTAGAAAATAAATAAAAACATGTATTTTATAGAAGTTTTAGAGAGAAGTTGTTAGTGGATAGACAAAAATATTTAAAAGTTCAGCAATTCTGTTTGATCTGCAAAATTGTTTCTGCAAAGATACCCATCTTAGCTAATCCCCCCTCTTGGATCTGTGTTCCTGTGCAGAACTCAGTTTCAAATTCTAATCAGTTGGTTCTCAGCAGTGAGCTTTTTGCATCACTCCTTCTTACTTCTCAAAGGGTCAGATTTTTTCTGGCCATGGTTGATTACGGGTCTCTTCTGTGATCCCAACTAGCATTCCTAACCTCACATCCACAATGCTTCATCATGTGGTTTCTCTGACCCTACATGTTCTTTAGGCTTGGTGTTTGTCTCCTTACTTTGTTGAAAATCTTTTTTCTAGTTTCAGATTTTCACCTATACACTAATTCTCAGGTCTTGTGCTTCTGGCATAGTCAACAGCGCTGGAGCTTCATCTCCTTTTATTCAAAACCTGTGCAGCATAGATGGCAGGTACAATAGGCCAGGGGAGGCTAAGCCTCCCCTGCAGCGCAGCCGTCAACTTACCATCTTTGAAAGCATGGATGCCCCTAGGCTGTGGTGGCCTCGTCTGTACTCTGCCCCAAGTCCTCCTCCCACTTTTCTACTGTGGCTCTGCCTGTGTTGCACCTCTTCCTGTCCCTGTTGCACCTCTCCCTGAGGCACCCGCCACTGGCCGAGTCCCTCCTCTCCTCTATCCCCCTACCCTGAGGTGCCAGCTGCTCACTGAATCTCTCCCCTCCTCCACGGAGTGGAGCAATGAAGCGAGCGGCGGGCAGTGGAGGTCTTGGGGGAGGGGGATAGAGCGACTCAGTGAGCAGTGGGAAGGGGTGGAGGCGGGGAAGGACTCAGTGAGCGGCAGGTGGGGGCGCCTTTGTGGGAGGGGAGATGGAGGAGGAGAGGGACTCGGCATGTAGGGTGGGTCTTGGGCATGTGACATGACTCAGCAAGCTGCAGGTGAGGGGGCTGAGTATGAGCGGAACTGGGGGTGGAGTGTGGGTGAGGCCTCGGGGGAGGAGGTCAAGCTGGGGTGGAGCAGGAGGTGAGACCATGGTCCAGATACCGGAGGAGCTTCCGGCACCTGGGCCAGCCTCCCCAAATGCCAGAGCCATGTGATGCCCATGCTGTGCAGAACGTCTTTTCCCCATGTTAAAAGAACAGGAGTACTTGTGGCACCTTAGAGACTAACACATTTATTAGAATTAATGGACACAAATCTGACATCAGGAATCAAAATACTCAAAAACCAGTGGGAGAACACTTTAACCTGTCTGGTCATTCAGTGACAGACCTGCGGGTGGCTATATTACAACAGAAAAACTTCAAAAACAGACTCCAACGAGAGACTGCTGAGCTAGAATTGATATGCAAACTAGACACAATCAACAAAGGATTGAATAAGGACTGGGAATGGCTGAGCCATTACAAACATTGAATCTATCTCCCCTTGTAAGTATTCTCACACTTCTTATCAAACTGTCTGTACTGGGCTAGCTTGATTATCACTTCAAAAGTTTTTTTCTCTTACTTAATTGGCCTCTCAGAGTTGGTAAGACAACTCCCACCTGTTTATGCTCTCTGTATGTGTGTATATATATCTCCTCAATATATGTTCCATTCTATATGCATCCGAAGAAGTGGGCTGTAGTCCACGAAAGCTTATGCTCTAATAAATTTGTTAGTCTCTAAGGTGCCACAAGTACTCCTGTTCTTTTTGCGGATACAGACTAACACGGCTTCTACTCTGAAACTTTTCCCCATGTTGACTTTGTTTCCCTATATATTAGCATGCCAGCTTCAGCTCCAGAGTTCACAGTGAGCCATCAGCCACAAAATTTAATACCTGTGAATTCACATTCCTTACCTAGAAGGTTATTTTCTGGTGGCAACGATTTCAACATTTAGAGTGAATAAGTTACAGGCTTTGATGACTTATTTGTTTTCTTACAAAATTCTTCAGTGATTGTATGGACAGCCCCTGAATTTCTCCCAAAGTGTTTGTGAATTATATTTTCCCATGTCAATGGGGATCCAAGAGGTCCTTCTCTACTCCCAAGGTCTGTCTTTTCAAACATCTTTCTTTTTCCATCTATGGCCATGGACCGAGAGACAAAGTGTTATGGTGCCATCTACTGGGACATTTGGTTATGAGTCACAGTCACTCTGAGCCTCATCTTCAGCCACTCGCTCCACTACTCAGGGTGCCTCATTTGTGCAGATGACTTTATTTGTCTGACTTTCATTAGCATTAATGGAAGTCCATCTAATGGACTGTTGTTCCAGGGGCAGTCCTGCCTTCTCGATCTACTGTTTCGTACACCCACTGTCTGGGCAAATTACTTCCTGGAAATTCTGTTTGCCGTGGTCTATTCTTCTCCCATTCTGTGTTTCACCCTCCTCCTTGCCTGGTGATGTGCTGCTATTTGTCAGTTATAATAGTTCTCTCAGTTTCTTTCATATTGTTTCTTTCTCTATGGCTCTGGAAGTGTCGCTGACAAGAAACAGTATGTTTACAGTTATGCATTGTGTTGTATTTCCTATTAGAATTTTACTTGTAGAGACATCCAGAGAGTTGTGTTGGCTCAAAAACTGGGAATGTTCTGAGCTGGGTATCTTTGAAGAAAAGATGCAAATTGCTCACCTGTAGCTGATGCTCTCTGCTGATAGGCAGCCTTGGCAGATTACTTGCCCATCTCCTCCCCAGAGACCTGAGACTTTTTTCATCTTTAATTAGCTTTTATTTTGGGAGTATTTCACCAACCACTAAGATAAGAAGTGATTATGTCATTGCTGAGAGCAGCATGCATACAGTGAGCGTGTCTGAGATGCCCCCTACTGGAGACTGTCATTCAGGACCTGCTTGGGGCCAATGGATTAGGCTTTGAGTTGAGGAAACTTCCACTAGATCCACATGTAGGGGCCCTGACCCAACAACCTACAGAGATGTATGTGTCCAGAGAACAACAATTACAGGCAATTATCTCAGCTAGCTGTTTTAGTGATGTGTTGTGATCCATGAACTCTGAGAAAATATGCAGGTGGGGAAATAGAATGTATTGATATGAAATGTATTAGTATATCTATCTAAATAAGGTACATATGACATTCATTTAACACTAACAGAAGTATTGGGAGCATAAGCTTTCGTGGGTAAGAACCTCACTTCTTCAGATGCAAGACTTGCATCTGAAGAAGTGAGGTTCTTATCCACGAAAGCTTATGCTCCCAATACTTCTGTTAGTCTCAAAGGTGCCACAGGACCCTCTGTTGCTTTTTACAGATTCAGACTAACACGGCTACCCCTCTGATCATTTAACACTGAGATGCTATACTTTAAATGAATGTAGTTATTGTGAACACAGGGCTAATGTAAGTTAAAAAAACAAGAGAATATTCTCTACTTGAGCTCCAGGACTTTGGCCATATGATTTCCATTAATATGAATGAAAGTCACACATAAAGCTATTGTTAGATGTTAGATGTTCTCTGTGTGCTGTCCCAGCTCTGCGCAGATAGTTGGCACAGCAAACTTCGATTGAACTGCCCAATAACCACAGGCTCAGTTTGAAGTGAGTTGTGAAGGCACTTGGTCAGGTTTATTGTCAATGAAACACAGCCCTAATGCCCTTGTTCAATGGTTACAGGTACACTAACACATGTGTGCCCATTGCAATGGACTGGCTCAGTTAACGGTGGGACTTTCCATTATCCCCTGGGCCAGCCAAAGACACTCCCTCTGAGACTTCATTTTATACCCCAATACAAACAAGTTATGTATTGCCCCTCTGACATAGTTAGTTACTGCCCCCTGACGTGGGTTGTTACCACCCATTACCTTGTATATGTTGGTTGAATCAAAATATCTCTATCCATCACGCTGTCATCCTGACCTTATCTTTAGGAGGGGTCAGTATGTTCTCATTATCTTTGGAGGGGAGTGTTTGTACCATACTTGGTATGGGGAGTTCTGGTACCACCCTTCTGGAATGTGTTTGTGTGAGTGTTCTGTGCCTAGCACTTCTTAGGAATGTGTGTGTTTCTGCAATATCTGCCCTGTTCTTGCTAGATTCTGTGAGCAGACCTGTCTCTTGCTCACAACCAGGCTTTGCTTTATATCAGCAAAGCTTTGACCACTACTTTAGCCCAGGCTTCTGGCTTCCTATCAGGCACCTAATACAAGGGCTTACATCTCAGGCTCTCTTCCTACTACAAAAGGCATGTTTACCAAGCTGACTTTTTGTTGTTTAGCTAGAATTTCTGTAACGTAAAATCAAATGATTAATGTGGCCTTAAAAAATAAAAATGGATCTATCCCGTAACTACTGCTACATTGTTTCTTTTAGCTGGATCGATGGAACCCCAATAAACTATGTAGCCTGGGCTCCAAATGAACCTAACTTTTCAAATAATGAAGAAAACTGTGTGGTCATGTATACCCGTACAGGTGAGTATAGTAATATTTCAGTGTTGTAACAGCTCTGCACTGTGTGACATAGAAGTGTGTGTGATACACATGTTTCATGTAAAGTCATTTATTATATTAAGTGGGTTGATAGTGAGATTTTCAACAGTATCTAAATGACTGTGGAGCATAAATCACACTAAGACAGTCCAGGCACTTTTTAAAAAATGTCACCTTTTGTGGGCATGGCACTGGACTGGGACTCAAGAGACGTGGTTCAATTCCTGGCTTTACCAGAAATTTTCTGTGTGACCATGGGCAAATCAGTTAAACGCTCTGCCTCAGTTTCTATCAGAAAACAGAGACGAAAAACATTTTATTTCTCCGACACTTCGTCTTATCTATTTAGAGCATAAGCTTTTCAGGACAGGAACGGTCTCTGACCATGTGTTTGTGTAGTCCCTAACAAAATAGGGCCCCAACCTTGGTTGGGACCCATACACACTTCTATAGCATAAATAATTAATAACAATTTATAAATATTTTATAATACAGAAGAGGGGGAAGGAGAATTGATATCTAATATATCCAAGTCACTTAGTCTCTCTGCACCTCAGTCCCTCATGTGTAAAATAGAGATGAGAATAATACTACTACTTCCCTGTCTTGCGAGGATAAATACATTACAAGTTGTGAGGTGCTCAGATATTATGGCAGGGGGATCAGATAAGAATCCTAGGTTGATAGTGATAGAGATAACATACTAAAACAAATTGCAAGAGTAGTTAACCTACTATAGTTCTATAGTAGAAAATGATTTATGTGCCACTGCAGCTCCTTCTTTATATGCAGCTAGTGATGGTTTCATATATTAAATCACCTCAAGAGGCATCGGGAGAGGCATCTTTAACTCACATATCAAACTTTATAAGCTTTTTTGACATTTTTCAGTCATAGATTAGTATTGTTTGCTCACTTAACCCACTTCCCTCCTTTTCTTTTCTCCATTCCTTTTTGATCTGCACTGTTCTTGAGTACCGACTAGCTGTACAAAGCAACTCCCTGTTAAACAGGTGTTGCCCTACAAGAGTTTGTTTACATACAGCCACTGCATATGTTTGGCTATAGAATGAGAGAGAGGCTTGTGGGGTAAGCGCTAACTGATACTGCTTCAAAAAGGTTCCAAGATCCCTATCCCAAGCATAGGACAATAGTGGTGTGGCTCTGTGGAGGCAAACACTTTAGGAGAAAATCAGTTACGAGAGGTAACTTCTTTTTATTCTGGGAAACAGGAGGATTGTGTATGAAGTAACTCCTGTTTATGAAGATTGTCTTTAATCCAGTTGTATGCCATACATGGAGACTCTTTAACATCTTTCTGTTAGGGCTAGTAAAAAATGTTCCTTGAAAATTGTTTTTCAGTGGAAAATTGGGGTTTCAATTACACAACATTTTTTGCAAAAAGGGTCTGTTTTCATAGAAAATTTGGATTTTTCATCAAAAAGTGAACACTCAAAAAAAAAAAAAAAAAAAAAAGAAAGGGTTGGGGGGGGGCGGGGTTTGTCTGAAAACCAAACCTATTTTGATTCTGAATGTCACTGAGATGCCACCTGAGCATTGTAGTTTGGGAGTTTCATGTCCTTATTCTTCCCTATGGGCTGTGCCCCCAGCCAGACTTCACCTCTACTGATCCACTTGGGCCATGCAACTGCACGGTGCACTTTCCCCTCATCAAGAGATGTAGTCTGACCAGGAAGCCTGGCCTATAGAGGAGAATGGGTAGGTGTTCAGATGAAATATTACACACTTAGGTTTTTTTTTACAAACACTTGAAAATTTCCATGGAAATTATGAAAACAATCTTTCTTTTTCAACAAAATTTTCCTGGGATCTGTGACATTTTGGGGACCACCCAGATCAGTAAGTGGCTCCGTCACCACCTGCCTTGTAAATTAGGGGCCTTAATACTATGCTATTATGGCTCAGGGCCCTGAAACCAGTAGCCAGCCCTCAAGCATAAAGGTCTCCCTGGCTTCCACCAGCCTAGTCAATCCTTGCAGGGTGTCACCAACAGCCCTACTGGTCCTGAGTCTTCCCAAATCCGTCCTTCCTGAGTTCTTAACTACCAGACACTCGGACTTTTCTCTTTTGGTTCGTCACCCCTGAAGGTGTGAAAAACAGCCTTCTTCTCGTTATCAGTTCACCTTCATACACACACGCCAGACGTTTTGTACAACAGAGACCTGCTTGGGAGAAACATAAACAAAAATGTATTTAATAGAAAAATCGCAGATTCAAAGATGAACAAGTAAGGGGAAGCAAACACACACAAGTTACACAGAAAATACACATAAAGATGCAACCACAGGTGTTATACTTTCTAATTAGATAAATTCCCTTTTCTAGTACAAGTTACCTTTTGTCTTTGAAGAGTTTCCCAGCATGCCCCCTGTCATAAAGTGGATCCAGCATTTTACATACAGCTTTCCACTTAAAGGTCTGCTCCTCAGTTTCTGGATACCTTTCACTTCAAATCCCTTCCCTTCTTATAGAGTTAGCAGGGTTTTTTTTGTTTGTTTGTTTTTTTAATTTTCTCTCAAATTATGATGATTCACAGTAGGGGAAATTCCCTTCTTTCTTAGTTTTCCAAGACTGGTGTTTTCTTTTCAGTTTTAAGCTGTTTCAGTGTTGTCCCATTAACTTTAATGGCCCACCATTTGCCTTTTCCTGGGTTGTACAATGTTAGGTACTTGGAATATTCTCATCTGCCCCTCCCTGTCTGATTGTTTCACCGCTCTGTGGTGAGGTGGAGGTGAAGTTGCACCAAAGTTACAATTATAATTTTCTCTCTCTCTCTCTCTCTTTCCACCACCCCATATGCATACATGCATAACCATAACTTGTATACGTATCTCATAGTGACAATCAAGTTCAGAACATTACAAGCTTTCATAAAAGACCTTCCGTGATGTATTTTTATAACACAATAACATTGTATACAACCAGCTGATTCAACTGTTTATTCTTTGGGATTCATATCCCCTGTTCTCCCCCTAAGGTGTCTGAACCCTAAAAGTTGCAGGAGGAAAATCCCAACTAACTGTACTTTCTATACTGTAATCACCAGAAGAAGGGGTAGATTTTCATTCCAGTCTTCATCTTGTCCAGTAATTTACTTTCCATATTTAATATGTTCCAGGTATGTGGAATGATCTGAACTGTGGTGCTCCAAAAGGCTTTATCTGTGAAAGGCTCAATACTACTACTCATTCAGTAGTTGTTCCCACATCACTTGCACCTCTAGGGGGATGCCCTCAAAATTGGTTTTTGTTTAATAACAAGGTATAGTAGCAAACATCTTCCATATATTTTATTTTATTTGCAAAAGAAACTGAACAAAAAATTATATTTTTGTCTTTTATTATTGTAGTATGGGTTTAGATTATCCGAAGTTGTGTTCTGATTGGCTGATCAGGCCATTCTGGTGACATTATATCCATATTTAAATAATCTAAGAAATGAGTTTGTGAGTTACTATAGGTTTTAAATGGCTTAGGCACCATTCCTGCAATTACTTTGCAAATGCTTAATTTTAAAAAGATTGTATCACTAACCAAATGTGTGCTGTTTTGTTTGTAATTTATACTTGATGTATACTTTGATACATGTTCAGTGAGCAAAAGTGCCAGCTGTCGGCATGAACAGAGAATGTAAAGCTGCTTCTCAGCTAGAATGAATTCGAAGAAAAAACCCCCATAAATCTGTACAAAGCTCCCTCTTTCCCAATAGGATGTATTCAGAATTGCAGAATATAAATGCATGCCTTCCGGAATGGGTGTACATTGATTTGGAATTGCCCACTGATGCACAAAAAGTCGATATTTATGCAAGTACTTTTTGTCTCTCCACTGTGAGACAAATGTAGTACAACTTTATATTCGCTCCCCCTTGTCTTGTTCTCTAAGATGCTGGTACCAGTAGATCATCCAGGAGACAGTGTGGAACTGTACAGAGTTCACAGTGGTGAACAATCATCTACAAGGTGTTAGCAGCAGCAGCATGTGAAAACATTGCCTTCTAGTGGTAGAGCTGCAGCTGTATCATCCTAGCAAACTCAAAAGTCACATTTATACCAACTAAAAGTTCTTTGAATACAAAGGTATCAGCACTGTAGGAAGAACTTACTGTTACTACCCTGTATGTTATGGCCTGAAATGCTCAAATGAACAGAGATTGCACAGAAGGATATTTGACAGGTTACTGTTCAATGAGACATTCAAAATGTATCATCCACATTTCCTGTCAGACAAATGCACCAGTGGTACAAATAGTTACACTTTTACCATTGGTTGAAAAAGGTTGACGGAAGAAATACAAAAAGTGGGGGGAAAATGTAACTTTATCTAATGGGAAATTGTTTTCTTTCATAGTGCTTTTACCCCTCTCCTCCCCTTCCTCTCCTTTCCCCCCACTTTTCACTGGAATCTTTCTGTTGGATGAGGAGGGTTATTTATAGCCAGGACCAAATTATTTTGTTATTTCACTGCTAATATGTATATTTCCCTCACCATTTTTAACAGGCCAGAGGGTATTTCTTTATCTTTAGTCCTTTAATTGATAAGATAAAAGCTTTTCCTCCTCTTTTATTATATGCTTACTTTGTTATCTTACAGCCATATTCTGTTCTCCTAACCACTAATCAGTTAAGTTTCTCACTGGATGCTAAAGAAAAGGAGCTTTTATGTTAGTTCTCCAGTGTGCATATTTTCTTTTTGTAGATTCATAGATTTTTAAGACCAGAAGGGACCATTAGATCATCTATTCTGACCTCCTGTACAACGCCAGAAATTGATCTTGTTAATTTCAGATGTTTTTGATGTGAAATGGTATTAGATTACAGCCTTCAGCATACTTTTCTTTTTCAGTGTTTCAAAATATTCGGCTCCAGTGAAAATGAGAAATTGACGTGGCATGCTGCACGAACGGCTTGTATAAATTTGGAAGGAAACCTGGCTTCCATACCAAGTGAAGAAGTGCAAGGTGCAATGTATAGGCCAGGGGTGGGCAAACCTTTTGGCCCAAGGGCCACATCTGGGTATGGAAATTGTATGGCGGGCCATGAATACTCATGAAATTGGGGGTTGGGGTGCGGGAGGGGATGAGGGCTCCAGCTGAGGGTGTGGTCTCTGGGGTGGGTCTGGGGATGAGGGGTTGGGGGTGCAGGAGGGTGCTCCAGGCTGGGACCGAGGTGTTCTGAGGGCAGGAGGGGGATCAGGGCTGGGGCAGGGGGTTGGGGCATGGGGAGGGGGGTCAGGCGTGCAGGCTCCAGGCGGCGCTTACCTCAAGCAGTTCCCAGAAGCAGTGGCATGTCCCCCCTCCAGCTCCTATGCGGAGGCACGGCAAGGTGGCTCCCATTGGCCATGGTTCCCAGCCAATGGGAGCTGCGGGGGCCACACTTGGGGTGGGGCAGCGTACCGAGCCCCCTGGCTGCCCCTGCATGTAGGAGCTGGAGGGGAGACATGCTGCTGCTTCCAGGAGCCATGCGGACTGGGGTAAGCCCCCAACCCTGCTCCCCAGCGGGAGCTCAAGGGCTGGATTAAAACATCTGGTGGGCTGGATGCGGCCCTTGGGCCATAGTTTGCCCACCCCTGGTACAGGCATTTTGGTATTGGATGAGAAATCAGCTAATCCCCCTAACATACAAATTAAAGATTTTTAAAGCTTCAGTTTTTATAATAGAGCCTGCTACTTTCGCTTAAAACTAATAATTAATTGACACTTAAGTTAGCTGAGAAAAATGTAATTTTGATAACATTTATGTGCATGTATTAGTGGCTTTCCTAAGTCACCTTTTTTAAAGTCCCAGCCTTGGAGGAATTAGTAGCAGATAGACTGGTGTTGCAAGTGCTGTAATGCTAAAATTTGAAACTTGGAACTTGTCCTATGATAGATTGTGTTTTTAAAATCCAAAACCACATGAAATCAGACTGTGCACCTGCATAAGTACCATTCAAATTGATTAAATGTTGCAGAATCAGACTTAGGGAAAATGATAGCTAGACACACCCAACTTCTGATTTAACTGCCAGGGAAACCATCTCAGCTGTGAAATTGCTGGTCTAAAGTGATAAATCTATTAAAACAATTTTGTTTATATTTTATAACTATGATTCTCGCTCCGGATATTTTGGTGTCTTCATGCTTCACTTGTAAAAATGTTTGTTTTCCTTCAGCCTTCCTCATCACCCACTTCAAGGATGCTTCAACTGATACCTGGATTGGACTGAATGATATAAATTCTGAGTACACATTCCTATGGACAGATGGAAGTGGTGTCTACTATACAAACTGGGCCAACAGTTTCCCAAATTATCGCAGTCAGGTAAATGTGGATTGCAAATGATCATTAAACTATCATACATTTGATAAGGTCAATCAAACCATATATAACTTGCACAATTTATTTCTTATGTAGACTTATTTCCATTCACTTTTTGCTGTTGAGAGTAGAATGGTCAGGGTGCAGAGTTCCAGATCTTTTACTAGCAGAAAGGGATAGCTATGTCAGCTTACAGTAGAACCATGTGTTTGGAGCTTCATTTTCAAATATTTCTTTGCAAAAGCCCAGAACTATATTTGGTTGGTGCTTTCCTGGACATAAAGTATTTGCAGACAGTAAATGACACTCAGGGGGTTTATTTAAATTTCTGTTTTAGCTTTTCTCTATGATACAATATGAATCCAAACAAATGGATGGAATAAGGTCCATATTCTGCAAACCTTACTCAAATGAATAGACCCACTGACTTCACTGGGACTACTCAGGAAACTCACACGGGTAAAGGTTACAAGATGATCGGACAATAACTCTGTAACTTTGGAGCCTTGTAAGGGATTATTAGAATGAATAATAAAATTAAGAGGATGGTGTGTATTTGTAAATATCAGATGCAGATATGCACTCATGCATAAGTTATCATGAAATACAATTGTATGAATAAATTCCTCAAACGAAGAGGAATCTGTGCCTCTTGTTTTCATTCCCCCCATGCACTAACCACTAAACATTCCTTCAGAATAAGCTTCTGCTGTGGGCTTTGAAATTTTCCCCAGCATTATGTCAAGTTATTTTAATAGCAAAACATAATTGTGTGTGGTTCAATAATAAATGAAATGGTTAATGTGGAATAATGGCTGTAGTTCCATTTGTTGTGCTCTTACTTTATTGTCTTGACTAAGTATGTCTCCTTTTAACAATAAAAACATATAGCTGATAAGTGATCTGAAATGAATGGGGTGAGCGGTCACAACAGCACCCTGAACAATAGAGAAGTTGGTTTTAAAGGGCTGCCCCATGGGAGATGATGCGATTTGGAAATACCATCACAACAACACTAGCAGTTCTGTTGAAATATGAAGCAATTCAATAGATGATTAGATAATGTGGACCAGAGTGGATATAAATAGTGACAGACAGATACATAGCTGATTCAACCATGCAAGCTATCTGGGTCTGCAGATCCAGAAGGAAGAGGATTGTTTCTTGCTTGCTGTTTATTTATTCTTACTCATTTATGTATCATTTCCCCCCAGGCTGATTGTGTTGTTATGATAAAGGACCCCATTGAGGAAGCAGGGAAATGGAAAGATGTAGACTGCCAAATGAACAAAAGCTACATATGCCAGAGGAACACTGGTGAGTTCTTTCTCCCCAAGCTTCCAAGTTAATTGCATTAAAAACTTGACTGTGATTTTTAGATTGTCTTTATGGTTTAAATGCTGACTTTCCAAATACAGCACATCATCTTTGGCCTCTACATGAAATGAGTTTCACAGCCTTATGTGTTAACATTTTAACAAAACAAGCACGTACACTGATCTCTAATACATGTAGCAGCCTGGCCTATAGAAAAGACAGCATATGCCATGCAGCATCCTGCTCTTACATAGATACAAGAATGGGAGAGCACAGGGCCGGCTCCAGGCACCAGCCCTCCAAGCATGTGCTTGGGGCGGCACCTGGAGGTGGGCGGCGCTCACCCAGGGAGAGCGGGGCCGCGGCCAGGCTTGTCGCCCTCTCCCGGAGCTCCGGCAGGCCAGGGAGAGCGGGCCCGCGGCCAGGCTTGTCGCCCTCTCCCGGAGCTCCGGCCAGCCGGGGAGAGCGGAGCCGCTGCCGGGCTTGGCGCCCTCTCCTGCCGCGCTCCCCGCCGGGGGTGGGGGAGGGCGGCGGGAGTCTTTTTTGCCTGGGGCGGCAAAAAAGCCAGAGCCGGCCCTGGGAGAGCACCAAAGGCCAGAGCTGTTTCTCCTGCAGCCTATTCTGACCTGGGACCCCTCCTCACAATGATGAGTAGCCCAAAGGGAAGCTTTATAAGAGTCCCCCTGCTACAACCCACCAGAACCACGAGGAGAGCGTGACTTGCTTTGGATGGGATGATTAGTTGGTTAGTGGGTGAGAAGATTGTGCTTCCACTTAGTACATACAGCTGCATTAAAGCTAATCACTATCCAGTGCATAGGGAGCCAAATGAGTATAAATCCATGGGAGAGTCTGGCTCAGTAATGGCCAGTCAGAGCAACAAGGACCATGGCTTTTTATAAAAGAACTCTGAATCATGTTTTTTGTCACTGAAGTCCTGGCTGGGACGTGCATCCAGTCTTAATTTCTGTTAGTGCTACCACTCTTAAGTGTTCGAATACTGCCGACATTTGTTGTTCGGTGGAACAATAAGTCCATGTACTACAAAATTACCTTTCCATGTGTTTGGTTTTTTACTACAGATCCTAAATTATATAATTTCCAAACAACAGTTCCAGTATCTGGCTTTACCCTTTATGGTAACAGTAGCTATTCACTCATCAGTTCCAGAATGAACTGGGAAGAAGCACGAAAAAACTGCAAGGCTGAATACTCAGAACTTGCCAGTATTTTAGATCCCTACAGCCAGTCATTCCTGTGGCTACAAGTGTTAAAAGTCGGGCAGCCTGTATGGATAGGTCTTAACAGCAATGTGGTAAGAACATCAAATAAGTGTGACTATGATGCTGCTGATCTATGTCAAATCAGACCTCCCACATTCCTTACTCGAGTGCTGTCTGCAGTTATTACCCAGGGCTCTATTTGATGTGCTTGCTTTTGTCTCATAGTTGAGTAGTGATTGTGAAAGAACTCCCACTGTTCCTGTTAGCGTGCTTCAAAAGCAGCTTAAACTATAGCTAGGGAATGGTGGGAACCATGGAAATGGGAATGGGGGAGACACAGAAAAGGGTATGTGAAGAAGAGATAAGCTGTGGATGGAATTATATACCTGTGGATACACAGTAATGTGAGGAAACCAATAGGAGAGTGGAAGCCATCAAAATGGTGGGGGAGGGAGAGAAGCCGTGGAAGAACATGGGGAGAGGTGCAGATGGGGAATCCTGGGAATGGGAGAAGGGACAAACCAACAGCAGGTGAAAGGGGTGTGTATTCCTTTTGAAAACAATGATTTAGCAAAATGGTTGAAGATCCCAAAAGCCTCAAGGCCTGATTCACTGAAGCTGGTGCCTGATTGATACTGAGGAACGGCAGGCAGTGTTACTGTTGCTTGCCCTCCTTCAGAATTTCCATTGAATTGGTGCAATTTTAAACTCCAGGGAGAATGACAAGGGGATGTATTAAATCAACTTATCCCATAGCTGCTCGGGTATCACACCATTCCCAGTCCATGCCATCCTCTTTGCATTTCACTGGACCCCCAGACTATTGCAGAATGTGGGTTACAAGTGGTGTGGGCCACTTCAGGCTGCCTTTTTGGCAGACTTCTCTCCCCCAGATGCCTGCAGACGTATAGAACTCAGGCTTGGGAATACTTTGGGCTGAATTTACTGCAGAGGCTCATCACTGCCATTGTTTGTTCCAGTGGCTAGGGCTGCAGTGCTACCACATCTGTTTACTTACATTCTTAATTAGTTCTCACAACCATTTTGTTGGGAATCTTTAGTCCCTCCGTACTTTGAAGGAGGGGTTTAAATCTGACAGGGGAGGGGGTCAAGGATCTGCTACTCGCCCTCCCCATGATAATCTGCCCAAATTTGGCTGAGTTATTAGCCTCTGAAAATTTCAGTTCACCCATGTTCAGCAGGGACTTGATAGAGTTTGGCAGCTAAGTTATCCAGAGATTCCACTTGCTGTGGGCATGCTCCATTCCCTCACTGTGCCTGTGTGCAACCAGACTGAGCTTGTACCATTCCTTCTCCTCAGAGCAATTGCTCCATCCCTAGGCTGCAGGGCCAGAGCAAAGACTCTCCCTGCAATGCTCTGCCTGCCAGTCAGGGGCCACCGAGGTCCCAGGCACAGGAACCATGAGCAGGGAGTCGACCTTTCTTGTGCTCTCCTTGCTTGGAAGTGAGCAGGAGGAGTAGGAGGAAGCATGGCTGGAATGCACAGGGCTGAGCAGCTGAGCCTGGGGACAGTGGGATGAAGATACCGGGGTGAGGGGGTCAGACTGGGACAAAGAGTTGGAAAGGGTGGGCAATGGAACTGGGGAAACATGAGGGACTGGAACTGGGTCAAGAAGCTGTGGCAGGGGTAGCAAGGCAGGGGATGGGACAAGGAGCCAAGGGAGGCTGAGAGGGGTGGGAGATTGAGATAAGGGTGCTGGGGTTGAAGAAACTAGGATGAGGAGTTCAGGAAGATGGAGAACTGGAACAAGAGGCCGGGGGAGGGGGGCCGACAGGCTGAGTCAAGGGCAGGCTGGGGAGGCCCAGGGAAGAAGGAGTCAGGCTTGGGGAGGTCAGAGGCAGAAAGTCTATGACCACTACCCAAGGAACTTGAGCCTCAACATTCCACTCCTGTCAGCAAATTGTGGCAAAATTGGTTGACACATTTGTGCCTCTTCTCCCTGCAATGGCTGGCCTACATAGAGGATAACAATCTACAACTGCTGTCAGTTACTCTGTTAGCTCAAGTAGCGGAGGTCTGTGCTGTGGAGCCAAAAGTTCTAGCCCTACCTATAAGACCAATGGGAATCAATATAGTTCCCATGGTGGAATTTGTGTTTTTTCAGTTTGCTTTAAACAAACAAAAAACTAGGAAAATACATTTTAAAAATGATGACTGTTAAGAATATTGCTTGTGCAACCTTAATTTGGACTCCTTCCACCTATGTGTTATGCTATTGTCTTTAATCATATGATCACATACTATTTTTTCCCATAGTATCCCTGCTTCATTCAGTGCAAAGCCTGGAAAGTGCTCATTGAATGACTTGGGGCTGTGCAGTGAATGAGGCTGTTGTCTGTAGGACCACGGAGACATATGTTGCAAACGTTGGAAGGTGTATGGTTGCAAGGATGGTCTCATGGTTTAGGTAATAGAATACTCTTGGAGAAATGGATTCTGTCTCTGCCCCAGAGTTCCTGTGTAATGCTGGATGAGTCACTAAATTAACATTTTCACAGGTGGTCAGTAAGCCCATATCTACACGGAATACTCGGAAGTTAAGGCAAATCAACTAAAGGTGTGAAATCAATGTGCACAAGTTAATCCCCCGTGTAGATGCTCTCACTTAGGAGTAAAGTAACCTTAGCTCGCTGTAACTTAATCCTCCTTTGAGCATCCATGTGGGAGTTTAATATACTTTAACTCAGGGGTAGGCAACCTATGGCACGCGTGCCGAAGGCAGCACGTGAGCTGATTTTCAGTGGCACTCACACTGCCTGGGTCCTGGCCACCGGTCCGGGGGGGTCTGCATTTTAATTTAATTTTAAATGAACTTTCTTAAACATTTTAAAAACCTTATTTGCTTTACATACAACAATAGTTTAGTAATATATTATAGACTTATAGAAAGAGACCTTCTAAAAACGTTAAAATGTATTACTGGCACGCGAAACCTTAAATCAGAGTGAATAAATGAAGACTCGGCACACCACTTCTGAAAGTTTGCCGACCCCTGCTTTAACTTATGCATTTTAACATCACACCTTTGGTTGATTTGCCTTAACTTTCCTTAGTATCCCAATGTAGACATGACCTAATTGTGTGTGTGCCTGTTTTCTGGGTGCCCGACTTGGGATATTTGGGGCCTATTTTGCAGAAGTCCTGAGCACTCACAGCTGCAACTGAAGAAAATGAGATCTGTGATCTGAACATACAAAGTGCTTTATAATGCTAAGTTACCTGAAAAATCAGGTCATATGCATCTGTCACAGGCCACTCAAAATTAGTGAACACTTTTGACATTAATGTCTCTGTGCACCAGTTCCTGATCTGTCAAATGGGAATAATAATGTCACTTCACCTCATTAATGTTTGTGAAGCACTCAGATACTACAGTGATGAGTACCATAAAAAAGCCCATTAGGAAGTGAATAATTCTGTTTTCAAAGCAGGATTTGAGTAGTGTGCCATAAATAAGGCATGGGGACGTATATTGAACAATGAGGATAAAATCTAATTTTGAATAATTGCCCATTAGGTGAGCACTGTCCATTCTGTGCTCTGAAAGAAGCAGGCATCCTGTAGAAAAAAGTGTGTGATCATGTAATTAAAGATGATATCATAATGCATGCACACAAGGGGGCTGAATTAAGGTTTTATAGACAAACTTATTTCTGACATTTGAGTGTGTGAGTTTGTGACCGTAATGTTCTTTTTTTTTTTTTAAGACAGTTTTTGGATGCAATATTATCTTAATTGTCTTTTGTTTTTAGACTAGTGGCTTTTACAAGTGGACTGATAACTGGAGAATCAAGTACTCTAAGTGGGCCAGTGACGAGCCAAAACAGAACTTGGCCTGTGTTTATTTAGATGTTGATGGGACCTGGAAGACAGGGTCTTGTGATGAAAATTACCTCTCTGTCTGTAAAAGGTCTGATGGTAAGCAACTGAATTTAGCAATTTTAATTAGTGAGCTTTAAGTTTAAATGCATTCAGGTCTTGATTATGACTACAGTAGAACCTCAGAGTTACAAACACCAGAGTTACGAATTGACCAGTCAACTGCACACCTTGGAACTGGAAGTATGCAATCAGATAGCAGCAGAGACCAAAACAAACAAACAACAACAAAAAAGCAAATACAGCACAGTACTGCGTTAAATGTAAACTACTAAAAAAAGTTTTAGTTTTAAAAATTACAGTTTTAAAAAAAGATTTGACAAGCTAAGGAAACTGTTTCTGTGCTTGTTTCATTTAAATTAAGATGGTTAAAGGCAATATTTTCCTTCTGTGTAGTAAAGTTTCAAAGCTGTATTAAGTTCAGTTGTAAACTTTTGAAAGAACAACCATAATGTTTTATTCAGAGTTACGAACATCCTCCATTCCTGAGGCATTTGTAACTCTCAGGTTCTATTGTGTGTGTGTATATATATATATATAAATAATGAATGTGACCGTTGACGTGTACTCTGCTCTAATATTGGTTTCTTTGAAGGAAATAGTCATTGATACAGTTTCTTGGTGCTTGACAGACACTAACTAGTGAATTCTAAAGATTTTTCAAAGTTTACAAACTAGTTGGTGCATTATGCCACTTTATTTTCAGTCTGTAAGCTATGGACCCACTGTTGCATCCCTTGCATATCCAAATACTCTGACTTGAATGAGAGTTTTGGATGCTCAAGAATTTCAGAATTAGGCCTTTTCTACTCAGCTACAAATCTGTCAATCCAACAGGAAGTATCAATGGAGATTTATTGGAATGTCCAATATTAGCTGCCCCGGCTTCTTGGTTCCCCCCAGAAGCAGGGTCTAGCCACCTGCGGCTCCCAGCTGGGAGAGGGTTCCATTCTCATCTTGGCTCCCAGCCAGGAGTGGAGTCCAGCCACCCAGCTCTCCAGAGGAGTGGAGGGCAGCTGGGTTCTAGCTCCCTGGCTTTCTTGTCAATTTCATAGAATCATTGAATCATAGAATATCAGGGTTGGAAGGGACCTCAAGAGGTCATCTAGTCCAACCCCCTGCTCAAAGCAGGACCAATTCCCAACTAAATCATCCCAGCCAGAGCTTTGTCAAGCCGGGCCTTAAAAACCTCCAAGGAAGGAGACTCCACCACCTCCCTAGGTAACGCATTACAGTGCTTCACCACCCTCCTAGTGAAATAGTGTTTCCTAATATCCAACCTGGAGCTCCCCCACTGCAACTTGAGACCGTTGCTCCTTGTTTGGTCATCTGCCACCACTGAGAACAGCCGAGCTCCATCCTCTTTGGAACCCCCATTTAGGTAGTTGAAGGCTGCTATCAAATCCCCCCCTCATTCTTCTCTTCTGGAGACTAAACAATCCCAGTTCCCTCAGCCTCTCCTCATAAGTCATGTGCTCCAGACCCCTAATCGTTTTTGTTGCCCTCCGCTGGATTCTTTCCAATTTTTCCACATCCTTCTTGTAGTGTGGGGCCCAAAACTGGACACACTACTCCAGATGAGGCCTCACCAATGTCGAATAAAGGGGAATGATCACGTTCCTCGATCTGCTGGCAATGCCCCTACTTATACAGCCGAAAATGCCATTAGCCTTCTTGGCAATAAGAGCACACTGTTGACTCATATCCAGCTTCTCGTCCACTGTGACCCCTAGGTCCTTTTCTGCAGAACTGCTACCTAGCTATTCGGTCCCTAGTCTGTAGCAGTGCATGGGATTCTTCCGTCCTAAGTGCAGGACTCTGCACTTGTCCTTGTTGAACCTCATCAGGTTTTTTTTGGCCCAATCCTCTAATTTGTCTAGGTCCCTCTGTATCCGATCCCTACCCTCTAGTGTATCTACCACGCCTCCTAGTTTAGTGTCATCTGCAAACTTGCTGAGAGTGCAGTCCACACCATCCTCCAGATCATTAATAAAGATATTAAACAAAACCGGTCCCAGGACTGACCCTTGGGGCACGCCGCTTGAAACCGGCTGCCAACTAGACATGGAGCCATTGATCACTACCCATTGAGCCCGACGATCTAGCCAGCTTTCTGTCCACCTTACAGTCCATTCATCCAGCCCATATTTCTTTAACTTGGCGGCAAGAATACTGTGGGAGACTGTATCAAAAGCTTTGCTAAAGTCAAGGAATAACACATCCACTGCTTTCCCCTCATCCACAGAGCCAGTTATCTCATCATAGAAGGCAATTAGGTTAGTCAGGCACAACTTCCCCTTGGTGAATCCATCCTGACTGTTCCTGATCACTTTCCTCTCCTCTAAGTGTTTCAGAATTGATTCCTTGAGGACCTGCTCCATGATTTTTCCAGGGACTGAGGTCAGGCTGACTGGCCTGTAGTTCCCCGGATCCTCCTTCTTCCCTTTTTTAAAGATGGGCACTACATTAGCCTTTTTCCAGTCATCTGGGACCTCCCCCGATCGCCATGATTTTTCAAAAATAATGGCTAATGGCTCTGCAATCTCATCCTCCAACTCCTTTAGCACCCTCGGATGCAGCGCATCTGGCCCCATGGACTTGTGCACGTCCAGTTTTTCTAAATAGTCCCGAACTTCTTTCTCCACAGAGGGCTGGTCACCTTCTCCCCATATTTGTGCTGCCCAGTGCAGCAGTCTGGGAGCTGACCTTGTTCATGAAGACAGAGGCAAAAAAAGCATTGAGTACATTAGCTTTTTCCACATCCTCGGTCACTAGGTTGCCTCCCTCATTCAGTAAGGGGCCCACACTTTCCTTGACTTTCTTCTTGTTGCTAACATACCTGAAGAAACCCTTCTTGTTACTCTTAACATCTCTTGCTAGCTGCAACTCCAAGTGTGATTTGGCCTTCCTGATTTGGCCTGCCATATTTACTATTCTTTCTACACATCGGGATGGTTTGTTCCTGCAACCGCAATAAGGATTCTTTAAAATACAGCCAGCTCTCCTAGAGCCCTTTGCCCTTCATGTTATTCTCCCAGGGGATCCTGCCCATCTGTTCCCTGAGGGAGTCAAAGTCTGCTTTTCTGAAGTCCAGGGTCCGTATTCTGCTGCTCTCCTTTCTTCCTTGTGTCAGGATCCTGAACTTGACCATCTCATGGTCACTGCCTCCCAGGTTCCCATCCACTTTTGCTTCCCCTACTAATTCTTCCCTGTTTGTGAGCAGCAGGTCAAGAAAAGCTCTGACCCTAGTTGGTTCCTCCAGCACTTGCACCAGGAAATTGTCCCCTACACTTTCCAAAAAGTTCCTGGATTGCCTGTGCACCGCTGTATTGCTCTCCTAGCAGATATCAAGGTGATTAAAGTCTCCCATGAGAACCAGGGCCTGCGATCTAACAACTTCTGCTAATTGCCAGAAAAAAGCCTCATCCACCTCATCCCCCTGGTCTGGTGGTCTATAGCAGACTCCAACCACGACATCACCCTTGTTGCTCACACTTCTCAACTTTATCCAGAGACTCTCAGGTTTTTCTGCAGTTTCATACAGGAGCTCTGAGCAGTCATACTCCTCTCTTACATACAACGCAACTTCCCCACCTTTTCTGCCCTGCCTGTCCTTCCTGAACAGTTTATATCCATCTATGACAGTACTCCAGTCATGTGAGTTATCCCACCAAGTCTCTGTTATTCCAATCGCATCATAGTTCCCTGACTGTGCCAGGACTTCCAGTTCTCCCTGCTTGTTTCCCAGGCTTCTTGCATTTGTGTATAGGCACTTAAGATAACTCATCGATCGTCCCTTTTTCTCGCATGAGACAGGAGTCCTCCCCTCTTGCGCTCTCCTGCTTGTGCTTCCTCCCAGGATTCCATTTCCCCACTTACCTCAGGGCTTTGGTCTCCTTCCCCCGGTGAACCTAGTTTAAAGCCCTCCTCACTAGGTTAGCCAGCCTGCTAGCAAAGATGCTCTTCCCTCTCTTCATTAGGTGGACCCCGTCTCTGCCTAACACTCCTTCTTCTTGGAACACCATCCCATGGTCGAAGAATCCAAAGCCTTCTCTCCGACACCACCTGCGTAGCCATTCATTGACTTCCACGATTCGACGGTCTCTACCCAGGCCTTTTCCTTGCACAGGGAGGATGGACGAGAACACCACTTGCGCCTCAAACTCCTTTATCCTTCTTCCCAGAGCCTCGTAGTCTGCAGTGATCCGCTCAAGGTCATTCTTGGCAGTATCATTGGTGCCCACGTGGAGAAGCAGGAAGTTGTAGCGATCCGAGGGCTTGATGAGTCTCGGCAGTCTCTCCGTCACATCGTGTATCCTAGCTCCTGGCAAGCAGCAGCCCTCTCGGTTTTCCCGGTCGGGGCGGCAGATAGATGACTCAGTCCCCCTGAGGAAGGCGTCACCGACCACCACCACCCTCCTCCTCCTCTTGGGAGTGGTGGTCGTGGAACCCCCATCCCTAGGACAGTGCATCTTTTGCCTTCCAATCGGTGGAGTCTCCTTCTGCTCCCTTCCCTCAGATGGGTCATCTAGTCCACTCTCTGCATTAGTACCTGTAGAGAGAACATGGAAACGATTGCTCACCTGTATCTCCATTGCTGGTGCATGGACGTTCCTCTTTCTCCTTCTGGAGGTCACATGCTGCCAAACCTCTTCACAGTCCTTCTGTCCCTGCTGCGCCTGCTCTGAATCTTCAGAACGTTGTGGCCGTAGAAGCATCTCCTGACCAGGAAATCTTCATTTTCCCTTATGCAACGCAGAGTCGATACTCATTTCTCCAGCCCTTGAACCTTCTCTTCCAATATGGAGACCAGCTTGCACTTTGTACAGACAAAGTCGTTTCTGTCCTGTGGAAGAAAGACAAACATGGCACAACCTGTGCAGGTTACAACAGCTGATCACTCACCTTCCATATCACCGTCCTCTTAAGAGCTTTCACAGCTGTTGCAGGAACTACTCAGAGAAACCTGCAGATGAAAGCCTCAGTGCGCTCTCCCCACGCGAACTCCCAGGCAAACTCCTGCTGTTCGCCGCTCAGCTGGTTCGCTGCTGACTGCCCTTATATACCAGTCAGGCCCACTCAAGGCCCACCTGGAACAAAGCACTCCCAATTCACACTTTTCAAACAAACAAGTTCAAATTTCACGGCTCCAACAGCCGATGTAAGGGACGCAGTGTCTACACAGTGTCACCCTAACTACACCTACATAAGCCCTACACCCCTTGTGGAGTTGGAGTTATTATGCTGGTGTAGTAGGGCACTTACATCAGTGGGACAAGGCTGTAGTGTAGACACAGACATTGTTAGACCAACATGAACTGCCTTGTGTCGACCTAACTGTGTTGTGTAGACTTGGCCTCAGCTGAAGTCAGTGCAGTTACCCCAATGTAAAACCTCCACAACAGAGTAGAGAATCTGGCCCAGATCATGAACCGTGAATATCTGAGGTTCTTTTTCATGGTATCCTGGTCAAATTAGTAGTGGCTGCTTATGGTACAGTATATATGTGTTTTCAGTAACATATCTGAAAAGCCCTTATTGATTTCATACAGCATGGTTTCTTCTCAGTTGTAGTCCCTACTGAACCTCCACAACTCCCTGGAAAATGTCCTACATCTGACATACGCAGATCTTGGATTCCCTTCCATGGTCACTGTTACTACATTGAGTCCTCAGAAAGGGAAAGCTGGCCCCAGTCTTCCATGGAATGTGTTCGATTAGGTGAGTGTCATCTTTAATTAGGATCTAACAGTTTCCTGCAGGCTCACCACCTATTTTGGGCACCAGCCCTAGTATCTGCCCCCCAGCAGTTTGATCTTATCTTCAAAGTGAAAAACTGGGGCACTGTAGAGAAGTAGGCAGGTAGGAAAGAGGTTGGTGGGAAAAGTGGAATTAAAGGAAGCCCTTTCTCCCCTTTCAGAATGAAAAACTGGGAAACTTTACAGTAAAGGTGAGGGTAAAACAAAACAATATTTCTCTCTCAAGCCCCCCCCCCCATCCCGTTAATCCTCTTACTGTCTGCCTTTTAGCTTTCCTCAGTTGATGAGCAGAGCCACCTAGTTAATTGGTTAATCATTCAGTCCTTAACCAATTATCTCCCTAATTTGCTCCATGTTTGGATTCTTACCAAATACCCAGAGTGGTGAGTCAGCCTAAGGCTACTCTCACTTGATCACCAGGCCACTGGTCTGAACCTGGCATAGGTTAAGAGTGAATAAAATTAGTTGCTATGTGATTACTGTTTGGTGGTGAGACATGGTGCACTAGCCGTTCGGGGTTTGAGGAGGGAACACATCTGGGCTGACAGTGTCCTGGTCCCTAGAAATAAAACCCACTACCCTGTACCTATATAGGGAGGAACCAGGATCAACAAGGATTAAGAGGCTTTGTTTACTTGTAAGGTGGCATTTGGTATCCTGCCAGTTAACCTAGCAATAGGAATTTAATCAGCTGACTTTCCAAAGGAAGGAAGATGGGAGTTCAAGATGCAGGTCTGCAAGGACTCTTGTCCAGGTACCTGGGAAAAAGCAGATGTATTTTGGACCCTCTTGGTTTCCTTTTACTTGTTTCAATTTAATGACTGTAAAAGGAGTTCCTGGTCTGTGCCAAAATGAGAGAGGTTCTTGATATTTTGTTCTGTTAAAGCCCTAATGAACTGAGCACTTCAAGAAGAGGAGACTTGGTTGTTAGCCACAACCCAGAATTTTACGTGGCTTATGTGAAATGAGTTGGTGATCTCAGTTTAATACTTCTTAGAGGTTGGTACCCTAGTGTGGCAAATCCACCATAAAATGAAAAGAACCTAATGCTGGTCTCTTGTAATAACTGGGCCTACAAATTTACCCTAATTGTGAGCTCAACTGTAAGAAGTGAGTAAAAGTTTATAAAATGTCACAACAACCTATGATAATAAATGCTAATAGGAAAAGGTACAAAATGGAGACGGACAAAATTAGTCCAAACAAAAAGGCTTACTGATACAATTATAGGACTGTGTTGAGATGGTGCCTGGTAAATAAGAGACATTTGGGACTGAAAATCAATTAACCAAAACTGGCATGTTGGTTATTAGGCCTAATTGGTGGATAAAATAATAAGGGGATGGGCTATTCCACCCAATGCTCCCTTTTGTGGTCCTCAAAAAGAAAAGCTGGCTACCAAGATGCTGGCTGACTGAAAGATGAGAGAATGGGAAGGAGCAAACTTTACCATCATGACTGCCACCCCCACCATCTCCTGGGATCCTTGGAGCTCTTGGGCCTCCATTGTACTTTTGACATCCTGAGAGAGACCTTCATCAGACCAGATCAGACAGAGACACCCAGATGACATTGGGTCACTGCTACCAGCTTTAGTGAAATCTCAGCCATGACCCGGGATGTGAGACTGTGTCTCCACCCCATGTGTCCTTGTCCTTCCCCACCTTATTTCTTTTTCTATCTCTCTCCATTTTCCTTCTGCTTAATAAGGATCTGGCTTAGCCAGCAAAGACTGCATATTTTGCAACATTGCTATAAGGGCAGCTAAATGCAATGCTCTGGGCAGCCCAATAGTGGTACAAGTTTGCCAGGTCTCAGAGTGGCTAATAAGACCATGTGCTATACTTGTGTTTTTCCAGAAGTAAAGTTGCAAGTGAGAGTCAACAGATACATAAACAGTATTTTCTGTTTTAGCTGTTCTTTTCTTCACCCTTTTGTTTTGTCTTCTAGGAAACAGAATTAGACTTTAACAACAGCTACAATAGCCCTGTCCATTTCAACTAACTTTTTCTTCTTTCCCCCAAAAGGAGTTATTACCATTTTTAATACCATCTAAGAGACCGTCAGATGATGGGGCAGGGCAGTTCTTTTTAAAAACTCTCTCCACCTAAAGGGAAGGGGAACATGGGATACTGTTAAAATGGAAGACTTACTTAATACTTTACATTTCACATGCTTTAACCTTTCTCCTCCTTGTTTTCTGTATCTTTAATACAAGGTTAAAAATATTTTAATGATGTGTTTGCCAAGGTACTAAGGTGTCTGAGGACTCTGTATACTAAACCTTGCTTAACTCTGTTTATTGTTGGACAGTGACAGGATCATGTTAATACCTTTGATTCTTAGGCCCCACTTATTAATGTAGATGGAATACAACAGGATGTCAGTATTGAGGAAACTGGGATTATGGTGGTAATAAGATCATCCCCTTAACTGGGATATGATGATATTTCTTATTTCCCAAATCAGTTTCTCTCTTCTTTCTTTTTCTTTTTTTAATCCCCGTTGCAAGAGGGAATATATTTAAAAACAAATGCTGCATTTTTCTATTTGCATTGTCTCTGGCACGTTAAACAGCAGGGAAGGATTGGGGTTGATTGAAAAAATGGCGCATGCAAATACAAAACTAATATAAGATATGTATAGCCTAGAAATAACCAGCATAGCAGGATGTTTTCCTCTAAAGAGCAAAATGCAAGGGCTGTTACTGATCTGTTTCTGGAGCTCTGATTGACTTCAGTGGCAAAAATTAATTACAGTCTATGGCTATTTTAAATGTATCAGGAGGGTTAAGAAAATGTTGTCATGATTGTTTCAAGGGGCAGATCGTTTTCTATGGTGAAACATGCTTAAATTATGCGTATTTATTAATTTATGTTTTGCAGGAGCCTCTTTGGTTTCCATAGAAAATAGGGCTGAAATGAATTTTCTCTTGGACCACTTGGATGTATTTGCAAGTGACTCGAGACAGTTTTGGATTGGAATGTACAAGAATGTGGATGGTAATTATTTAACTTTCAATAGTTATTTACAAATAAGTACTCAAACAGAAGATGGAAATCTGATGTCAAATGCTTAATATTTTTTCAATTATAGTACATAAAAAGGAGAAATTATTCAGAAAGGTGACTGCACATTTTATATCCCTGTCTCTCTCTCTTGTAAATAGAAAAAATTACACGCCTACAGTATTTCATCCAGTTTATTTCATTTCACACTTTTCTTTCATTCCCTTGATATTTAACCAAACTTAACAGCACCTCAGTTTTTGAAGGAACCTCAGTGTTAAGTATTTATTCAGCAAGAGGAAGTTCTGAAAAGTCTGCTAAAGTCTTTTAAAGAAATATATTTCTGTATTTATTGGTTAGGATTGTAATGCTGTTTTTCTCCTGTGAAGCCACAGCCTGTCATGGGGAAGGGATATGAGGAGGGTTTCCGTAGCAGCTACTATTCTTGCTGGTATTTCGTTTGAGCTAGATGCAATACCTCCAGAAGCCTTGGAGAGCATATATAACAGCAGCCTTTGGTATACCATTAATACCACTGCAGTGTGAGGTGAGCATTCTGCTTCTTGCTGGCTGGTTGATTCTAGATGGTGCAAAAATAGACAGGAACATGCCACCTTACCGATTTACGCCTTTTGGGCCCACTGGATGTTTTCAGCACAGTTGCTGGTACTAGACTTTCCTAGTCCTAGGCACTGGAACTACAGCTCCTATGAGGCACTGCAACAGCATTTCTGAATCGAACTGTTCAGTTTTCAGTCACAAGTTTTGGCAAAAAGATTAGTTTTCAGTGAAATTATTTTGGTTTTTAATTTGCTGAAAACTTGAAAATTTCCATGAATGAAAACAATTTGATTTTCATTTTCCATCTAGCTCCAAGTCTAGGCACTGGGATTCCCTTCATCCTTGAGACACAGGAAGTAGCAGCTATTCCTGCTAGCTGAGCCTGAGTAAGGGAAGAGCAGAGAACAATAGGTGTATTTTTAAGTCATCCTGATACAATCAGGCAGAATTAATTAACTGAGCCAGACCTTGCAAGGGAGCTGATTTCTAGCCTTGGCTCTGATGCAGAGCCAAAACCACAGGGGCAAGAGGGGGTGCAGCTCAGCAGCCCCACCTTAAAAATTGTTCCAGCACCACTGTACTGGGATATTTTTAAGTCCTGATTTGCTGTTTACATCACTATCACGTCACGTGGAACAGCGCACTGCGTTTGACGTTGTGCGTGCCATCTGTTGCGATTTTTTTTCCACTGTAAGTTGAGGGGTACATTTGACAAAATGTAAGCTCCTAAGAAAGCAAAGTTAGATGTCCATTCATTTTAGCCTTCTTGGACAGACACATTTGGATTTATTCAAAAGAAGGACCGTGATGTTTGTGCTTTCTGTTGTGAAAGTGTTGTTTGTCGCACATCAAGTGTTCAACGACATTTTGAAACGAAGTACGAGAAAACTTTTCTTGACGAAGCAGACAAGAGTGAATCGATCAAAAAGACAGTAGCAGGATATGAGACGCAAAGCAGTGTTTTTAAATGCTTAAGTGTAAGTAAAAATCAAGCCACAGAAGGAAGTTACAAGATTGCACAGCGCATTGCAAAAAACGGAAAGCCGTTTACAGATGGGGAATATATAAAAAGTTTTTCTCAGCAGTTCAGAGGTTTTGTTCAATGATTTGCCAAATAAAGATGCGTATCTAGAATAAAAGAGCTGCCTGTCTCTGCCAGAACAGTTGAGAGACGCGTCAGCGAAATGGCAGAAAACATTAACGAAAAGCAGACGACTGCATTAAAAGACACAGCAGTGTTTAGCGTTGCAGTTGATGAGAGTGTATATATAAACGACGCTCCATGTTTGGCAGTTGTAGCAAGATATTGTGCTTCTGATGAAATCCAAGAGGAACTTTGTTGCCTAAAACTCCTGCATGGCACAACAAAGATGGAAGATATAGTGGAAACTTTCGTAAACCATTATGAAGAACGAGGAGTTGACATCAGAAAAATATTTTGTGTGACAACAGAGGGTGTGCCTGCCATGGTCAGAAAACAGAAGGGATTTGTAAAGTTACTTGAAGATCAAGTTGGCCACCCGACAGTCAAATTTCACTGTATCATCCATCAAGAAAACCCGTGTGCTAAAATTTCTAATTCAGAGCTTAATAATGTGATGAATACAGTGGTGCAAATTGTGAATGTCCTTGGTGCTTTATCTGCTTTGACTCTAACAGTTTCAAGCACTGCTAGAAGAGATGGATAGTGCTTATGACATTCCACTTCAAAGCAACATTCGGTGGCTAAGTCGTGGCAAGGTTTTGGTGCGCTTTGTAAACTGTTTTGATGCAATCAAGGCCTTTTTGTCGGAAAAAGGACAAAGCTACCCCAAACTGGATGATGACAAATGGCTGTGTAAGCTCATGTTTCTAACTGACATCACCGCTCACCTAAACGAACTCAACTTCTGTCTGCAGGGTGCAGGGCAAATGGTTCTGGATCTTTATGAAACCTGGAAGGCATTCTTTGTAAAACTAGCAGTTTTTTCTCAGGATATTCAAACTTCGACTTTCCGATACTTCCAACACATAAAAGAGCTATCGACACGTTGCACTGTTAGTGTCGATGAAATTGGAATGTACATGCAAGAACTGGAATCAGAATTTTCTGACAGATTTCAAGATTTCCAGCAATCTGGCCCAATGCTTTCTTTTCTAATTAAACCTGAAAAGTTCAACGAAAGCAACTTGGATTTGTCTGTATTTCAGTGGATGGATGTTGAAGATTTCAAAATGCAGCTCATTCAGTTAAGAAGCTCAGAATTGTGGGCATCAAAGTTTGGAGATCTGCGGAGTGCATTTAAAGCTACCAAGAGAGATCATGGGGCCTCTATTCTGACCTGCTGGACGTCCCTGCCAGTGAAATGTAACTGTTTGAAGAAAATTGCATTTGCAATGCTTTCAGCATTTGGATCCACATACCTGTGCAAACAGGTATTTTCACATATGAAATCTGTCCTCTGTCCCTCTCAGAGCCGGTTAACAACTGATCACTCAGAAGCCTGTGTGCAGCTTAAAGTATCCAAATAAGTGCCAGACATGGGAAAACTCATCAAGGAAAAGCAAGGACAAAGATCACACTAAACTGATAAGATCTGCATTTTAATTTAATTTTAAATGAAGCTTCTTAAACATTTTAAAAAACTTATTTACTTTACGTACAACAATAGTTTAGTTATACAGCATAGACTTAGAGACCTTCTAAAAACATTAAAATGTATTACTGGCATGCAAAACCTTAAATTACAGAGAATAAATGAAGACTCGGGACACCACTTCTGAAAGATTGCCGACCCCTGCTCTAGGACAATGCAGCTGACAATGTCCAGGTGAAAACTTACAGACATAAGACATTCTCAGTTGTGTCTGCCTGGAAGGAGAGAGAAAACTGAGTCCTATAGAATGTTAATGTATTGATTTAATAAATTAATGAATTCAGCGCTCAGATTACAACAGTGACAGGTGCCGTAGAAATTATGTGATATTGTTTTAATCTCTACAAATGGGTGGTCCTTAACCTGTCATTTGTTACTCTGTATTTTTCATTTTAACTTTAGGAGAATGGACATGGGCAGACAACAGTGCAGTAGAGTTTGTAAACTGGAAAAAAAGAGAGCCTACGGATGGTTATCATGAACATTGTGTTGACATGGATGCCTCAGATGGGGGCTGGAGAAGCTATTACTGCTCTGCTGACAAAAGATTTATTTGTAAAATACCAAAGAGTAAGTGATATGTTCATTACAGTGAGTTATTAACAATGACTAATATTTATGCTACAAAATCCTTTGCATTGCATATTCTGTATGGGTCTATGTTTGTGGTAGATATTCTGATCCTACTCCCATTGAAATCAGAGGTGAAACTCCCATTTAAGGGCAATTGCTAATAGAGAAGGGGCCCGGGACTCCTGAGTTCCACTCCAATCACCCTTATCCTTAGTGCCTTAGAAGAGTAGGCGCTAACCAAACCAGGCTCTGTTGGTAGGGAGGTGGAGAGAGTACAACCAGAAAGGTTTAGGGAGGAGGAGGAGCCAAAACAGAGGAGTTGCAGATGGGATGTGAGGGGAAGAACTTGAGAAGAAGTTAACTGGGGGTGAGAGGACCCAGAATAACAGAGCTACTGCTGAGAGGGAGGAAGGAGATACCGTTGAGAAGCAGCAGTGGAAGGATACTAAGATGTATGTAACTGTGAGGTAAGTAGATGGGAGGATGTGCCTAGGACCCAATGAAAGGAAGAGGGGAATTGTGACCTAGTTTGTTTTTCTGTTGCCCCCTTGGTCTTGGACTTAAAAATGAAAATATGGATTTTTAGTTTTCCCCATACTTCAGTGTGTGAAAAACCTTCAGCTTCTCAAAATGTCTTGAAGGCTTGACATTCTGAAGGTGTGAAATCATCCCAAATCAATTGGTAACATTTTTTTCATGCAAAACAAACAAAAATAATTTTTTTTCCCTGGATCTAATTTTTAACTGGAATGTTTTGCTTGATTTGGGTAGATGATTCATTTGGATTAAGTTAAAGGTGTTATCAGATATTTTGCATCTCCATTACTTTACTTTATTTTAAAATGCAGTGTACCCAACATAGTAATTCTTCATACAGGATTTATTTACTCTGTGTGACTGTACAATTTGGTGTAAAATGGAGACTTAGACTATGAATATCTTTTTTTTTTTATTTGAAAGTTACTGAAGTTGAACCATCTGAGAAGCCATCAGACAATAAAGGTAGGACTGCTTTCTTATAAGCAAATTAAAGAGAGACCCAAATCAGGTTATAAATATAAGAACATAAGAACAGCCATACTGGGTCAGGCCAGGTCCAATATCCTAGCCCAATATCCCATCTTCTGGCAGTGACCAGTGCCAGGTGCCCCAGAGGAAATGAACAACAGGTAATCCGTTCCCTGTCACTCATTCCCAGCTTCTGGCAAATAGAGGCTAGGATACCATCCCTGCCTATCTTGGCTAATAGCCATTGATGGATCTATCCTCCATGAATTTATCTAGTTCTTTTTCAAATATTTATTTTATTTTCTGACAAAATGACTGTTTGATACCCAGCTCTGTGGATGTTTATTTGAAATGTATTATTGTGATTATTACATCTCCAACCTGACTAAAAAGCAGAACTCTCCCCTCAAACTCAATTTCATTTTGAATTAAGGTATTTAATTGTGTTTTGACTGGACCTCTGTATGATATATTTTGTGACTAGCACTATAGAAGTTATCTGTAAACTGTAATGATGTACAGCCATAAAACTCTGCCTTCAAAAATAAGGTCATTGGGCCTGATTTTCTGCTGATTCTCCACAATTTACATTGACTTGGAGTTATGGGTGCTCAGAACTATTGGAAATCAGACCCATTGCCAGACCCTAATATATATCGTCATAATCCTTAGGATCCTGAGTAATTGCTTCACATTCATTTACAGCATTGAAGACCGATGAAGCTGTTCCTGCACACCGCTTAAGTGGGATGGCCGTTATCCTGGTCCTTCTCATTCTAGTCGGAGCTGGCCTTGCAGCCTATTTTTTCTACAAAAAGAAAAGACACAACCAGCTACCAACAGATGTCAGCTTTGACAACACTCTGTACTGCAATAGAGATGCTGTTCCTGTAGCTAGTGACTCAAAGTATCTTGTGGCCAACATTGAGCAGAATGAACAAGCTATGCTTTAATTCACAAAATAAAAATGATTTTGATAAAAATTAATGCATCTGGACTACATGAACCCTTAAGACAAAGCTGTTTTATCCTGTTAAAATTGTAGTGCATTTTGCAGAGACTGCATTTGTGTGTTACGTACATTCCTTCCATAGTCTTGCGAGGTTCTGGATCTACTTGTAGAAGAATAGTTCTGTGGGAGGCTATTTAATAAAAGAACCAAATATGACCTCAAGCCATGTGAAAAACATTCAAAACTATTCTACTGTCCCTACATGGCACCTGCATCCCTATCAACCATAAAAAGAGCCAAGCTCATCATGCTGATTATGAGAATAATCATTACAAACTCTTCAAATCACTCAGAAAAGCAACTGTCTAATTCTATTGGAATCCTGCAAATCTCACTCAAGAGTTGCAGCACTCAATGCTGGTGCCATTATATTTCACTTCAGCATATAAAAAGAGACTTTTTTTGTTGTATAACTTCAGTTCAGATGACTTCACAACACCTACTCAACATGTTCTCTTATGGGGCTTGATACACTGAAGTCAATGGGATTCTTTCGACTGACTTCCCAGAGCACTAGATCAGGCCATAGGTGCCGACTCCGTGGGTACTCCAGGGCTGGAGCACCCATGGGGAAAAATTGGTGGATGCTCTGCACCCACTGGCAGCTCCCTGCCGTGCCCCCACACCTCAGCTCACCTCTGCCTCCGCTCCGCCTCTGCCCCTAAGCATGCTGCATCCCACTTCTCCTCTCTCCCAGCGCTTGCTGCCGGGAAACAGCTGTTTTGTGTGGGAAGCACTGGGAGGGAGGGGGAGGAGCGGGAACATGGCGCGCTCAGGGGAGGAGGCAGGGAAGAGGCGGGGCCGAGGTGGGGAATTGGGGAAGGGGTTCAATGGAGGCAAGGAGGGGGTGGAGTTGGGACTTTGGGGAAGGGGTTGGAATGGGGGCGGGCAGGGGCAGGAGGAGGCAGGGCAGGGGTGGAGTCAGGGCAGTGCCGGGAGCGGGAGGGGGGGCTCAAGCACCCACTGGCACAAGGAAAAGTTGGCGCCTATGGATCAGGCCCGTGCTTGCTGTTCTTTTAGTTCTGCATTTTATTTTTTGTAATATGTAAAGAATAAAATGCTTCATAGGTCTTAGCTTCAAGAAATGTCATATAATCTAATGTTTATTCCTTTTGTGAAATTTCAATCATGTTTGAATTAAAATGTATCCCTCTGGAGATGAATGGCTGAAAGCAAAGTGTACATTGCTTTCCTTTTTGCTGTACTTTTGTAAAATAAGCATTAAAAGATAGTTTGTAAAGATTTTGCATTTTTATTATGCCTTGTAAATAGGAACATTTTTATGTAGTTCACATTTTTTAAAAACAATATACATATTTATCAATTTGGCCGGCAGCCACGTAGTACCTTATGCTGTATTTTTTAAAACATTTGTTTAGTGCTGCAAGTTTACATAACACTGTACAGAACATAAGGTGGACATGTTCAGCGTATAGGCCTTGATCATGCAAACACTTGCTCACCTGCTTAACTTTACATATGTCCCAATATTGAAGATGCTGTTGACTGGAAGCCAGACAAATTCAAACTGGAAGTAAGGTGTATATTTTAAACAGTGAGTGTCAATGGGAAAAATTAAAGTCTCATGAATGCAGTAACACTTACTAAGAACATGTATTCTGTGATGAAGATTTTCAAAATAAAGGTAAGCCTGGCAAAAAAAAATAAGATTCATATTATGGTAGCAGATATACATATGTAATTGGGAAAAGCAGAATAAGTTGAGGGGTAGAAAGGGCAGATGGGATGGTTCCATGCTGGGCAATCACTGGTGAAATTCTGGCTCAGTAGAAAAGGTGCAGGAATCCCTTTCTGTAGGTGTGTGATAGAGGTTGTGTAGCCAGGAAAAAAAGGCTATGATTTATGTAAATGTGGGCTTGATCTGAAACCACTGTAAACACTCACTGATTTCATAAATATGGAACCTCAGGTGAGTTAACCACATTCTATATATGAACTGGCATAAACTGCATCCACAGGACTGTGTCTTTATCCTTGGTAGAGAAGGAAACACAATGAGGCTATCCTCGGACATGCTGGTGGCATAGACCAGTGTTTCTCAATCTTTTTGATACCGGGGATTGGCTTGCTGCCTTCCTAAACTGTGTCAAGGAGATCTCAGGGCCTGGTGCCAGTCCACAGACTGGTCATTGAGAAACACTGGCATAGACCACATGCCAAGGTGGCCATTACTAGAGGGCAGTGTGATGTGTTGGCTGCAAAGAATGCAATATCAAATGTTCCTCGTCCTTTCCAGTGTCTCGCCTGGAATTCCATGCTGAGGATTTGATGAGGCCCATCAGCTCACTGCAGGTACTCTAGGCTTGCTTGAGAAGTCCATAATAATATTTGCACTGAATTAGCCCCTTCTATGTGCGGATATCAGTGCATTTTTACAGACATTAACTAGGCTTCCCAACACTCCTTTGAAGCAAGTATCATTACAAGTGGCTAAAATATAACCTGTCGTTTGCAGAATGTCACATATAAGGGACAGAGCTGGGAACTGATAACATGAGCCCTAGCTTTGCTTTGTCCTAATATGCTGCTTTGTGCTGGTGGAGATATACAAAGCTTTCCTACTTGCTGGGGATTCCAATAGAATGTGGCCTGAGACCACACATTCATTTTGCAACTGTCAGTCAAACCCATCTTTCTATATTCAGTTTGTTTCTACATTTTCTTTCAATTTTCTGTTTTTCATCCTGCAGATGTTAAGAATCCAGAGAAAGGAACGGGAAGTTTAAATCCTGTCAATTTATAGCCTTCCTCTTTTTAAGTCTCAGCTTTTGCAGGAGCTGCCACTTATTTCTATTAATCATACAGAGAATCACCTAATATTTTTATTAGGGCTGTAAAGCGATTAAAAAAATAATTGTGATTAATTGCACTGTTAAACAATAATAGAATACCGTTTATTTAAATACTTTTGGATGTTTTCTACATTTTCAAATATATTGATTTCATTTACAACACAGAATACAGTGTACAGTGCTCACTTTATATTTATTTTTGAATACAAGTATTTGCTCTGTAAAAAAACAAAAGAAATAGTATATTTAAATTCACCTAATACAAGTACTGTAGTGCAATATCTTTATCATGAAAGTTGAACTTACAAATGTCGAACTATGTAGAAAAAAAATTGCATTCAAAAATAAAACAATGTAAAACTTTAGCGCCTACAAGTCCACTCAGTCCTACTTCAGCCAATCGCTCAGACAAACAAGTTTGGTTACATTTGCAGGAAATAATGCTGCCCGCTTCTTCTTTATGTCACCTGAAAGTGAGACTAGGCGTTCGCATGGGACTATTGGAACTGGCATCGCGACATATTTATGTGCCAGATGTGCTAAAGATTCATATGTCCCTTCATGCTTCAATCACCATTCCAGGGGACATGCATCCATGTTGATGATGGGTTCTACTTGATAACAATCCAAAGCAGAGCGGACCGATGCATGTTCATTTTCATCATCCGAGTCAGATGCCACCAGCAGAAGGTTGATTTTCTTTTTTGGTGGTTCGGGTTCTGTAGTTTCTGCATCAGAGGGTTGCTCTTCTAAGACTTCTAAAAGCATGCTCCCTCTCAGATTTTGGACGGCACTTCTGATTCTTAAATCTTCGGTCGAGTGCTGTAGCTATTTTTAGAAATCTCACATTGGTACCTTCTTTGCATTTTGTCAAATCTATAGTGACAGTGTTCGTAAATCAAACATGTGCTAGGTCATCATCCGAAACTGTTATAACATGAAATATATGGCAGAATGTGGGTAAAACAGAGCAGGGGACATACAGTTCTTCCCCAAGGAGTTCACTCACAAATTTAATTAACACTATTTTTTTAACTAACATCATCAGCATGGAAGCATGTCCTCCAAAATGGTGGCTGAAATATGAAGGGGCATATGAACGTTTAGCATATCTGGCACATAAATACCTTGCAACACCGGTTACAAAAGTGTCATGCGAATGCCTGTTCTCACTTTCAGGTGACATTGTAAACAAGAAGCAGGCAGCAGTATCTCCCGTAAATGTAAACAAACTTGTTAGTCTAAGCAATTGGCTGAACAAGAAGTAGGACTGAGTGGGCTCTAAAGTTTTACGTTGTTTTGTTTTTGAGTTCAGTTATGTAACAAAAAAATCTACATTTGTAAGTTGTGCTTTTACAATAGAGATTGCACTACAGTACTTGTATGAGGTGCATTGAATTGAAAAATAATATTACTTTTGTTTAGCATTTTTACAGTGCAAATATTTGTAATAAAAATAATATAAAGTGAGCACTGTACACTTTGTATTCTGTGTTGTAATAGAAATCAATATACTTGAAAATGTAGAAAAACATAGAATAATATTTAATAAATTTCAATTGGTATTCTATTGTTTAACAGCACAATTAATCACGATTAATTTTTTATCACGATTAATTTTTTTGAGTTAATCGCGTGAGTTAACTGCGATTAATCGACAGCCCTAATTTTTATCCATGTTATCCTACCTCCCCAGATCATCAGAATTAATATTACCAGCTACTTTCTCAAAAAAAAATTATCTAATCTTTTCTGAATAAGTTAGTCTTCCATTGCCCTTTGTACAATTTTATCTGCCACTCCCCAGTTATCTTCTGTCATTACAAATAATTGCTCAGAACAGTGAGTCCACAGCTTTTCTTTCCCTAAAGGCAGGTTACCATTTTTAATTCTGTGATAGATTGCAGAGGCATGAGCACCAGCAAACTGAGAATTTACTGCCAGCTTAGCAATACTGCAGGAGCAATGGGCTGGGAGTATGAAGCAGTGAAAAACAGAGGAAAGGCAGGAGAGTCTCTAATAAAATAACTCCCTGGTAATTTGAGAGAGAGTACAAGCATGTGGGACAGCAAAGCTCCACATTCTACCTGTCTATCCATCACATATAAGGTTATACTACAGCCCTTAAGGAGCGCCTAGTCCTTAAAGGCTGTAGTATAACCTGAGCAGGCTCTTTTCTCTAGGAAATGTAAAATCCTTTTGTTGTGTTTATTACAACCCGTGAACTCCCACACTTCAAAATAAAGATCTGATGGAAAAGCTCTTGTGGTGAAGGAGGTTGTGTGTGTGTGTGTGTGTGTGTGTGTGTATGTATGTGTGTGTGGCTATTGTTTCAGAAGCTACATGTGGCGTTAGAATTTGGGGTAGCGATGGAGTATTCCCTGGGGTATCAGTTGAGCAGATCATAAATTATTTTAATCTGATGTATGAACATATTCAAAACACCCATGATCTTCACAATTTCAAAAAGGTACGGCCATCTCAACTTCCAAAGGCTTTTTCCTCATCATGGGCTAAGGGCCGCAGTCCAACGCCCATTGAAATCAATGGAAATACTCCCACTGACTTCATTAGATATTGGATTGGCCCCTAAAAGCATTGCTACTCCAGGGTGAATCTGTTAGATGTTACATTCAGAACCCTCCCACCATTAGCTCTGCATGTCTCCCTGCAATAAAGTCTGTCTTGTCGAAGTATACCACCTACAATAGGGGAAGTAGTGTAGCCAAGTGGATAGTGCACTAAACTGGAACTCGGAAGGGCAAGGTTCTATTCCTGGCTCTGATGCTGGCCTCTTAGGTGACCTTAAGTAAGTCTCTATGCCTCAGTTTCTTCATCTGTAAAATAGTGATAGTGACCTCTTATGTAAAGTGCTGTGAGATTCACCTATGAAAATTGTTATAAAAGAGCTACGTATTATTAATAGTAGGTATCTATTCTTATTGGGATTAATCATAAGGTCATGTAAGTCAATGGGAGGACTTGTCTAATCAGTGAGTTAGTGTACAGCAAGCTGGGGTGCAAATCTACAATGAACTAGTGTGTCATGCATTAACTGTCCATATGGACCTTACTATCCTGCATGCATTAAAAGTTTCCCAATGCGCATTGACCTACTCCCAGAGTAGCTCAAAGCACACTATATCACTTTTAATGCATGATAGCAGGATCCACATGGGCAGGTAGTGAGTGGCATACTAGTGCGCTGTAGATTTATACCCCTGCTTGCTGCCCACAGCCTCCCCACGTAGCCGAGCCCTCATTTTGCCTGAATAAGGACTTATGTTAAAAATTAGTAACAACTGTCACGGTGTGTGGGGGAGACCAGGCCCTGCACCCCCGGCTTCCTGCGATTCACCATGACTCTCAGCCAGCCAGTTGAACAGAAGGTTTATTTAGACAACAGGAACACAGTCCAAAACAGGTCTTGCCGGTACCGACAACAGTCCCGTCCCCCTTTAGTTAGGTCCATCTGGGGGCCCCAGGGAGGCCACAGCCCTGTCGGGAAGCCCAAGCCCCATCGGGTCACCACTCTCCATCTTCCAGCCAGTTCCAAACCTGAACACTCCCTTTAGCCCCCTCCTTTCTGGCCTTTTCCCGGCTCTTCCCCCAGCCTTTGTGTCCTTTGTCCAGTTTCCCGGGCAGAGGTGTCACCTGGCCTCCAACCCCCCTCCTGGGTTCTCATGTTACATGCTCAGGTATGCTCCCTTCCCCAATGCAGGCAGCCCCAGCAAAACTCCTCTGCAACCTTCCCAGGTTAATATTCCCCACTCAGCATTCAAATAACACATCAAGAACATTCCCACTTCGTCACAATAACCTCAAGTTTTGGGCTTCAAAACACATTTTAAAAAAATCTTATCACCTATGTCTAAGTGAGAGTGACTAATGCGGGGGTTCATCAAATGAGATTTTTGTCTTGTTTTGTGAATTATTGATATACGTTATTGTCTCCTATGATTCTTGGAAGAAGTCTTCACATAAAATAAAACTGTAAGCATCAGTTAATGATAAGGAGAATAATTTCAAGACTGTCTAGAAGAATATCTGTCAGAACTCCAGTTGGGGCTTATGGTGTTGTTGTTTTATTAATTTTTAACAATGTCCAATAAATCCTTGCATAATGAGCTTTGCACTGTTGGTCTAGGGAAACCCGTAAATGTGAGAGCTTCTTGCAGAGGGTTCTGTAAAACTCAGCAAAGGTTTGAGTTATCTGGGTGATACTGATCAGGCTTCTTACCAGGGCTGGGTGAAATGTTTCAACTGAAACTTTTTTTTGGAGAAAAAAGCAGATTCGGTGACCAAGATACTTTGCAAATTTATGTTGGTTTCAACTAATTGTTTTTGCCAAAAACCCCTTAAAATCAGAAAAAATTAAACATTTTCTTTAACATTTCCAAAACAAATGTGTTTAAATTTTTTAGCCGAAAGGGCTTTTCATTTAGAAATTTCCTTTAATTTTTATTAAAAAACAAAACAAAACATTTCATTTCCATTCAAACAAAAAGTTTTGTTCCAATCTAAAATTATTTTGATTGAGAATTTTGAAAAACGTTGTTTTCCATTGGTGCAAAATGAATTTTTCTTTCAATTTTTGCAGAATTGCCAAAAAAAAAAGAAAAGAAAAAAAAATCTGTTGTTCACACAGCTCTGATTCTTACTTATTTTTGTTTTTGTTCTTATTCTATCAACATATTCGGTCCTCAGTTGAAAAGTTCAAATTATATTCTTTTCCCTTGCCTAATGTTTATTGTTGCTATCTTTGAGTTTCCATAGAGTTATATTATTCAGCAATTTATTCAGTTCCTCTTTTTAATGTTCTGGAGCTTCTTAAGGATCTTTCCTTCCTTTTAAGATTTAAGTTGAGCTGTTAGCTTATGTCTACTTTTTGCATGTAGGTCTCTCTGTTTCATAAGAGACTTCTGAGTTTTTTTGCTGGCATAGGTTCACTTTAGAGTCTAATCTCTGAGCACTTTCCAAACAAATGCCTGCTATTTGTAATGGGTGTTTTAGCTCATACACCTTTATTTCGTGTTACAGCATTTCTCATCCTAAACACAAAGTGACTGACTTTCACAAAAGTTTTCTGGTGGTTGAGCAGCTTATCAACATTGGCATGTGGAGTTAAGGCAGCTCATAAATGCTATAAACATACAATACGTGGAGTGGCAGTGTATAGGTGCTGTAAAATGCCTCCTGAGACTACAGGCTGATGTAAAAGTTCTTCACCACCACTTTTCCCAGTCTTCTGCATCGTAAATATGTTGATTGTAGCAAGAGTACCTACACTACTGCAGCTCACTTCTTCCCAGAGCCTACAAGTAGACTGAGGCTGCTCTAACCGAGGATCTTGCAGAGCTATGCACCTAGAATAGAGGGGGTGAGGTCTTTATTCCTGCTCCAGCCCTTGGATGCCAGGTAAAAGGGCTGACGTGATGTAAAGGGGCCCAAATGCCCCGGCTCTATATGGGAAGGATTCACCTGGTGCAGACACTTCAGAAAACAGCTGACCTGTGAGGACCCCCCTCCCCTGCAAGCTCTGGTGTAGGGAACTTGTCAGGGGATTACCTGGGGTGCAATTTATGTGTGAGATGCGAGGCCACAGCATGCAGCACTATGGAGATTGTGGGCAGGGCTGTGGCTCATGGTGCAGCCCTGCAACTCTGCTATAATTTAGATGTGCCCCTCACAGCTTTTAAAGTTACACCAGCAGCCCTGGAGAGGCCCAGGACTGGGATTATAAAAAAGGTTAAAGCCACCTTAGGGGCCCCACTCTTCCTGGACTGTGTGTTCTGTGCTGTGCCTCCTAGAGGCACAATGCACAATCTCACCCAAGGAATGTTACCTTTGCTACACCCCTTCCTTTGCTGCCTCATGCAAAAGAACAAAGTAACTGCCAATTAGGCCCAATATTCGTGATGAGCCATTCACAAACAATCTCGTG
Source organism: Chrysemys picta bellii (assembly GCF_011386835.1). NCBI lineage: Eukaryota > Metazoa > Chordata > Testudines > Emydidae > Chrysemys > Chrysemys picta. The sequence goes on along the minus strand of NC_088792.1, from coordinate 41,652,233 downwards.
CCCATGTGTGTTTGGAAAAAGGATTCATGGAACAATTTTGACCGATGAACAAATTGTAAAAAAAAAAAAAAAAAAAAAAAAGAAATGTGATTTGTTTGTGCATAATTTATTACTAGGAAAAAATGGCTCAATCTAATAAATGTTTGCAAAAATCATTTCAATCAGCTGCATTGCTGCCTTACTATGGCTTCAGTCTCATCTTATTCACACTCCTATTAAAAGACCCCGTACTCATTTTTAAAATGTTTTGAACTTTCTCAGTCTTTAGAAAGTTTGAATTTGGATCTGATTCTGGAGCTGAACTTTACAGCCCAAATACAGTTTCTCTGAAACATGGGAACATACAGACTACATCCCAATCTTACCATGTAGCTCTAAATAGGTATTTATGGGTATGAACTATCGCACGAGGGAAGAGATATCCTAACTTCTACTTCTTGAAAAAGGAACACCTCACGTATGTATCACAGGAATTTTGAAGGTTTTCTGTGTCTGGGTATCATGATTCTCAATATTAGAAGGACTTTTAAAGCTGATCATTGAAGGAAAGGGACAAGTTGTGCTTTTACTGCTGGTGCAGCTTTTGCTCTCTAGAGAGCGGAAGACTTGGCAACCCAACACCTGACCTATTTGTCACACAAACATGTCCCCAGAAAATCTGCACTGAACTGACACCACTTTGCTTATCGCTTGCATTTCTGTGGAAGAAGACTTTAGCCTCAGTAGAAAGCGATTCACATACAAAATCAAAGTTTGCTCTGTGAATTCCTGGCGTTTCAAAATGCCACATGTGACAGGATAGTTCCTTATTTAGAAACTTCCCCTGATCCATCTGCCTTCAGAACTAAGGAGGCCCTACTGTGCGGCTCATTTCATATGAATCTTTTAGTTTGTGATGGGAACTACGGACACATCAGAAGAAAGCAATTAAATATGTGCAATGACTCTCTCACTACTCCTGTGTTTTCTCCCTCTCATCCATGAAACTATTCAGCAGCTGGGTAAGTCCAAGTCCTAGGTCTGTTGTAAATAAGGCTATGAAAGTGCTTCTCTTCTCATACTTTTCCTGGGTCACTTTAACCCCCTTTGATGCAGTCTGCTTATTCTTTATATTTTATTTCTGAAATTATTAATTTGAATGGCTTATAGAAATGGAATAGGGATGCAGCTCTGTGTAGCTGAGATGTGAAAAACAGCATCTTGTCTGCTTAACCTTAAATGCTCACAAATGTTTCCTAGGGAGAGACAAGTTCTGACTGAAGTCACCTCTCATTTACACAAGTGTAATTCCTTTAGCTTCAGTGGAGTTACTTCTGATTGGAACTAGGATGCATAAGAGGAGAATCAAAGACTCAAAATTGGATTTACAATAAAGGAAATGTGTTTGGAACATTATACAGTGTTGCCATGCCTGGAACAGAGGACATTGTCCCCTCAGATTATGAACAGAGCTCTATGTCCACACAATGCCAGCTGGTTCTACTCTGTGGAGCAGGGTAGCGATGGAATTTGACACAATGAGTTTTGACTGTATAAGGAATGTAGGGTTCAGCCTGAAAGATTTGACTAGAAATTGATATTTCTGAAAAATGAAAGTGGAAAGGTTCAGTATGGAGAATTAGAAATACTCTGTAGGAACCTTTCCAAAAAAATAACTGAAATAGGCAATTGGTTGATTTTCAGATTATTAAAAAAGTAAAATCAGACCAGGATAGCACAGTAAATGTCAGAGAGGAGGTTAGATGCTATATAAATAAATGATTGCCAGTAATGCAACAAATTGCACAGCATTACTATTATTTTTTTGTTTTTTACAATAATGACACCAGTGAATGGACAATCAGTGCAATGAAATTTGGCCTTAGGATTTATCAAACTTTAAAATCTGAGTCTCTAAAATGGAGTTGTTGATTTTTATGATATATCATATTTAAAATATATAAATTACCAATGGTGTGTTTCAGGCTGTACAAATGTATAAGACATTACCACAGACGTTAGTCTAGTTCAGGTAAGCACCCTGGCGGGCCGGGCCAGTTTATTTACCTGCTGACGCGGCAGGTTCGGCTGCCCCCACTGGCTGTGGTTTGCCGTCCCGGGCCAATGGGGGCGGCAAGAAGCGGCGCGGGCGAGCGATGTGCTTGCTTCTCTCTGCATGCATGAGTCGCACCTGATTTCTCCTCAGTTATCAGTACTTCAGAAGAAATTACTTTTTTCTGCTTAGGTTTAACAGAACCTATAGTTAAGAGGTAAAAATCATGCTTCTTTCACTAGGAAAAAATCTACTCTTCTGCTTACAAACCCCTCTTGCCAAAAAAATGTGTTTTCTCATGTTGTTTTACAGATAGTGGAATATTTTTAATATATAATGAAGACCACAAGCGCTGTGTACAAGCTCACAGTTCTAGCTCAGTCAGAACTGCCATTTGCAACCAGGACAATGAGTCACAAAAATTCAGGTGGGTCTCTGATCACCAGCTTTTGAGTGTGGCATTGACGCTATGTTTGGGAGTGCCTTCAAAGAAAGACCAGGTTGCAATCACTCTGAATCCTTGCAACAAGACAAGTGAACTTCAACAGTGGGGATGCAGAAATGAAACCCTGTTTTCACTTGAAGGAGATGATTTATTTTTTCATTCTGGCAACCGAGAAGAAGAAAATATCATACTATCCAAGGGAGCAAGTGTAAAGAGCAAATGGAAGATCTATGGAACCACAGATGATTTGTGCTCCTGGGGCTATGAAGGTAAAGATCTGAAAATTAATCCTTTTATTATTTTGCTAATTTCTTTGTGTATTTATTAGAGCATATGGACTCTTATGCATTTGACCCCATAATCCTTGACTCAGTTTTGAATATGGATATATTGCAGAACTGGGCCGTGAGTGAACTGACCTTCCAAGTTGGATAGCTAACTTGAGAAAGGTAATTCTATTAGCTAAGTGTTAATAATGACACAAGGACAACTATGTGATTACACTGTAGATGCAACACATAGGGAATGATGACTGCTACAACATGTAGATGAAATTGGACCTTGATCCAGCAAAACACTTAAGCATTTGATTTGCTGCATTGTTGTCTTAGTGATTGTACCTGCCTTCTTTGACAAAGAAATGTGAAATTACACTGTGTGTAAGTATTGTGTATAGCATCATCATCTTGTTAGTTTATTCAGCTACTCTGCACGAAAAATTACATTCTGCTCACTGGCTTATGTTCACTGCTCCCATCAAGTTTGGTGGCCTCAAAGGAATTTTTCTCCCATTCTCTCACTGATTATGAATCTGGATGGAAAGAATACACTGAAAGATTAATTTATATTTTAAACCAGTTCATATATGGAACAGAAATCCATCTTAAAGAAATATTTTTTAAAATGAAATTAGTGAAAAAAGCAAGTTCCCTCATTTACCTCACAAGTCAGTGCTTCTGGGAGTTTAAATACATCCCTATTCCAGAAAGATCTTGAGCAGGTCTTTAACTCCCATTAATTCAGTGGGACTTAAGCACATACCTGACTTTTTAAGCAAGTGCCTAAGTGCTTTGTTGGCTAGGGATGCTTTTGTGAATCAGCCTCCCTACAGCTCCCTCACTTCCCAGTTTTCTTTTGATAACAATGGGCAGCAAGTGTTGAGAGACCTTGCCTCATGTTGCTATAAAGTTATTTATTTGGGGTCCAATCTTGCAGTCTCTCCTCAGTCACTACACCTACTTGCTATAAGGGGGAGTTTTCTTTCTGTCTGTTAGTTTTAGTACTGCACTCTTTGCCACAGTATCTGAACAGAGTTGGGAGCATAGAAATTACCACACTGGATCGCACCCAAAGTCCATCTAGTCCAGTACTGTGTCTCTGACAGTGAGTAGCAACAAATGCTTAAGAGGAAGGCATAAGAACCCTGTAGCAGGCAGATGCAAGGTGATCTGCCCCATACACTAGGTCTTATCCTGATCTCTAATAGTTAGAGACTGGCTAAACCCATGAAGCATGATGTGTAATATCTCTTCAAAAATGCTTGTATTTAATTATAATTTCTGGATATTCTTGCTACCTATGTAAACATCCAATTTCTTTTTGAATCTTGCGAGGTCCTTGGTCTCAGTGGCTTCCTGTGGCAGTAAGTTCTACAGTCTTTCTATCCATTATGTAAAGAAGTATTTCCTTTTATCAATGTTGAATTTCCCACCTTTTAATTTAATTGAATGTCTCCTTGTTCTCGTGTACGAGACAGGGTGAACAGAAGTTCCTGATTTACTTTCTTTATATCAGTCTTTATTTTATGTACTTTTTCTTATTCATCTCCTTTCTATAGTAAACAATCCCAATCATTTCAATCTCTCTTCATAAAATAATTTTTCCAGGTGCTTGATCATTCTTATTACCCTTCTCTGTACTCTAATTTTGCAATATCCTTTTTGAGAGGGGATGACCAATACTGCAAACAGTATTCCAGAGAAGGCTGCACCATTGGTTTATATAAAGTTATTATATTCTTCACATTATTCTCCCTCCCATTCCCTATGCAGCCTAGCATCTTGTTTGCTTTTTTGATTGCAGCTGCATAGTGAGCCAAGGTTGTCACTGAGCTGTCTACAGAGATGCACAGGTCCCTTTCCTGTTTTGATACAGTTAATTTAGAATCCCGTGAGGTGTACAAGTCACATTTTTGCTTCCAATATGGATAACTTTGTGCATTTATGTATATTGAATTTAATTTGCCTTCAGGGTGCTGTCACAGGGTAACTGACTTTCCGAGAGGGTCAGGCACCTAGCCTACCTAAAACAAGCTCCACTAAGGAGAACGAGCCAACCCAGATCTACCTGTAAGTAGTTAATTGCCTAGATGGCTGGGCTGCAGTTAAATAGCTAAGGAATACCTGGGCCTAATAAAGGGTTAAGAGGGCCCAGTCAGGAAGGTCAGCAGAACAGAAGAAGGTTTCCTGAGGTAAGGAGCTTCTCGGGGAGCTGATTAGAGAGCCCACCAGAAAAGATGGACTTAGGAAAGGTGCTCCTGTAGGGAGCAGACTCTGAGAGGGAAGAGCTGTGGATGCCAAGTGCCTAGGGAGGCCCAGTTTCAGCAAAAGGACCTTACCAGACAGTGGCAGGAGATCCAGATCACTGGGGAACTATGTGACGCTCCAGAGAAGAACTGCAGTGGTTTGACCTCTGCAGAGGCCCTGTGTCCCAAGAAGAAACTATTCCTCAGGTGATGTCAGGAGGCCTGACTCCAGAAGAGGATCATAAATCAAGATCTTGGAAGGAGGAGAAAGATGGATTTGAATGATGCAGACAGGCTAAGATTAACTTTCACTCCCCAGCTAGGACTCTAGGGATGAAGACTTCCTTGCATGTCCTTTTGGCCTTTGACTAAATAAATGAGACACCTCCCGCCCCGGAAGGGACACTGTTCACTCCATAAAGCCTCACTGAACTTACTGATAGCCCATAAGAGGAAACTGAGTCAGGCACACACCCCCGCAGCTTCTCACTGGCCAGCCAGGGAGTATGCAGGGTGATGTCAGTTTTGACACAAGTTAGCTCCAGAGATGAGGGCATGCTACAACAGCTGCTCACTCACCTAGCTTTCTTAGGTGTTTCTAAAGTTTCTCACAGTCCTCTCTGTTCCTGACTAACCTAAATAACTTTGTGCCCTCTGCAAATTTTGCTACATTGCTACACCATTTACAAATCATTAACAAATATAGTATGCAGTACAGGACCTAGTATGCATCCTTGCGACACTGGCCTGTTAACATTTTGCCAGGATAAAAATTGTCTATTTAATCTTACTTTTTGCTTTCTACCTCCTAGCCAGTTTTTGGTCCATGACTATGTTTTGCCTAATAACTGAGGATTAGTTAGCTTCTGTAGTAACCTCTTGTCAAAGGCGGTTTGGAAATCTATATTAGGTATGTCAACTAGTTCTCTTTTATCCACTAGTTTATTGACATGGTCAAAGAATTCTAAGAGATTAATGAACATGCTTTTTCTTTGCAGAAACCATGCTGGTTAAACATTATCAGATCATGATCTTCCAGGTGTTTCATTGTTCCTGTTTTTAATTATAATTTCAACCAATTGGCCAAGTACACATGTAAGACTTACTGGTCTACAATTGAGAAAGTTTAACATTTATAATAAACTTCTTTTTGTTATGGAAAAATGCTTTTCAGTACTTTAATTATATTTGTTTGGGACACACCAATCTTTTCTACCTCAGTAGTAGGTTATTTTAGTTTTACTTTTTCCATTGAGCTGTATACATTTCCCTGTATTTGCTCAGAGTTCATGGTTACTCAACAACTGATGATTAGAGGGTATGCAAAGAAACTAGTCATTTTCACGGACTTCACTTTTTTTCCTTAAGTCAGTATTTTTAACTATTTATATTTCATTCAAATGTAAATGTATTTCTCCAGATTTATATATATAGATATAGATATATAGGCTGTCAAGCGATTAAAATTAATTATGATTAATCGTGCTGTTAAACAATAATAGAATACTATTTATATAAATATTTTGTATGTTTTCCACATTTTCAAATATATTGATTTCAATTACAACACAGAATACAAAGTACGCAGTGCTCACTTTATATTTATTTTTATTATAAATATTTGCACTGTAAAAATAAAATAAATAGTATTTTTCAATTCACTTAATACAAATATTGTAGTGCAATCGCTTTATCATGAAAGTTGAACTTACAAAGGTAAAATTATGTACAAAAAATAAGTGCATTCAAAAATAAAACAATGTAAAACTTTAGAGCCTACAAGTTCACTCAGCCCTACTTCTTGTTCAGCCAATCGCTCAGACAAACAAGTTTGTTTACATTTATAGGAGATAATGTTGCCTTCTTCTTATCAACTGTGTCACCTGAAAGTGAGAACAGGCATTCACATGGCACTGTTGTAGCTGGTGTAGCAAGATATTTACGTGCCAGATGTGCTAAAGATTCATATGTCCATTCATGTTTCAACCACCATTCCAGAGGACATGCGTCCATTCTGATGATGGGTTCTGTTTGATAACAATCCAAAGCAGTGCAGACCAACACATGTTCATTTTCATCATCTGAATCAGACACCACCAGCAGAAGGTTAATTTTTTTTTCTTTTTTTGGTGGTGGTGGTTCGGGTTCTGTAGTTTCCACATCGGAGTGTTGATCTTTTAAGTCTTTTGAAAGCATGCTCCACACCCCATCCCTCTGAGATTTTGGAAGGCACTTCAGATTCTTAAACCTTGGGTTGAGTGCTGTAGCTATCTTTAGAAATCTCACATTGGTACCTTCTTTGCATTTTGTCTCATCTGCAGTGAAAGTATTCTTAAAATGAACAACATGCTGGGTCATCATCTGAGACTGCTATAACATGAAATATATGGCAGAATGTGGGTAAAACACAGAGCAGGAGAGGTACAATTCTCCTTCAAGGAGCTCAGTCACAAATTTAATTAACACATTGTTTTTTTTAATGAGCATCATCAGCATGGAAGCCTGTCCTCTGGAATGGTGGCCTGGAAGGGGAAGAAGGGTCACATGCCCCCCAGATGGCTGGGGGGCACATTCAGCAGGGAACCTCAGCGGTGAAAGGAGCAGAATGTGGGGTTTCCAGGCAGCCCCACACCGGCAGTTCCTCTGGTGTGGCTGTACTGCTGCCAGCCCTTCCACGCAACTGCATCTCCTGTCTGTGGCCTGTACAGCCCCACCAGAGGACAGGGCTCGAGGTGGAGCTGGGGGTGGTACGGACACAGCCACGCCCCCATGTAATGTGGGATGGGAAGGGGACGGGGAGAGCCTGGGGCCCCCGGGCTGGGGGCAGAGAGGAGTCATGTTGGGGTCATGGGGAGGTCACGTACCCCCGCTCTCCCTTTAGCTGGTGCCACCCTCTGGGTGCCTCCCATGAGTTGCACAGTTGTAAATAAGAAGCGGGCAGCATTATCTCCCGTAAATGTAAATAAACTTTTCTTTTAGCGATTGGCTGAACAAGAAGTAGGACTGAGTGGACTTGTAGGATCTAAAGTTTTACATTGTTTTGTTTTTCTGAGTGCAGTTATGTATCAAAAAAATCTACATTTGTAAATTGCACTTTCACAATAGAGATTGCACTATGGTACTTGTATGAGGTGAATTGAAAAATACTATTTCTTTTATCATTTTTACAGTGCAACTATTTGTAATAAAAATAATATAAAGTGAGCACTGTACACTTTGTATTCTGTGTTGTAATTGAAATCAATATATTTGAAAATGTAGAAAAACATAAAAAATATTTAATAAATTTCAATTGGTATTCTATTGTTTAACAGCGCGATTAAAACTGTGATTAATCTTTTTGAGTTAATCATGTGAGCTAACTGCAATTAATGGATGGCCCTAAGATTATATATATATATATATATAGTGATACAGCAGGGCCAAGGAGGAGTGGGAGACGCAATATATAAGCCGTTGGCTAATTAAGGCATGCTTCCCTGTAGATTACGGAAGGTCACTACAGGTTAATTGGAGCACTTGTAGCCAATTAATGCCCTTTCAGGAACCTAATTAAAAAAAAAAACCTGCTTCAGGCAGACAGGGTTAAGCGAGGAAGGAGAGAGAACTGCAGTTTGGAGGTGTGTTGCTGAGAATTGAAAGACCAGAGAACCGGAGGAAATGAGATCCTGTCCCAGCAGAGCAGGGAGACTCCCACCCCCAGTGTCAAGGACCCAGGGGGAAGAGGAGAAGAAACCTATAGGGGTTGAGTGGGGCTGGGGTCAGAGTGAGGAGCAAACCCAGACCCCTTCCCCGTTTCCCTCCTCTACCACCTTCCTGTGCAATGAGCGGGGCTCTTGGTGTCCCAAGACAAGGGGCAAGTGGTGGTGTCCTAGGCTCCCCCGACCCCACCAAGAAAAGTGGGGGACCCACCATACCAACATCGGCTATTTTGTCACAATATATATATGAGAGAAAGAGAGTAATTGTATGAATATAGACAAGTAATTTCTTTGTATACTTCATAAAAATGTAAACACTGATATTGTTTAAAAGAGAGTAGTACATCATGCTCTAGAGTTTTACTGACTTTCTGTAGAAACAGAATTTGTAATAGAAATGTGATTTGTAAATGTTAAGTTGGGAAAGTTTTCATGTCAAGGCTAATACTGTTTTATAAAATGATTAGGCTAATTGAGTCTCAGAACTTGCTGAACTGAATTTTTCAATAGAAGGAAGAAAGAAAATTTGGTAAAGATGACCCTGAATGTGATGCTGTTTGGAAGGCATTCTCCAGCACATTCTATATACCATAGACCCTGCTTACATTAATATATTATTACTTCTGTGTCTCTATTATTTTGTCTCCTTAGATATCTTTACATTGCTAGGAAATGCAAATGGGGCACCCTGCGTATTCCCTTTCAAGTTTAATAGCAAATGGTACAGTGAGTGTACAGATGCTGGCCGGACAGATGGCTGGCTCTGGTGTGGTACAACCGCAGACTTTGATGCAGACCAATTATATGGATTTTGCCCATTAAAATGTAAGTTCTGCATTAATATATTGTTTGCTTACAGCACAGTATTTAACAAACCAACGCTAGCAAAATGTCACTGTCTTGCTAATGTCGAACAGTCTAACAGATAAAACTGCAGCATCTGACTCATTCCCACATCCTGTTCTTCTTTGCAAGGCAGTAATACAAAATGTTGCATATGTGACTAGAAAAGGGTGCAATTTAAAAATAAAAGAGCATGCAGTTCCCTTCACTTAAAGTCTTGTTGAAAAGCAGTATAATAGAATGTACCTCATTTACACCTTATTATATTGTACTAACAGCATGTGCATTGCCCAGTATTGTGTAATCCTGCAATGAGACCCTGTTGTAATGGATATGCACGTGAGAACAGAGTTACAGTTAATGTAGGATGCTTAGTTCTGAATTTGCTGACTCTAAAGAGGTTAATATCTCATGTTGCAATCATCTAGTTTTATGCTTTCTAATGTGTTTTTTTTTAAATAAAACCCTCTATGAAAACCCCTTAGTCCCAACTTGTCTGAACCACTGCAACATTCTCCTTCTTCTACTGTCTTCCCTACATTCAGTCACTCAATATTGCTGCTGCTAAAATTCTTCCTCTGTTATGGCTCTGCCTACATCAGTCTTTCTCCAAATCCCTTCACTGACTTACTCTTGACTTTAACATGAACAACAAGTTTCTTCTCCTCACTTTCTCATCCACCACCTTACATCTCAGCTCTCACTGTCTCTGTTCTTCCTTAGATTCTCTTCCATTGTTGTGCCTTCTTCCATGATGTCTCTCATCCTTAAACCTCACTCCCTCTCCTGTGGATTCAAAATGCTTTTCTATCATGATTTAGATTCCTGATTAAGACACACTTCTTCAAGTCCCTAGAGAGGGCACTACAAACATCCAGCATAAAGGAATCCCCTCCATCTGCATTTGAGCAAACTGTTTCCAAAGTTTGCGATCCACAGCCAACTCTATCATCAAGCCCTTTTTTCAACTCTTTTTTTGGATTGGCTTTGTTTACCATTCAATAGCTGACTTATTTCTTCTTTTGTATTTTATGAACACTCAGATTTACAGCAACCCAAAAAAGCAAAAGAATCCAAAAGAGGAGTAAATCTATGCCTCAGTGACATTATAATGGTCAGTCTACTACAGGAGGAAGCATACCAGATGTTCTTTAACCCCATAAAGTGTATGAATCTAGAAACTATTTAAAGCTCAGTTCAGTTCTTGGGCCTGCTCACACAGCTTCCATTGCTCTCTGTGGTGGCTGTGTGCATAATTCCATCAAGAGAAGAATTGAGCCCTACAGACCTTTGCATAGATTTGTACTCAGCAGATTCCGTTGATAATATTCCGTGTAAATATGGCACTTTCTGTCCAGTTAGTTATATTGCAGTCCGTAGTCTGAAGTAAACCCTACTAACCAAGTGTCCTCCACTCCACCGGTGGCAATAATTGCCAGTTTCACATAATTGCTGGTGTGCTGGCATTATTATCTTGTCTTCTTGGCCTTCCTGAAATGTTCCCAGATTTCCTGTGCACTGGCACAAGGACGTTTTATAAAAATATCAGACTCCATTTGACTCCATAACTAATTTTACCTGGTTAGTCATCACTACTAGTAATCAGACTGTGTCTTTCATTTCTCTGCAGGTAAAGACACCATCAGATTTTGGAAGACAGATCCTTCAACAGGCACCCACTACCAGATAAACTCCCAATCAGCTCTAACATGGCACCAAGCAAGGAAAAGCTGCCAGCAGCAGAATGCAGAATTATTAAGTATCACACAGATGCATGAGCAAATGTATCTCAGAGGTAAAGTAACAAACCACTAGAAAGCCCTGGCTTGCATTCAGGGAATACTAGGCATAGAATTACAGCTACCTCCTCTGATAGTCTTTTTGGAGTGGTGGGATGGAGGGAATTTGATTCATTTTTAGTGTTTAATGCTACTTTCGAGAGTTTGTTAGTCTCTAAGGTGCCACAAGTACTCCTGGTTTTTTTTTGCGGATACAGACTAACACGGCTGCTACTCTGAAACCTATATAAAGGTGGTTAGCCTCGGATGAATGGATGTATGTGCTGATGGTTCCCATAATGTCAAGAAATTTGGTATTTTAGGCTATTTTAGGAATCGTTGTCAGTGAACAGAAGAGCAGTTTTTAACCTCCAGGTTGGAGCAGGATAATAATGAAATTGACCATTTGTTAATGTGTTTTACGTATAGCTTCAAGGCTGAGTTTACTCTATAGAATTTTGCTCATGTTCACTTTGCAATTGCTGCCATAAATAAAGGCTTTATTTCTCATACTGACTTAAGAAATGCAACTTCTTGTCAAAATCTCAGCATGAAATGTTAATTAACTTCTTATTAGCCTGTCTGAGATGTCTGCAGCATATACATGAATAATCTACAAAGTATAATTTTTACTGACTGGTCCTGTCCAAAAATGTAATAGTGCAGCATGTAATTTCTTGTTTAGGGTTAACTGAAAGTATGGGTTCTGCTCTCTGGACTGGACTTAACAGGCTGGATTTAAAGAGTGGATGGCAATGGATTGGAGGCAGTCCTTTCAGATATTTGAACTGGGCGCCAGGTAGGTATAAATCTGTTGAATATTTAAAACCAGAATTCTGTTTTCATATCACCACAATGGATCTCAGCTAGGGCTGCCAAGCAATTAAAAAACATTACTCACGATTAATCGCATGATTAAACAATAATAGCATATCATTTATTTAAATATTTTTGGATGTTTTCCACATTTTCAAATATATTGATTTCAATTACAACACAGAATACAAAATGTACAGTGCTCACTTTATTTTTATTACAAATATTTGCACTATAAAAAACAGAAGAAATTGTATTTTTCAACTCACCTAATACAAGTACTGTAGTGCAATTTCTTTATCATGAAAGTTGAACTTACAAATGTAGAATTATGTAAAAAACAAAAAACCTGCCTTCAAAAACAAAACAAAATGTAAAACTTTAGAGCTTACAACTCCACTCAATCCTACTTCTTGTTCAGCCAACTGCTCAGACAAACAAGTTTGTTTACATTTGCAGAAGATGATAATGCTGCCTGCTTCTTGTTTACAATGTCACCTCACAAAGGGAGAACAGGCATTTGCATGGCACTGTTTTAGCCGGCATCACAAAATATTTACATGCCAGATGTGCTAAAGATTCATGTCCCTTGATGCTTCAACAACCATTCCAGAGGACGTGTGTCCATGCTGATGGCAGGTTCTGCTCAATAATGATCCAAAGCAGTGTGGAGCGACTCATGGTCATTTTCATCATCTGAGTCAGATGCCACCAGCAGAAAGTTGATTGTCTTTTTTGGTGGTTCGGGTTCTGTAGTTTCTGCATCAGAGTGTTGCTCTTTCAAGACTTCTGAAAACATGCTCCACACCTCGTCCCTCTCAGATTTTGGAAGGCAGTTTGGATTCTTAAACCTTGGGTCGTGTGCTGTTGCCAGGGCCGGCTCCAGGCACCAGCGAAGGAAGCAGCTTGCCTGGGGCAGCCAATAGAAAGGGGCGGCACTCGGTCTGTTGTTGGGGCAGTACGTCTGGATCCGCGGCGGCAATTTGGTGGTGGGTCTTTCAGTGCCTCGCTTCCTCTTCGGCAGCACTTCGGCGGCAGCTCAATCGCTCCGCTCAATCGGGCTTTTCGTTTATTTTTATTTTTCTTCACCGCTTGGGGCAGCCAAAAAGCTGGAGCCAGCCCTGGCTGTAGCTATCTTTAGACATTTCATATTGGTATCTTTTTTGCATTTTGTCAAATCTGAAGTGATTCACGTTGTCCTGGAGAACCAGAACAGAAATACAAAAGGCCCTCAGATCTAGGGGGTTTTGTCTAATGTGCACCCCCTCTCTCTCCGCAAGAAAGCACCATTCACTGGAGCGGAGTCCATCTCTTCAGGAAGGCACAAGAGGCACATGATGCTCAAAGAGTAACTTTGGCATTAGACAGCCCCCAGTGAGAGACTGGGGGGAAGGGGAACTTTGAACTGATGATGATAATTAATAATAACCTATAAGATAATAGCCTGTGCATACAGAGATAGATATAGATATTTGTTTTTATTTAGATGGTTACGTGTGGTTAAATACCCTTGGTAGAAAGTTATAGTGTGCATGTGTATCCAAATAATTATTTTTTTATATATATACGCTTAATATATTTAATGTTATTGTAAATAGGTGGAATCCAGTTCCATTCTGGTTTGAGTAAAATACCTGTTATGTTTTGTTTTTGTATTTTTTGACAATCCGTTATATTACTTTGTCTACTATTAAATAACCTTTTATCACAGTGTAACCCCCCCCTACCCCCCCACACATGCTTTCCGGGTCTCACCTGCTGAATACATTATACCACCAGTGTGACAGACAATTGCTAAATCTTGGTCAGTGGTTTTGGGACACGGTAATCCATGTATGTATTTCAAATTATAACACAATAACTCTATTCTGAGAGGTCAGTTTACACATGCATAATTTTTACTGTGAACAAAAGCGTGTTCAAGAATCTATAGACGACTACAATATTCCAGTACTATAGATATTGAGTTAAATTCTGTCCTGAGATTACATGGATATAAGTAAGGGCAGGATCTGGCTCATTAACTATACTTCTAAGCAGTTGTATCAGCATCTATTTCGGCTCCTCTTGTAAAATATCAGTTATAAAACATTCAGAAATGTACGTGTGCGCCAACCACATTTTTTATCATAAAAATAGATTTGCCTATAAATTCAGTATTTCTTGTTTTTCTGTCTTGTATTATGATGGGATTTTTAAGGTCAAAAGGATGATGGAACTGAATGAACCTCGAGTTCAGATGCTTTTCCCGTTCCTTAAACATGAATACTACATATAGATATTTCTAAGACTGCAAATCTGAGTTTGGATTGAAACTGGGGAAACAATGAGAATTTCCTGGTTAACATTCATCCAGGAATGAGCTCCCCAGTCATATTTATAACTCAGAATCGTGCTTGACATACAGGGAGAGTCTCTCTTTTTGTGTCTTTTTTTTCAAAGGAAGTCCCTCTCCAGAGTCTGGAAAAATCTGTGCATCTTTAAATCCTGGAAGAAATGCTAAATGGGAAAACTGGGAATGTGATCGGAAACTTGGCTACATTTGTAAAAGGGGAACCACCAGTTTAGATTCTTTCACTCTCCCCTCGGGTAAGTCAGTCAATAAAAATAAAGTTTGTTGATCTGTGCTGTAGCATCCCAGGCTGCAAAGGTGAGCAGATACAAAGATAAAATGCATTTTATCTATATGAAATTATGAACTATTTTCAAAGGGTAGGAATTCTTGTCCTAACGTACACATACACTCTTCTGTTTTGTTGGTTTTCATTTTGCAACCACTCTGCCCTTTACCCTGTTTAAACATTGTGGGCTGGATCTTATAACCCACTGGCACAGTAGTAAGTAAAGATGGGGGAGGAGAAAAGGAACTTAAATTCCACCTTTTCCACAGCATTTCTGCCAGTCAAATGCTTCACTGAAATATTTACAATAGTGAACATAAGAAGGGGAGAAGACAGTTGAAACAAAGTGAATCGTTTGTTCTTAAAGGGGAAGAAAGTAAGAAGTGAAAAAGCAAAGGAAGAAAACAGTAACACATCACAGAGGTGGTGCACAAGTTATTTTAAGGGAACAGGGTTTTTCCTTGTAATTTTTCCCTATATCCATATCTGGGAAGTTCAGCTAGTCCCATATATGGTCTGATGTTTCTTAGTGAAAGCATCTATTCAAAAAATACTCAATCCAAGTCATTCAGCGTTAGATTACAACAATTTCTGATGTTCAGTTAACTGAGAATCAGTTATGAAATAATACAGAAAAAGATGTCAATACCTACACAATACTTAGCTGTAATATATGAAAATCTTACATCTGACATTGAAAATAGTAGCTATATTCAAATGTGTACATCTTACAAATTGTAAAATGTCCTCTTTTTCAAGTGTTTTGAAATGTTCATATTTTTAATCTCATTTGACTATACTGATATTTTCTATAGCAGATTCTGCATGAAATATTAGACCTGACCTTCAAACTTTTATACAGAATGAAAGCAAATACAGCCAGTTTCATTTACTTTGTTTTTTTAATTATGCTGATACATTGTTTAATTTTAGATGATTTGGGTCCTATTAAATGCCCAGATGGATGGATGTCATACGCAGGTCACTGTTACATGATTCACAGGGAGCCCAAAATATGGAAAGAAGCCTTGACTTCTTGTAGAAAGGAGGATGGTGATCTGGCCAGTATCCACAACATTGAAGAGCACAGCTTTATAGTGTCTCAGCTTGGGTTCAGTGAGTATTTTCACAGGGCAGTAATTTGCCTGTGTTCATATTTATAATGTTCCACTTGGATGGTTTATATTGTTTAAACTAAAATGTCTGTAGCCAAAGAACATAGATCAGAGTTCACTTGACATATGGAGGGGATAGATTTTATTTGATAAATGATGAAAAATAAAGTACAGTTGTACAATATGGAATTTTATATATATATATATTTTAAAGCTCAAAATTGTAATTGAAACTTCCTTTCAAGGTGAACAAAACATTTAATTTGAACTGAAACAAAATTCTTTTGACTTTTTGATTTGCTGAAAATTAATTTTTTTTTACCTGAAATGATTTTTTCCTCAATTTTTCAAAATTATCAATGAACTGAAAAATCTATTATTTACCTACCTATTATGAAAGGGTGGATTCTACTGTGAATAGCTATGTGAGGTATTTATTTTTACCCATTTGTCTTGTTTGTTTGTCTTTGAAGAGATGTGGCATAAGGTGAGTAGGGTACATACATTTTGCTAAAAAGTTTTAAAGGTAGAGTAGGGTGAATAGCAGATTGTTTTGATCATTGGCAATTCTGAAAATTTGGAAGGAAAAATTTAGTTTGGAATCGGACTGATTTTTTTTTTTTTAATTTTCAGAGAATCAAAAAGTTGAAGAAAAATAATTTTGGATTGAATGAAACATTTCATTTCAGAAAAATGTTTCATTTCAATTTTAATCACTTAACTATTTTTGAATTTCTAAAATTAAAGAGAATTTTTTTTAACAAAGTCTTTCAAATCAAAGTAAAACATTTTGTTTTGAAAATGTCAAAAATAAATGGGGTTATTTAGTTATTTTTTACCTTAAATGAGCAATTCAGTGAAATTTGACAAATTCACAAAAACATTGGTCACTAAATCTCACTTTTTTTGGGTGAAAAAAAAAATGATTGGCAAGAGAATTTCACCCAGCCCTGCTTAAAGTGTTGGTTAAAAGTATGAGTAACTTTTGTTTTTTTCTTGGTAGGTGGCTATAGTGTATGAGAACAGGAAGTATGATTTTTGAAGAGTTAAAGTAAAGTTTTGCTTGCATTATTTTATTCTAAATATACTAGCAATGTGTTTTGGACAAAGTCTAGAACCATGCTATTGTAACAAATAAGACCCCCAGTTATTTGTCTAACTGTTGTTGTTAAGAGGAGCAACCAAGGTTTTTGATAAAGCAGCAAGAATTCACTTCTTTGTGCTACATCTTTAAATTCTTGAGCACAACTTCCTCATTCCAAAATCAACATGAAACTTTATCCTATAGACGGATTGTTAACACACTAACTGCTTTTATGTTTTAGAGCCAACAGATGAGCTGTGGATTGGACTGAATGACTTTAAGGTTCAAATGTTTTTTGAATGGAGTGATGGGACTCCTGTGACATACACCAAATGGCAACATGGAGAACCAACCAGAACAAACAGGCAAGAAGACTGTGTAGTTGTGAAGGGCCAGGTAACATAATCCAATCAATATTAACACAGTTAACATGGAAGGTAACTTCCCAATATACATCTGGTTTTGACCCCCAATTTCACCACCTAGCCAGGGCTAGACTAAAGAGTAGGTTCTACAGGCCCATGTTGAGGCCTAGAGTCACAGGATGAGATTAGAGTGATGAAGAATCCACCACATAGTACCTAAGTTGTTTCAATGGCTGGTTACAACTAACCATTCAATGGTTAGTAAGATGCTAAGAATTTGCATCTTATTTCTAGTAAAAATATATTCTAGCGTCAGCTTCAGCCATTGTTATGCTTTTGCCTGCTAAATTAGAGAGCTCTCTGCTACCAGAAATTGATTGTTACCTCTTAACCTTTTCTTGGATAAACTAAATACACTAAGGTTTGCTTTATTTTTGGTGAGGAGTGGTGCCTTTCATTAGTTTGTGGTGAATTATGTAATTATTAGCTGTGATTTATCATTCATAAGCATATACTATTTAGAGTGGTGAAGGAAGTGGCTGCCTACTTGTTAAGTGGTATTTCATGCAGATAGCACATTTCACCAGTGCTTTGAGATCTGCAGGTTGCCAAAGAGCCTATAGGTGGAATTTAAGGTGCTGGTATGGTCAATAAAGACCTATTTGATTTGAGCCCTGCCCACTTGAAAGATTCTCTCTCTTTTCATGTTAAACTGAGATGCTTGTGACTTTTGGAGACATTCAAGCTAGTACACATTGTCTGTGATGAGTCCTTGACTGACTTCCTTCACTGCCCCCTTGGACTGACAAACCAGATTTGTTGTATTACAAAGTGATCTCCAAGGCTTGCTTATTTACTGGGGGGTAGGTGGGAAGTGGGGCAGGCATTTGGTAGAGACATGTCAATGGATTTTGTATGAATTAAAATTGAATTAGTTTAACATCTTTGCTGGTGGCTGAAATATTGTTAATATTTTGTAGTAACATTGTCAAAGGCAATTTACTGTGCAAGTTATATTATGGATGTAATTTAAAAATTGTAGACATCCTTAGATTCAAACTAGTGTAACTATTGAATTAGATTATTATTAGCACAGTGCCTAGAAGCGTAGTGGTGGACAAGGACCTCCTTGTGCTAGGTGCTATACAGAAACAGAACAAAGACTGTTCCTGTCCCAAGGAACTTACGAGCTAATTATAAGCGAGAACAGAAGAATACAAATAGACCAATGGATGAGTATAAGGAAGGAAAGAATGGCAGAATATTAGCTAGTATGATAGGAAGTGGTCTCAGCACATACCCAAAGCTAACTGGCTAATTGTTGTTTCAGTACAGAAAGAGCTAAACATTGACTTTTAGTTTAAAATGACATTTATTTCAGATTAAGTAGATGAACAAGAAAGAACAAAAAGAAAACCACCATGAGCACACAATGCTTGTGTCTGCTCTGTAGCAGACTTCAGTAGAGTAGATTTTCTGACAAAAGTGGTCTGGACACAACCTTCATAGTACCTTTGCCTGCTCCCACAATGACACTGTCACCACTATATGCTCTGTGAAAGTAATACAATTTATATTTCTAAATCAATTAATAGAAGGGCTTAAGAAAGAGAGAAATAAACAGGATTTTCTCTTTCAAAGAACAGGACAGATAAAGGAAATGAGCAGTTTTCTAAAGACTCTGAATCTCTTTTTCACTGACATTCCTTTCTTCCTAATGCCATATTCAGGATGGCTACTGGGCAGATCATCTTTGTGAAAAGAAAGTTGGTTACATCTGTAAAAGGAAACCATTGTCACAAGTATCTCAGGAAATGGAAAGCACAGATGCAGGCTGCCAGAAAGTAAGTAGGCAGTGAGAGTACCATTAATTTTCAAAATCAATGGGAGCTTTGCTTGCGAACAACTCAAAATGAATTATATGGATATCCAGGAAGTTAAATTGTATTACTAAGTTTCACTCTCTTTCAGTTACTCTGTCCTTCATTATGCCATCTACAATAACCACTTTTGAAGGAGACTAGTATTTTTGCTGTAAAGAGCTGGTAAATTATGGTATTGATTATTTCTAATCTGAAAAAAAAATACTACTTCAGTTAAGACAAATCTTGTCTGAATTCATTTTTTATTTTTATGTATGCTCCCATACTGATAGCTGGGGCCGGCCTTAGGGAAAATAGTGCCCTGGGCAAACTTGTATTTTGGTGCCCTGTTCTTTGAGTTTGAGAACAGCAGTTGGGGGTGCTGGGCATGTGGACCAGCTCCTGGCCCCAGGGCCCAGCTGAGCTATACCGGGAGGAGTTTTTTGAGCCCGGGGGCTTCCCTAACCATACACTCCCTGACCACCTAGCATGAGGAGGGCAGGTGCGCAGCCACCACCAGTGCCCATGGGAAGGGGGGACACAGCCACAGTATTGCCAACTCCACGTAGCAGGAAGTTGCCAGACAAACCCTGAAAAGTTGCTAGATGTCACTATTTAAGCACTCAAAAGGAGTAAAAAATGTCACTAAACAAAATTTCCAGAGAATTCCACAGAGAATTTTTTATATGTATATAATATGTATGTGCCCAGGCGAATATAGTCACAAAATCATTCACAAGCAGCTCAATAGTGTTACTAAAATGCATTCCATGCTCTTCTTACTACACTCTTTTGCACACCAAGTCAGTGTCATTAGGTCTCAATTGAGCATGTCCTCAGAAGGAATCACATTCTAAGGTTTCTTGGGCTGAGATCACTATAATCAGCAGGCGAGGAAAAGAAGTGTGTGGAGGCTAATTAAATTAAAAGACTAATTAAATACTTTGCTAAAGCCGGGCACACTTTGGAGAGAGCAGCACATTAGCCAGGGCTTGTTTACCCAAATGTGTTCTTTCTTGCAGCTCTGTAGTAGGTAGCACAACCTGTGATGCAGGGAAAGATGGCTAATGAAGCAGGCAGTGCAGGGGAAGCAGGATAGAGGGCAAGGAGAGCCGCATGGATGGAAGGTGGGGTGGGCTCTAGTGCAGGTTTGACTTTCTTCTGAACAAGTCAACTACAGCAGAGCTGGCATCTATGTCCTTCAGGTCTGGCACAATTCTGGAGGCTGTGAAAATTTTGCAGTAGACCAAGCACAAATTGAGACTACTTCATTTTCAGCACATTGTAATACGGAAATAGTACTGATGTCATTTTACTCATAGTTAGGCAGACAGAGTTAGTCAAACATCACTGTAGGTTTGCATGTAGTGTTCCTTCAATTAAATTTACAAAACCACGATCCCTAGTGGAAATGCTGAGAGTAAGTGCTAAATAAGAATTTCCTGCCTCTGATGATGACATTCTTTTCTTTTTTTCCTCATTATGTCTTAGTTTGGCTTTAATGATGAACTCTTAATTAATATGTTATTAATATACTTCAAAATTGGTAGAGTTCATTCAATGTGTAGTATATCACAATTTGTCAAGAACTCATGCAGATGCCTGATGGTCATTTTACAGGGCTGGAAAAGATATGGCACATACTGTTATTCTATTGGACAAATACCCAGAACATTTTCAGAAGCAAATAAAATATGTGAAAGGAATCAGAGTTACCTAGCTTCAATTGAAAATAGGTAGGGTAATGACTTTTTCTTTTACTTTTACATTTGTGCTAATGATGGAAATAACTTAGAGCCCTAAGTTCTAAAACAGCCTAGAACTTGTTTATCAAATCTAATGTTGTGTCAAATAAAAATGGTCTAATCTGCAAATAAAAAATCAAGGTGGAATGTTAAAGTTACCTGCTCCTGTGAATTATTATTTTTTTTTTAAACAAAATTTCCTTCCAGGGGAATGTGTCATTTTTGTTTTGGAAAAGTGCTTTTCTACATTATAAAACCACCACCTCATGCCATAGCTGCATCCCTAATTTTAGTACCAAATGGTCAGTAGAATGCCCCAAAACTGAGACAAAAGCAAACAAACAAAAATCTGACTTCCTCTTTCCCATCCTATCCCTCAGGCCTTCATTTTTTAGTGAACAGAAGAAAAGTAGAACTCAATTGTTATAAATTATGAACATTCCAAAGTTAATGTGCTTCCTGAATTACGTTAGTAATTATATCTTGTTTAGTTTTAAAATAAATACTACCATGAAAACAAAACTCAATTTCTCTTTGGTTTGACACTTCTTTTTCTTTTTATAGGTATGAACAAGCTTACCTGATTAGTTTGGTTGGGCTGAGGCCCGAACAATATTTCTGGATAGGTCTTTCAGATGTAGAGGAACAAGGGACTTTCAAGTGGACCAATGGTGAAGCAGTTCTGTTTACTCACTGGAATTCAGCAATGCCTGGTATGCACTGCAGTGCTATGTGATGTACATTGTCTGTACTTTAAATATGGTCTCAAACAGTGGTTCTCAAACTAGGGCCGCCGCTTGTTCAGGGAAAGCCCTTAGCAGGCCGGGCTGGTTTGTTTACCTGCCAAGTCTGCAGGTTTGGCCGATCGCGGCTCCCACTGGCTGCGGTTCACCGCTCCAAGCCAATGGGGGCTGCAGGAAGCAGCACGGGCCAAGGGACATGCTGGCCGCCCTTCTTGCAGCCCCATTGGCCTGGAGCGGTGAATCACAGCCAGTGGGAGCTGCGATTGGCTGAACCTGCGGACGCAGCAGGTAAACAAACCGGCCCGGCCCGCCAGGCCCTTTCCCTGAACAAGTGGCGGCCCTAGTTTGAGAACCACTGGTCTAAAAGACTGAATGTTGAATCTCCAATGAGATTTCATTCTCTATCCCTTAAAAGATTTTTACAGTTGTTGATAGTTCTCAATACATCTTTATTGATTGGTTTCATTGTCAGGAGATTTGGTATTTCTATTCTCAGAGGAATGCTATGACTTCTGATGTGCTATTTCCATAAGGATAACCTGCCGGCTAGTCTTCACAGGAAAATTAGATGACCTCACAGAACCTTAAGTGCTCTTTACTCTATATGGGAATAACGTTCTGCATACCATTTTCAGGACTTCTCATGGTCAAAGTGGTGAAGGTTCATGTTTAAATTCTATAGGGGTTTCCTTTTTGCCAAAAGTGCTCATGGGACTTAGCATATCACGTGTGCTGCTGGTGTACGTGTGTGTATATATATACTGAGGACCTGATTTTTGGTGACACTAAAGCCACTTTACATAGCCAGAGCAGAGCCCTGGTATTTACACTCACATTAAGGCCCTTTACATGACTAGAATAGTAAACGAGCCCAAGTGTAAATGGGAAATCACGTCCTGAATGCCTTTGCAGTAAAATCTCCATCTTTTACCTCATAAAATGTCTTATTAAGTTAACTAGAAGTTTCATTTTTTTTTGAGCTACTCAGGGCAGGGACTGTCTTCAGACCATTGTCTACCATGTAAATATTACAATGCTATTAAAAAGTACTGCTGTAAATATATAAATAATAATCAATTAATATGTTATATTATTGTCAACTAATTTGTGCTACCTTTTTCTCATTAAGGAAGAAAGCCAGGCTGCGTTGCTATGAGAACCGGAACTGCAGCTGGATTATGGGACGTTCTTAATTGTGAGATGGTGGAAACATTTCTCTGTAAACAATGGGCTGAGGGAGCGACACCACCTACTGTTTCTCCAACAACTCCTTCTCCCACATGCCCACAGGGTTGGGAATCAAGCGCTTATAGTAGTTTATGCTTCAAAGTAAGTTCTAAATTAGTCAGTGGAGGGTGAGAGGCTTCACTCTTGATTTTAAGGAAAGGAGGGGACCCAGTTCTCTCTGCCTTATCTGAGACTAGACCAAGCTCACCTCAGATAACTGAACTCAGTCCTAAAGATCCAGCTCAATTCCACACCCACCCAGGAATGGAAGAAGATCAGCTGTCCAG
This sequence comes from Chrysemys picta bellii, assembly GCF_011386835.1. Lineage (NCBI taxonomy): Eukaryota > Metazoa > Chordata > Testudines > Emydidae > Chrysemys > Chrysemys picta. Next base: position 41,629,045 of record NC_088792.1, on the reverse strand, counting down.
TAATATCCTCTGACCTGGGGATGGACAAGGAAGGCAGTCCTTCTATGTGAGGTGTTGGTACTAGTGTGAGTGAATATTGCTGTGAATGTGAATATTGGAGAGTGGAAAAGAAAGGAGGGAGAGACTGACAAGGAAGGTGATTGAAAGGGAGGAAAGTGGTTAAAGAACACAACCCAGAACAAGAGAAGAAAAGAAAGAAGGGGAATGGAGTAAAAGGAAGAAAAAGACAGGAAGATTATACACTAGAGGAAAAAAACTTCAGTAAAAAATTGGGGGGGGAGGGAAGAAGGAACAAAATACATCAAGACATTCAGTCTACGAAAAGAAAAAATGAGTTAAGGCAACTACAGGAAAAGAGAGAACAACAAACACAGAGCAGATCTAGTATTTCTAAAAAAAATACTTAATAAAAAGGGAAATGCTAAAATGCTGGATTAAATAATACAAACAACAAAGCTTGGTATCAGTGGGATTATTTATGTGAGTCATGCTCACCATTGTGAGTAAGGAGTTCCGTATTTGCACTCATGACAGGATGGGATATAAGGATAGATGGTATGGGAACACAAATATTAAGTTCACCCAAGGCAGGAGAGAGAGTCTCAGACTTGGCCCATGATAAGAACAGGACGTTACCCATATTCTTTAGGCTAACATCTATCAGGGATGCTGGTGGGTTAATTTAAATTAATGTTTGGGAGGAGCTTTGAGCACCTCAAATGAAAAATGATAGATGGCAGATGTCCAAAGACGTAAGAAAGAAGTATTTTTTAGAAGACATTTGAAATGATCTAAGAAAGAAGCGCAGGACTGGGTGCAAAGTGTTTCCAACATGCTTTGGGATTCTACAGAACAAAGAGTACTAAATAAATGTAAGATGTTAATAGTTTTTCTTTTAGGAGACCCTGTCCTGTCTTGTTTTAGTTTTGTAATTTTTTGTTTTTTAAACAAACCCAAACAAAGGTAATTTTGATTCTGGTTCCATTATCCCCTTATTGGTCCGGTCAGCCCTGTGCTCACCCACTGCTCAAACCTTTTCTTGTGAGGCCTAAGCCACCCTGGTCAGCATACCCAGATGCTCCTCACTCCACTTTTTCTCATCTCTGACAATTCTCCTTTCCACTCATGTCACAGGGTATCCTTGGCACTTCCACAGCTCCTATGAGTTGTAAACTGACTTCTTTCCTTCTCTACTATTCTAACAGCTACAAATCCTCCCCAATATTCCTCACTTCTGTGAGTGAGTGATAGAGCTCCATGCAAAGTGAAACAGTTAAATTTATAAATAGAGCACTCTGTAACCTGTTACCAGTACATAACATACTCTTTGACTTGTTTAGCTGTACAAAATCCCATTTTTAAGGAAAAGAGCTGTTTCTTGATTTTATAATATAACGTAGTATAGAATATTGTATTGTAAACTATATTCTCTTTAGTGTTTTTGTAAGAATACACAACAACAAAAGAAAACATGGTTTGAAGCTCGAGATTTTTGCAGAGAAATAGGAGGAGATCTGGCTACCATCCAGAGTAAGGAGGAAAATCGTATAATAAAAACTGCAATAAAGTATGTATCTATTATATTTTATTATAATTAATGATATGTCAAATAATAATAATTAGAAATGCTCTTTTATCCTTTGTGAAATAGTTAGTCTGTAAAAGCAGAAAAATCCTCTGTGTTAGTCAACACTCAAATTATTAATTTTTCTTACTGGTCACATTTAAAAACAATAGCTTGGGTATATACAGGAGCTTCATACATCAGTGTCATGATATATGAAATATGGTTTGGGAGAATAGAAATTGATCCAGAGCTCATTTGTGCAAAAACAGCTATATTTACAAAAATAGGAAAAGAAAATAGGGCCAACTTTTGTGACTCATCTTTAACTAATCACTGATTGAACTATTTTCAATAAAAAAAAAAAAGGCAGCCCTGAATTGACAGACATTTTTCTTTCTTAAAAGAAGACACAATACAGAAGAAACAAAGGTTAAGATCAACATTAATAGTTTTAGTTTTAATTCATCAGCCTCCTCTATGGAATCAGTATGTGGTAATTCCTTCTCTGGGGCCTCTCCTGTACATATATCACAGTTCCCTGGTTAACAACATCTCTGACCTCTTTGTCGCCTCCTGGAGAGCACTCCTATTTAGGTCTCAGGCCTCTAGCCATCACCTTTGTCAGGGTGGAATCTCATGATCCTCTCGCTCCAGACCAGGTCCTTAGGCTGCAGTCTCCTGTAATGAACTGTGACCAACTCAGCGGGTCTGAGTTTAGTTCAGCACCTGCCATTCTGTTCTTTCAGGGGCAATGGCAGAGTTATCTAGTGACCATCCAGCTTTCAATAAAGCAAAGTATTATTTTTTCAGATAAAAGTATTACAGATAATACACATCTTAAAAATAAAAAACTGCTTCTACAAATGCCTCACTTATCACATAGAGGCTCTGGTAGGTTTGAATTACTTCAGGTTTTTTCTGTGTGGCCTGTCTGTCTTGGTTACAATCTCCAGTCTGTCCATTCTTGGATAGAGTGTGAGTCACTGTCTCTGTCTCTGGTCAAAGCTGATATTTTACATGATTTCAAGTCCTTTGTTATCTTACACTTCTTGAACCAGATCAAACCAGTTTATGCTATTCCCAGAGGGACTAGCAAATACTTGTTACCTGTGTTTTATCCCCATTGTCTTAAATTCCTTCAATAAACATCCTTAATCTTACCCATTGAGCCAGGATAAAAGTCACTAGTCTGCCCATAAAGATATTGATAACGTTTATGAAGTTAATACAATAGTTTTTGAATACTCCATGATTCCAGGGCATTGCATTGGTCATATCATATACCAAGGAGCCCCGGGTCCTTTAAATCCCCGCCAGAGCCCTGCTGCTGCTACCCTGGGGCTCTGGCAGCGGGGCTCCGGTGGTGATTTAAAGGGCCTGGGGCTCCGGCCGCTGCGGGGAGCCTTGGGCCCTTTAAATCACCAGCCGGTCTGGTCCAGCATGGCGTGCTGGCTCTTGCTTTCACCTCTGGTTTTTGATTATATAAACTATACTTATACCTATTTATATACTGTTCTCTTCCTGTAATATATACTAGAAAAGGTGGATCCTTATATAGTACTTATTGGATTGGTATATTTTCCTTGAATACTGACGAAGGATTTGCATGGAGTGATGGCTCTCCGGTGAGTAATTTAATTTTTAACCACATTTCTGCGTTCAGGATGTCTTTTTTTCTCTATTCTTATCTCAGCCTATTCCTGTTGTCTCCTCTCCCTCCTCTCATAGGCCCTAATCCTGCCAACACTTCACTTTTACTACTCTGAGTGTCCCATTGAAACCAATGTCACATTTGAACATCGATCACTTTGAAATCCATGGGATACTCATGGTAGTAAAGTTAAGCATGCGTGTGTTTTCAGGATTGGGGCCCCGGGCCACCCAACTGAGCTCCCAACCTTTCCTGAAGAAATGCTTCTTCTACTATTCACTACTCCAACTACAGACTTCAGTTAGAGTCAGTTGCGTTGTTCATGTCAAAGCATATAGAGCATACTATCCTTTCTAAGGGAAACCAAAGATCTCTAGTCATTGCTTTTGAAAGCCAAAGCATGTACAAGAGGTTTCTAATACCACTAGCATTAGCCTTGAATCCTGGGAACAGTAGATGTCTAATACTTATATGCTTGCTTGTTGTTGTGACCAACATCATGTTATCTGACATCTATTACAAAATTTGCAGTCATCCCCCCTCTCCCACCACTGCCACCACTACCTTCCTGTTATATTACTCCTGGTTACAGACCCAAACCAAGAAAAAAATAAGTGGACCATGTCCTAAAAGACAGGCTCGGTTTGACTGCAAAAGGGCTCAAATTCCAGAGCTGTGAGCCCTTCACTAACAACACCCTTCTACTAACCCCCAGGAGGTCACCCATAGAGAAAGGCAGCAAGAGAATTGCAGTGAAATGCAGGTGTTACCTTGGGGTGAGGAGTTGGGAGTCTAAGGAGTGGGGTCTCCGAGATAGCCATGTCCAAAAGGATTCAGGGCTTTATAAAGAATTACATACAAGAAAAGATGTTAAAATAAAAATGATTTAGGTTGCAAGGTCAAGCATTTGAAAGTAAGGAAACGCCAGATTCACAGTTGCCCACACAACCGTAAGTCTTCCCCTTTGTGCCCCTTTCATCCTATGCCCTGACTATGAGAGGGTTCCTTTGGAAAACATGAATATTAAGGCATTCCTCATTTTCTAATGTTTGACTTTAACTTAAATACTCGTAACTTTCTTTTAAAATTCTTTGAGCGTGTTTAATTTCCAAAGGAAAAAACGATTCTATTATGTGCAACTCTAACAACCTTGCCCCATTATGCATCAGCTGATTATACACCATCAGCAGGGATTGAACCCTCAACCTTCAGCATTGTACCACAATGCTCATTCCCAACAAAGGAAGGTGTGAGTCAGGGTGAATGCTTGTGAGATTGTTAACTTCAAGTGACAATTTCCTGAGCAGGGGCCTAGTCCCTGCTTGTTTTGGAGATGCAGGTAACTTTTCCTCACAAAGGGAGATTTTAACAATTCCCATCACTTATGGATCTAGGGAGACACTCTGCTGCTACTCTTGGAGGCAAAACACAGAAAGTGCAGATCAAGGGGAGGGGAGGTAAACATGGCTTTAAGCAATCTCTGTGCCCCCAGATGCCAGCTGTGGGGTGCTCTAATTTACAGCAGCCTTACCTGGCTGCAGACGGGCTGTTCTGCAGCTTGTAGAATCCCAGTATCTCAATCAGTGCTGTGAAGAGTTCTCTCCCATCCCCACATTGCTTCTTGTGCTGGGGCTTGCAAGGGATGCAGCATCAGGCTGCCATTACAGCAATGTACAAGGGCAGAAGCAGGGGGAGACTCTCTACCAGTGTCTGTTTAATAGCCACAAGACAGCTCTATCATGCAGGTGGTCAAGTGAAGTTTATCCAGCACATACAGAAACAACAGCAGTGAGGCTGGATGAAACTTGCAGCCAGAGAAGCAAGTGCACTTGTCTGTTCCTACCCTGACATTGTGTCCTCAGACTGCAGACAGGATGGAAAGCTCTTCACAGCAAGAAATGCTTCATTTTACTCCCACTGAAGATAATCTCAGTCCACCAGTGGCTCACTATGTTATGCCTGAAACTATGCTCATCCTCACAAGTGTTGAGCACGTTGTTTCCACTACACTCCTGCTTCCCCAGTCCCATTGAATAAGAGACTAAATCTGTAAAACAAGCCCTGGTCACTCTTGCATGACAATGCAGAAAACAAACACCATCCCTCTTTAAGGCAAAAATAGTAACTAAGCCGTTTTCTACAATAGGTAAGGTACACAGACTGGGGAGAGAGATTAAGAAACCAGAAAGGAGACAAAGATTGTGGAGTGGTCCAAGGATACAGTTTTGCCTTATATTGGGGGAAAGCATCTTGCGAAATGCTGCATGACTGGATTTGTCAGATAAAAAAAGGTAGGATTGCTTCCCCCTATAAATAAGAAAATTAAACAGATTTTTTTTTCTAAAAAGTCCCTTTGGTGGGCTAATTACAAATTAAAGAGGTGAGATTTTGAAAACTATACTTTACTTAAGGTTACATGCAGTTGAACATGCATATGCCTAAATAAGGCATATATATAACTGGTGAGTTTGTATATGTCCTATAGAAAGCAAATTCAATATGTGGTTGGTTAATGTTCTTTATAGGTTCATACCATAAAAGTTAACACTATTAATAATTATGGTGTGTTCTGTGAAACATTTGTTTTTATACTTGTATAAGTCTCCCTAACAAAGGAAGGGTTTCAGAAATAACCATAGATTGAGTATCCTCTTACCTCTGTGTGTGAATATTTGTATTGAGTGGCACTGGAAGCAACTGAAAACAATTGTGGATTAGATCAGAGAGTTCGGACTAATCTGTTTAGATGAGATAATATCTCTGGAACCTTATGTGCTTTTCTAATTGAGATTAAGCTTGTTTTCTTGTGTTTGGTAATACAATTGTGTCTAGTAACATTGATGAAAATATCTGGAAATACTTTGTAGTAGTTTTTAAATTTAATTATTTTTTCTGGTACAATATATAAATAATTATGACTTGTATACTCATAGAAATTACCTGAAAAATCCACACTGGTACATTTTTGAAATGTAATGTTTGATTAGTGTTTTACAAAAGGGCATGAGGGGAGGAAAATAAATTGGCTTCCTTAATTTAAATGTAGAAGGCCAAATTCTCCTCTCAGTTGTATAAGGACAACCCCTTTTGGTTGAAGAGTGTTACTCTAATGTAACCAAAGTTGGGGGGGGAGGGGTTAAGCTTCACATAGTTAAATTGTTATCAGAGTAGAACTTTGCAAAAATTTTAATGCAAAAGTTGAAGCCTTTCAAAATTAGCCGGATTTCAGTTCACACGCAGATCGGAGCAGCAGGTTTGTGTTTGATTTTTTGGGCTTAGTAATCTTTTTGCCAATGTTTGATGTGAAGATTTCTTCTCTATCTGCAACATGTTGAATCTTTAGAAGCTGTCTCATTGGGTCATTTTAGACAAGTCTGGCCAGAGAGCTGTTTAGCTGAGGAGCCTAGGGAGCTGGGCAGTCTGCCAGATGGATGCTTGGACAGCTTAGGGAACCAGAGAGCCACCTGTTTGCCAGACAGGTAAGGCAGCCCAAGGAGCTGGAAAACAAGGAAGCCTCAGAGGTCAAGGAGCCTGGCGGCCAGGAGAATCAGGGAGCCCTCATGTTCACCAAGTGAGCCGCCCTGGGAGCTAGCCAGCTGGGGAATAGAGCATCCAGGGACCAGCTAGCTGGGGGTTCCTGGCATACTGGGGAGCCCAGCGAGCAAGCAGCCCAGGATCCAGCAAACCAAGCAGCCAGCCACCCAGGAAAGCTGCCTCCCTACTGGACAGGCAGCGTGGGAGCCACACAGCCCAGTAGCCTGCTAGCAGAGGGAGCCCAGCAAGCCAGGCAGCTTTGGGAGCCAGCTGGTTTGGCAGGAAGTCCAGTAGCTTTGCCTGGTTTCCATCTAAAGTAACTGTCGGTGGAACAGACACATTCCTACTGGAATCAGCATTATTGCTATCACTGCTGGATGGGCACATAACAGAAATGCTCTAAGCTCCCTTGAGTAAGAAATCAAGTGCTTCTCAGAAAAGCAATGGCCAAAAACCATGGGTATCTTGTTCCATCAGAACTGATCAGTCAAAATAAATGGCTGATGATCCATATATTCACACTTCCTCTCATCTTAACAACATTCAGGCACTATGACACTGGAGTAAATTTAATTAAAAACTTATTTAGATTGTGGTGAATGGGTCGCTCTGGATGTTAGATCCATTTTCTGCTGCAGTTGATAGAATTTAAACATAACCATTGACTGTGCCTACCATATTTTTCTGATTGAAAAACATTAACATTGTGACGGTGTCTAAAACATCTTAACTAACACTGCATTTCTTTGCATGAAATCACTGTATAAAATAAATTTTCCTTGAAGAATATGTATGACGTACCTTACACATTCAGATTTTCTCTTGTTCTGCAGGAGTATCATTAAAATCAGAACCAATTAGCAAGTATGGTAAGCTTTTTTTTTTAATTCATTTTTTGGGGGAGGGATATTAACTCTTAATAAAACTGCTATTGTAGAATAAATGTTTTGTGCTACAGATGTAGAATTTATGGATACATTATTTACTTTCCAGAATATCAGACCACTAAAGATGGATGGATTATATATGAAGACAAACAATATTTTTTCAGCAGAAATGAGGTGCCTATGGAAAAAGCCCGAGAGTTCTGCCAGAAGAATTTTGCAGATCTTGCTGTAATTGAGAGTGAAAGTGAAAGAAAGTTTCTATGGAAAACTGTAAGAAAAAACATTTATTTCAGAAATAAATAATTTAGCATACTGGGAAATAGATACTTTTGATATTCTGTTTCTGAACCTTTGGAAAACACAAATTGAGACATGTTGTACTGAGGGGAGTGGAGCCATGAATTTTTTTTTATGATGATGAAATTTGCCTGCTGTTGAATTTATGAAATTTCCTCCAAAATATACCTAGTTACTTGTGAAATTGTTCACATTTGAGAAAAATGTCAACCAGGTGTGTTCGCTTGTCTATCAAGTGCCCCTTGAGCCAGTCTGACCTAGTGGAAGAAGCATCATAAGGTTGTGGATTCCTGGAGCTCCTGAGTTCTCTGTATGTGACTAGCCTTAGTAGTAATTTACACGAAACATAATTTATGTCTCACAGCACCCCGAGTACATGGATAAATATCACTGTCCCTGTTTTAGAGATGTGGAAATTGAGGATCGGAAGTTGTTACACAATTATGCAGTATTTAGGGACCTAATTAAAGGTGGTGCTGACTGTCTGCAGTTCCTAATGACTTCAGACTTCCATGTGAGTTGTGGGTATTCAAGACCTCTGAAAAGCAGACCACTTTTACTGAGATACCTAAATATAGATTTAGGCTCTGATTCAGGAAAATATTTAAGCATGTGATTAAATCCACCTCTATTTAGAATAGCATTTAAGTACATGCTTACCTTTAAATTCATGATTAAATCCCATCGATTTCAATTATTGTCTTCTCTTCAGACTGTACAGTACCCACCTAATCAATTGAAAGAGAATGGCTGCTTGTTTTGCCTAAGACCTCTTTGTGACATATAAAGGAATTATTTAATTAAAATGTCATCTTCTTATTTTAGGGTATCTTTCCACAAAAGACCAGATCATATTTCATTGGTTTAACAGTGAGTCTTGATAAAAGGTTTAGGTAAGTAAATATGAACATCTAGGCTTTTAACATGTAGCAAAAAAAATTGTATTTAGGTCATCAAAAGTGAAGGGTCTATAAATGCTACCATTTTCAAGAGTTGATGATAACTCAATTATAGTTAGTTGTGGACTAAGCTTAGCAGAAGAGTGACCATAAGTGGCTGAATAAGTGGAAAGTGCTCTGGTAATCAGTTCCTTTCTGACTATATCTCCCTTAGGATAGCTATCATTTCTCCAGCTGTGCAGAATCCTGTATAACACCAATAGACCCTGGCCGTTGGCAGGCAGGATCAAACCTGGGACCTCTGAAGCTATACTAGACATGATAAATCGTCCCCCGCTGGATAGATCGCTGCCCGCCAATCCGGCGGGTAGTGTAGACCAGCCCTTAGTGTATGAGCCTCTACTGCATGAGCTAAAAGCCACAGATCTCTTAGCTAAGGCTGTAGCAGACTCATCAATCTCTAGATGGTCTAGGGAAGGGGTAGGGAACCTTTTTACTATCGGGGGCCATTGACCCACAGAAAAAGATCAGTCACGGGCCACACACAGCCCAGTGGGATGGGGGGGCATGGAGGCTAGGGGCTTCTCCTAGGCTCTGGGGTGGGGCCATAAATGGGTTCAGGGTGCAGGAGGGGGCTTTGGGCTGGGGCAGGGGGCTGAGGTGAAGGAGAGGGTAAGGACTCCGGCTGGGGGTGCAGGCTCTAGGGTGGGACTGGGGATGAGGCGTTTGAGGTGCAGGAGGGGGCTCCAGGCTGGGGCCAAGAGGTTTGGAGTGCAGGAGTGGGCTCAGGGGAGGAGATTGGGATGCGAAGTGTGGGGGGTAGGTACAGGGTCTGGGAGGGAGTTAGGGTGAGGGAGGGGGTTCAGACTGGGGCAGGGAGTATGGGGCATGGGGTCTGGGAGGGAGTTAGGGTACGGGAGGGGGTTCTGACCTGGGGCGGGGGTTTCAGGGGGCGGGCTCTGGCTGGGCGGTAGTTACCGCAGGTGGCTCCTAGGCGGGAGCAGGACTAAGGCAGGCTTCCTGCCTGCCCTGGCTCTGTGCTGTTCCCAGAAGTGGCCGGCCAGTGGGAGCTGTGGAACCGGGGCTGGGGGCGGGGGCAGCATGCGGAGCTTCCCTGATTGCCCCTGCTTCTACGGGCTGCAGGGACATTGCTGGTTGCTTTCAGGAGCTGTGTGGAGCCGACCGGACTTTTAACCGGGGAAGGAGGGGCGCTGAGGCTCAGGACTTCCAGCCCGCAGTGCAGAGACTGGCAGCAGGCTGGATTAAATTAAGCCGCAGGCTGTAGGTTCCTACCCCTGGTCTAGAGGCTACTAGAGTGGAATAGAGCACCACACCAAGCAGGCATGGGTTGCATCTGCTCTCCATGATGCTTCATGTCACCTCTTTGCATCTCACTGTGCTATCAAAGCTGCCATATGTCACCATTATTTTGTCTAAGCTTTTTTCTAGTTCCTGACTTAGAATCATAGAACTGGAAGGGACCTCGAGAGGTCATCTAGTCCAGTCCCCTGCATTCAAGGGCAGGACTAAGTATTATCTAGACCATCCCTGACAGGTGTTTGTCCAACCTGCTCTTAAAAATCCCCAATGACGGAGATTCCACAACCTCCTTAGGCAATTTATTCTTGTGCTTAACCACTCTGACAGTTAGGAAGTTTTTCCTAACGTTCAACCTAAACTGCCCTTGCTGCAATTTAAACCCGTTGCTTCTTGTCCTATCCTCAGAGGTTAAGAAGAATAGTTTTTCTCCCTCCTCCTTGGAAGAACCTTTTATGTACTTGAATACTGTTATCATGTCCCCTCTCAGTCTTCTCTTCTCCAGACTAAACAAATCCAATTTTTTCAATCTTCCCTCATAGGTCATGTTTTCTAGACCTTTAATAATTTTTGTTGCTCTTCTCTGGACTTTCTCCAATTTGTCCACATCTTTCCTGAAATGTGGCACCCAGAACTGGACACAATACTCCCATTGAGGCCTAATCAGCGCGGAGTAGAATGGAAGAATGAATTCTCATGTCTTGCTTACAATACTCCTGCTAATACATCCCAGAATGATGTTTTGCAAGTGTTACACTGTTGACTCATATTTAGCTTGTGGTCCACTATGACACCCCAATCCCTTTCTGCAGTACTCCTTCCTAGACAGTCATTTCCCATTTTATATGTGTGCAACTGATTGTTCCTTCCTAAGTGGAGTACTTTGCATTTGTCCTTATTGAATTTCATCCTATTTACTTCAGACCATTTCTCCAGTTTGACCAGATCATTTTGAATTTTAATCCTATCCTCCAAAGCATTCGCAACCCCTCCCAGCTTGGTATCATCTGCAAACTTTATAAGTGTATTCTCTCTGCCATTATCTGAATCATGGATGAAGATATTGAACAGAACCAGACCCAGAACCGATACCTGTGGGACCTCACTCGTTATACCCTTCCAGCATGACTGTGAACCAGTGATAACTACTCTCTGGGAACAATTTTCCAACCGGTTATGCACCCACCTTATAGTAGCTTCATCTAGGTTGTATTTCCCTAGTTTGTTTGAGAAAGTCATGTGAGACAGTATCAAAAGCCCTACTAAAATCAAGATATACCACATCTACCACTTCCCTCCTATCCACAAGGCTTGTTACCCCGTCAAAGAAAGCTATCAGGTTGGTTTGACACAATTTGTTCTTGACAAATCCATGCTGACTATTATTTATCACCTCATCTTCTAGGTTTTTGCAAATTAATTTCTTAATTATTTGCTCTATTATCTTTTCGGATACAGAAGTTAAGCTGACTGGTCTGTAATTTCCCGGGTTGTCCTTATTTCCCTTTTTATAGATGGGCATTATATTTGCCCTTCAACTGACATTCCATGTCTTTCTGGAATCCAGTGCAACCAGAATCTTTGAAGCCCTGAGGGTTTCATGTGCTTTTCTCCTGCTGAGAGACTTTTCCCCATGCCCATCCTTTTGTTTGGCACAATTTTACATAAAAGGGATGATTTTCAGGTGCTTATGACTGATTTATAACTTAGAAAATTATTCAAAATAAGATGTTGGTTTTTCTCATTTCAGTTGACTTATTTTGGGAGTAGTTCACCTCCCACTAAAACAGAGAATGAGTGTGGAGGACGTTAGGTTGGGGCAGCTTAGGGACTGCAGTAGAAGGGTATAAGCTAAGAGAGTTTCTACAAGTCTCTATGCAGGAACAAAGACTGAAGAGTGGTAACCTATTGAGATATTTATCTTCAGAGAGTAACAATTACAGATAAGTAGCTCATCTAATTTTTTGCTTATGTGAAATCAATAGCAATTCACAGCTGGAAGAACAGAAAACATTTATAAAAATATATCATATCTGTTTAAGTAATTGCCATATTTGATATTCATTATTTGTATTAGAACTTCTTGAACACTGTTTCCAAATTTATTTAATGATTTCTATCAATTGATGGGAAATTATTTTTGATTTTTTTACATTATTTCCTAATCTGTAATATTTGTTTTACAAAATTTATCTCAACAAAGGAATAATCAAAGTAAAGAAATAAAAATTCCTGACCTGATGCTCATGATTTTAGCCATGTAACTCCCATTATTGCTAATGGACATCATGCACCTAAAACTGTACATAGAAATTATGAATATACCTTTTTGGATTCTTGCCAAATGATTTTTGTAATGTATTGATGTGCCTCTTTCTAAAAGTGATTTGATTAATGATTACTGTTACATCCTTTCTTTTAGCTGGCTGGATGGAACCCCAGTGAATTATGTAGCCTGGGCTCCCAATGAACCCAATTTTGCAAATAATGATGAAAATTGTGTGATCATGATATCAACCGTAGGTAAGTGACAGGACTAGGTTCTTAGATTTTATTTTTTGTGTGTACAGAACTAAGATATCTCTTTCTGGGTTGTTTCTGGCTTGCCGCCACATCATGTAGTCTGTTGGATCTAGTCTTTTAAAGGGCTTGTCACCACTTCTCCAGAGAGAGGCTGGTGCTGGATAAGTGGGATGGGCCTACTGAAAAGCTGCCATACTGCACCTTTCATTCCTAAGCACTTTACAAATTTATATACAAAAAGCACCACTAAATGCAGAAGTCTGTGGGATTGAAGGTAAAAACCATCCAGTATGTGCAGAAGGGAGGAGCATACGTTTGCATAATAAGGGAAAAACCCTTATCTTATAAAATGCTCTATAACATTCACACAGAACAAAGAAAGTTTCAGAGCTAAATTTTCCTCTGTTACATCAATGTAACCCAGCTGTGAAGGGGCTGCATCAGTGTAAGTGAGATGAGAATCAGGCCCTCCGTTTTTAAGATGCTGTCTGAAATCCCACAGCACGCAATGTAGAATGAAGAGACTAGAAAACCCTGACTTGCCTTGAACCTCTGGCTCCAGAGAGACTTAAATATTTCAAAGCAGTTGGTTAAAATGCTAAACCATCTCCTAAAGGAGATGCTAAAAGTTCCATCTCTAATGTATATTTTTCTCTATTAAAAAAATCTATTTAAATCTGTTTGTGCCACAGAAAATTCTTCTGTCAAACATCAAGCTATTACTTCTCAACCTGTATCCCTGGAAATTCTCCTATTCAGGCTTCATGTGAAAGAAAGCAGAATTAAGAGTATTTGATATAAACAGTTTGTTCTTTTGAGTCACTTCCTTCCCCTCTTCCCCCCACCCCGCCCCCTCATTTCTTGTTCATTTTTAATTGCCCTGTCACAGGGTACTGGCCAAGTAACTAACTGTATGGAACAGCTCCTGTCAATAAATACCTATTTTTTTGTGAACAATACATAGATTTGTACATTTTCCAAGTAGCTTAGCTGACAAATGGTTTTTAAGATGTGTATATTCTACTCTTACAGAATATAAATGCTGTTTTTAAACAAAATAGGAAGTGTCAGATTATCATTCCATTTATCAATATTATACATTCATTTACTTACTATAGTTAATTTTTTTCAGGTTTGTGGAATGATGTAAATTGTGGCTATCCAAGTGGTTTTATCTGTGAAAGGCACAACAGTACCATCAACTCAACATTTGCTCCTGCACCTCTAGGAGGCTGTCCAGAAACTTGGCTTTTGTTTAACAATAAGGTACATTACAATTTACTAAAGATATTTGTTATTTGGCAGAGTAGGTGAACAAAGGACATGTTTTTATGGTTAGAATATTACGTTGGACAGTGATTATCCAAGTTGGCAGGCTGGGCCATTTTGGAGATATTATACCATTTTAAACCTCCAAAGCAATGAGTCTGTAGGTTGAATTACTTAAGACAGAAGTACGCTTTGTAAGTCTTTGCTGATATAACTTACACTTTCTTTTTCCCCCCCCCTGTAATTTATGTCCCATTTTAGGGACTGAAGTTATCAGTGGTCAACCTGAAAAGATAATATAAAACAGTCCTCTCAGCTAGGATAAATTAGAAAGAACACTTTGATCAATAAATATTTAATTTTCATAAAGTTTCCCAAATGGTTGGATTCAGAATGAAAGAGTAAAAATGATAGGGTTTCAGCATAGGTTTATGTATAGCTTTGGCTTGAAATTTTTCTTTGATGCACCAGATGATTTATACAGATTCCTGGGATGGTGTCCTTAGCCTCTGTTTGCCAGAAGCTGGGAATAGGTGACAGGGGATGGATCACTTGATTATCACCTGTTTTGTTCATTCCCTCTGGGGCACCTGGCATACTGGGCTAGATGGACCTTTGGTCTGACCCAGTATAGCTGTTCTAATGTTCTTATGTTCTGTTTTCTTTCCACTCAAATGCAATCGCTACTTTACAAACCCTGTATTAGTCTTGTATTCTGAAAGTGTTAGGTGACAAGATCTAACTGTGAAATTTCAGACAATTCAGGAGCATGAATGATCACTAGAAAGAGTCACGAGTGGCAGCATGAGAAACATTTCAGATCAGTGTATGCAGCTGTATGACCATAACCAATAAGAAGTTATATTTCTCTAGCTGTAAATTCTCTAACAATAAGGATATCACATTAGCACTGTGGGAAGAATTTATTAGTAAATAATAAAATTGAAAGTCTGTCTATACTGTATACCAAGAAATGCATGCCCTCCTCCCTCCCTCTCCCCTCCCCAAAAAAAACATACAGGAAAAAGAGCATTATGTCATTGTAATTTGTCATTGTAGAGCATCATGTATACTGAACATTTACCACCCATTTTTCTCTTTTCCCCAATTTCACTTTCACTGATAGTGGTAGAGGTAGGAGAAGGAAATGTGAAAGGGGAAGAAAGATCAAGCTGTGGTCAAAGTGTTTGATTTTAAATTACTCTACAGTTGCAACAGTTGTAACTGTCTCATCTTTCGGTGGTTTTGGATAGCTTATTACCTGACAGGTAGGGAGCAGATAAAGCTAGGGTCATGTGTATTCCACAGCCACAGAATTTGTTGTGAAATTCACCCCTTGCTCCAAAGTATGAGCTTTCATTTCTACCACAGTGCCAGAGAATGTAATATGGACATTGCATATGACTGCATTCTAAACAGAGAATAGGATAGATACAAGTTTGGTATCCTTTTCTCCCCCACACCTCCCACATCCCCAACCACAAATATACTTTCAAATTATTCAAGAGGGCTATTAAATATTTTCATGTAACTCATGCATTTGGAGACCAAAATTCTTTGTAACAAGACTACAGTATTTAGTCTCATCCTGATAATGCTATACAACTAATTTTTTTCTCAAAATCAATAATACAGCTCTGACAATGAATAAAACTACCAATATATCTGTATTACGTGATCCAACCATGCACCTATCATCACTGTAAAAAAACCTGGTTCAAACCAGCATCACTAAATGATAAGAGATTTACTAAACAATAATCTGAATCCCAGACTAATGATTCTAGCTAGAATCAAAGGCTATCTAGAACTAAAGGCTGCGACTAAACCAACCAGCCTAACATCCTTTAAACTGCGATTGTTGTTAAGTATCCACTAGGATGTGTTGTGCTGAACTTAAACATGGTTATCTAAGTATTGTGGTTGTTGGTCCCACTTCATCTCACCCATCTCCTACCACTGTAACCCTTCAGTTTTCCATTTTGCTTCTCCTGTTCCTCTCCCCATTCTCCTTATTCCTGTTCCCTTTCTATTTTTCCTCTCCTTCAGTTTACTTCTCTCTCTACTCATTCCTCTATTTCACATCCGCTCTCTCTCTTCCAATCCCCTATTTGAACCCCGAGTATCCTCTCACAAAAAGCCTCTACATTTCTGTAACTTAAAAAACACAGCAAGCTCTAACAACACAGCACATGTCTATCATCATCATGATCGCTTTGGGCTAAATTGGGTTCCTGTCTTATGCATGGTACAGTGTGAGCAGCGGGAGTATGTACACGTACATGTCTTGCATAACCCACATAAAAGCTGCTCCTGAGCTGATTGGCCATACAAGGCGAATATGGGAAGACTAGTCGTGCCAGGAGAAGTACACTCTGTAGAGGACTATCGGAAATTACTTTCCATCTAGTACAATCAGGGAATGCCTCCAGTACTTTCCTGTTAATTGAGTTACCTAGTAAATATCAATTTATGACTACAAAATAAAACCTCCATTGGTACTTTTTACTCAATTTATGACTGCCAAAATAAAAGCACATTGATAATGGAACTTCTAGCATTTAGTATTCATACTGTTTTAGCTTCAGACGACATTTAATTTAAATTTTATAAGATACTAGAATAGAACTAAGATGCAACAGAAGAAGGCTCTTAAGAGCTGCAGAAACTGACTGGGGTTGGTTTCAGTTACACTAGAACTCTCCAGATTTAGGCTTTGCATGTGGAAAAATAATCAATATTATGTCTGTTTTATTTTATTGCATTGTTTTCATATAGTAGATGGAAAGCAATCATTTTTCTGTGAGAAGCACTTAAAAAAAAAACCTGCATGTTCTCCCTGTCACTGAGGGATAAGATGAACTTTAACAATAAACCTCTAAGTTGTTTGAATTGATGATGGGTTTCAGCTCAGGTTTAGCAAAATTTAAATTACAGATCCTAAAGCTTTCCTAGCCTTCCCATCCTTGCTTCCTTTCTATGGGAAGATGAATAGCACGTGAGTAATTAGTATTATTCACATATAACAGCTTCCATTTGGTTTGCAGCATTGAATGAAATGTCCAGTTGATTTTTCTTTTTCTTTTTCAGTGTTTCAAAATATTTGGCTCAAGTGAAAACGAGACATTGACGTGGCATGCGGCACGAATGGCTTGTATAAATTTAGGAGGAAACCTGGCTTCCATACCAAATAAAGAAGTCCAAGGTATAACGTGTGAACCCTTTGGTACTAAACGAAACATCAACCAGTTCCCATAAAACAATTATAAATGAAGGCAAAAAATAAAACTGCAGTTATACATTCTACTCGTTTTGCCTGTTGTATAAATGTAACAAAAAATTGATAAGAAATGGGCCTTGGGATCATAGGAACATAGAAACTGCCATACCAGATTAGACCAGCAGTCCATCTAATCCTGTGTCCTGTTTCTGAGACTGCCTCTGTGACAGAAGCTTCAGAGAAAAGTGCCACAAACCTCATAGTGTACAGTTATGGAATAATCCGCTCCCTCAGGAAATTACTTCTTAATCCCATCAGTTATTGGCTGGTTTTTACCCTGAAGTATGAGAGTTTATATTCATTATTACATACAAAAAACTACATTAGGTGCTCAGAAATTAGGAAATGTCAAAATTAAGGTTGCCTGAAGTTAGACTAGATGATCACAATGGTTCCTTCTGACCTTGGAATCTATCAATCTTAATTTGGCCTCCTTGTGCGCCTGCATTATGAGACAGCCTTTAATTATGTATACATGTAACCCACACACTTTTTGGGTGGGTGTTCTGTCCCATCTAGTGGCACCAAGACCACTTAAAGATGGAGAGAAAATGAGTCTGCTCTACAACCTTTAGCTAACAGGCAGTTGGCTTTTAGCCAATGCAGTAGAGGCTCATAGACTAGGCTTCAGAGCTCCCAGGTTTGATTCCATCTGCCGACAACCAGGGTCTTGTCGGCTTTACATACACATACTATTTTTTCCACATGATCCCTGCCTTCAGTGCACAGCCTGAGTCAGCTTCCCCCATTGTCCTCCTGATTTCCATTACTCTGCCTTCTGCCGCATTCTGTTTGTGAAAAAGCTGATTCTCAGTTTTTTACCCCCTGAAATCTGTTCCCCAAAGTTCAATTCACTGCTATTCATGAATATTTAGATAGCTGCCAGGTTGTGTGAAAATATTCACTAACAACAAAAGATTATTCTTCCAAGTATCCACACCAGAAAGTTTGTGGGTCACTATTCATTGTTCACTATTCTGCTGCCTGAAAAGTTTCATGTTGTTCAGTCAGGGAATAAAAGTGACCAATCACACACCAAGAGTAATGAACACTAGAAGTTAATCATAAACAGACCACAGTATTGTTGTGAGCTGGGTGAAACCTTATTATGGGTTGGGTTAAAATCTCGTACAAACTATCATTTAAGAAAGTTGTAAGAGACGGGTAAGGGGGAACACCTAAAACAAGGCATAATAGTCTGCCCAGAAATGAGTATCATGAGGGTGGGGGTTCTAGTGGGTATTGTGACCAGGGTGGGAGGGTGTGTGTCAGAGAGAGAACACATACACAAATTGAAAACAGACAAGAACAGAAAGAGTGGCAGAGGCAAAAAGCAAGGAAGCCAAGCAGTGTCCTGTGTGAGCCATAGGCACTGACTCTGTGGAGAAAAATTTCCATGGAGAAAAATTGGTGGGTGCTCTGCACCTACCGCAGCCAAGCTCCCCACCCCAGCTCACCTTGCCTCTGCCTTCACCTTCTCCCCTGAGCACGCTGCGTCCCCGCTTCTCCTCCCAGCGCTTGCCACTGCGAAACAGCTGTTTTGCGGTGTAAGAAGCTCCGAGAGGGAGAGGGAGGAGCGGGAACATGGCGTGCTCAGGGGAGGAGGCGGGGAAGAGGCGGGGCTTGGGCAGGGATTTGGGGAAGGAGTCCAATTGGGGCAGGGAGGGGGCAGAGTTGGGGTGGGGACTTTGGGGAAGGGGTTGGAATGGGGGCGGGAAGGGGCAGGGCAGGGGTGGAGTTGGGGCAGGGCTAGGGGCAGGGGGGGCGGGTTGAGCACCCACCAGCGCCAGAAGAAGTTGGTGCCTATGCTGTGAGCATAGTGTGACCCTGGGAAAAGCTAGAGAGAGAGAGAGAGAGAGAGAGAGCGTATGGATCTGTTGGCTAAAGAGTCTTAGGCCTGTAAACTAAGAAACTGTTCCTGGTTCCTCCTGTGTTTGGAGAAGCAGGACTTTGTACATTCCTTGTTTTTTTAAAAAATGCATCAAAGAGAATACTAGACTCCATCGATTTCTACTTCCAACTAGAACCTCCCAAGGGCCCCAAAATTTGACTAGCTGCTCAGGTCAAAAAGGGGCAGCAGTCTGAAAACATTTTGTGAATAGGGTAATAAATTATGCAGAAATTGGGATAGGTTTGTGAAAGCGTCAGTTAACTGTACATATATATAAAAAAAGGGGGGGGGGTTACATTCATTATGAAAATTATTCAAAATGAATTATTTGACCAGCTCTTCTAATAATGCTGCATTACTCATAAAAGGTCATCAGGTCTATTTTCAGTGCTGTTGCACAACAACCTCAAAACAAAACTAAAAAGGCATTGTGCATCTTATTCCTTCCACTTTTACATTGGCAATATGAACTGAGAGAAAATTTTGAGGAGGCATATTTCAGCATACTCAAAACCTTCCTTTTCGCATTGGTTTTTAAAATTAAAATGTCTTGTTTCTTATAAGTTAATGTTTGAGTAGCTTATATTCCTTACGATTTCCCCACCAAACACTATATGTAAGCCACAAAATGTGACATTTAGGGTAGGTGTACACTGGAAGTGCTGTACTGGCACAGCTGCACCGATGCAGCTGCGCCACTGTAGAGTGTCTGGTGAAGATGCTGTATGCTGATGGGCGAGCCAGCATAATTACTCCCCCTCTGTGAGAGGTGGAAGCTATGTCAGTGGGAGAGCGTCTCCCGACAACATAACACAGGCATGGACAGCGCTTCAGTCGCTGTAACTTGCGTCGCTCAGAGAGGTGTCTTTTTCACACCCCTGAGTGATGCAAGTTAGATTGACTTAGGTGATAGTGTAGACCTGCCCTTACTTTCAAGCAGGTGAGATTTTGCAGAGAAATGTTTTTACCATGACCTCAGTTGTGGACATGTGTTCATTTTTTCTGTCTGGAGAAAATCATGTTGAGGTTCCCTTCATTTAAAATGTTTGCTTCCTTTCAGCCTTCCTCTTCTACCATTTAAGGGAAGTCATGAGTGATCCATGGATTGGATTGAATGATATAAATAGTGACCTATCATTTCTTTGGACGGATGGAAGTGGTGTCTCTTATATAAACTGGGCCAATGGTGCACCTACGTACAGACGCACATACTCTTATTTTCATTATGGTGGTGGTGGTGATGCCGATGACTATGAGGAGGTAAATCAAACATCATTAAACAGCCATGAATGGCTGTGCAACCGTAATTGAGCCATTTTGTGAATGTGCATTATGCTGCAGTTTTTAATTACATAATTATGTACTATTTTTCCCACAGGGCTAGTTTTTGAAGAGGATGACAAAAGGCACATCCTTAGCACAAAGGCTTTTCCCTAGCCAAATTTCAAATCCCTGCTCCAAAGCATTGAGGCATTAGAACTCCTCAAAGTAAAGGCCACCAGATTTTATTTTAACATCTAGCATCAGTCTCAGAAACAGTTAATCTGTTCATGGCTGAAACTGACAACCAATATGGAAAATTTCATCCTGAATGGTTAAATTCTGGCAAAGGCATAAAACAACTGAAAATAGGGTCTTGTAATAGGAAGCATCAATCAAACTTAATTATTGGCAAGGCTGCATGCTATGTCTGCAATATGATAATAGCTACACAGCCTGGGTGCACAATAAGTGATTTTTTTTAACACTTTAAGTGCAGTTGTACCCATCTAACACACATACAGACTATTGCTTTTAGTATGTAATGTTACTAAAATAAGTTTCAAACAGTCTCTTCCTCTTTCCTGAAAATCCATTTTAATGATTTTTCTATACAATCAAAAGTTGGACCTAGATAGACATACAATATATATTCTAGTCCATCACCCTGATCCTTACAGGAGTCTTTCCTATTACCGATAAGAATTATGCTTTACAAATAACATTTGTTACAAATTTAGCCCCTTTTCAGGTGAGTAAACCATCTGTGAACTCCTCATATTAATGTTTTTATTTGTAAGTACTCGCTGTCTACAACTTCTGGCACTAGACAGCCCAGAAGTTGTGAAGAGGAAATGAGGCCATAGCCATTCTCTTTCCTTCACAATAGCTAAGAAAGGGGTGGGGCAGTCTTAGAAGGGAGGTATTTGATTAATGCTGAACATTCTGATGAGATTTAGTAGTATCTTCAATCCGACTCCATGCTAGCAAGCTCCCATTGACACCCTTCCATTAGGAGTGGAGAAGAACAGCTGAGGTAACCAAGGATAAATGAACTGCCACCATCTGTCCTCCCAAACATTTATCACAGTGTCACCTAGTGGTGAGGAGCCAACATTGCTTCTAAAATAATCCAGACCAACAGCAGTTTCCATATTCCAGGGAACATTGTCTGGGATTATGAACACTCAGGAGGAGTTTGTAAAAGCTTGGTAAAGTTCCAACCAAAAATTGGAGCTATATTACTACTGACATTACAGTACAGATTTTTAGGAGCTATATTAATACTGACATTACAGTACTGAAACTTTAAATGTTGGAGGACTGAAACATTTGTAATATGCACGTCTACAGAACCTGTGGGAGAAGGAGGAGAACTTGTCTCCTGATGATTACTTTTTCTTCTGAATTTATGTTCTCCTTTTTTCCCCCTTAGAGAGACTGTGTCATTATGACAAAGGAAGAAGGGAAATGGAAAGATGAAGACTGTGAAAATGACAAAAGCTATATATGCCAAATGAATTTAAGTGAGTTCTATTTCACCAGCTTTCTAAATTTAAAAAATCATTGAAAACTCATGATGGCTTTTTAGTTTTGCTTGTGGATTAAATTCTGGGTTTCCACATAGAACATATCACCTATTGGAAGGCATTCTGACCCTCTAAGGCCTCCAAAATTCCTTCTTCTCAAGGATTGAAACAGATTCCGTAGCAGATTCCACAGCTGGGTCGATCTAACTTTCTAGCATGGACCAGCCTATATTTTCTGTATTCACAAACAATTCATAATTTTTCATTAATTTTAACTGAAGAATTTTCACTTATTGTTAGTGCTACACCTCTTAATTTGTGCAACAATGTAGATATTAAACATTAGTAGTACAAAGTAAATCCATGCACCTGATTTTTGGTTATGTATGTATGTATTTATGTATTTATTTAAAATTATTACAGACCCTAAATTACTTCATTCCCCAACAACAATTCCAGCCTCTGGCTTTACCCGTTATGGTGACAGTAGCTATGCAGTCATCCATTCCAAAATGAAATGGGAAGAGGCAAGAAAAAATTGCAAGGACAGATCTTCAGAACTTGCTAGTATTTTAGATATCCACAGCCATTCATTCCTATGGCTACAGATGTTAAAGTATGGAGAGCGTGTATGGATTGGTCTTAACAGCAATGTGGTAAGTGTTGGATATTATTGTACTATTGCATACAAAAATAAGCTCTCATGTTTAATATATAAATATTGGTTGCTTTCATTGTAATGGTGCTGTAAGAGCTATATTCTCAATTCATCAGAAGCATGCATGGACTTCTAGCACTCCTGTTAGAGTTCCTTAAAGACCACATAAAGCACATGGGATGGATAGGAGGATCCACAGAGAAAGTCCTAATGGGAAATAGTAGATGGAGAGCTATAAAAACTGTGGTGGCACTCGGTGTTAAAATCAGGAACCATGGAGACAGGGCGTTGAGTGCCAAATAATTTTTACCCTCAAAATTACTTAAAATCGTAATCTAAAGAAATGATGATTAGGCAGGCTGGATTGTCCATAAGTGCTTCTCTTGATAACTGTCTGGTAAGTGATCCCGCATTTACTCACCTAAAGTTCTAACCATGCTTTGGAGGACACCATTACTTCAACAAGCAAAACAATAATGAATAATTTAAGACGATAACACCGAATGTAAATAGGCAATAAAATAAACTATGCTTAGAATAAGTTATGCTTGGAAGAGCTGCCCAATTAATTTTTAGTTTGTGCTGCCCTCCCCAGCTTTATAAATCTCCAGAAAAATCATCTGTCCATGTAAATGTCCATCTGTAAAGTTACAGCTCCAGCCTATTATATTATTTTGTCACATCCTACATTGTGCCTGCTTGTTCCAGTACATTGAAAACTCCACAAGGAAGAGATTCTGCTATTTGTTCAACTCAGTTCATGTGTTGGACTGTGCAGTGCCCATTTACAGTGCTAAATAAATACTGTTAGCTTTAAAAAAAATAATAAAAAAGTATTACTCTCCTCATGACTCATGTGTCAGGCATTTATTCACTATTTTGATATGTCAGGTATTAGAAAATGACATAAATAGAGTGTTTCTGATGAAAAGCTCAAATAACTAATGCCAGTGTAATTAAAACTACATATTGGTACCTTTGTATTGCCATTTATATTATCTTAATTTATACTGTTTTTAGACAGATGGCCATTATAAATGGGTTGATAACTGGATAATCCAATATACTAAATGGGCAACAAGAGAACCAAAAGAAAAAATAGCCTGTGTCTATCTAGACCTTGATGGAACCTGGAAGACAGCATCTTGTAATGAAAGCTACTTCTCCGTCTGTAAACAGTCAGATGGTAAGCAATTGAACTTAACAATTTAAAGACCACAAGACTTACTGTACTGGATCATGCCAGAGGTCTAACTAGTTTAGTATCCGATCTCTAGCAGTGACTGTCCCCAACAACCTGAGAGAAAGGTGCTTCAAGAATTCCACCTACCTGCCTTCAGAGTCTGGGATTCTACTTATGAGGTGGTACATAACTTTGAAGGCTTTGGCACTTTAAAGCCTCAGTTGGTGTAAATGGGAATAGCTCCATTGACTTCTGAGGTGTTATTTTTATTTACTCCAGCTGAAGATTTGGCCCTCCATTCCTTTCCAGCCTCGAGATATTTTCCTCGTTATCTGCAATTTTCATGGGTTGCATTGGTGGTTGTGCATAAGTTAGATTGGCACTGGACACTCATCATGGCTATCCATCCAGTAACTAATTATGAAAGCTCTAGGGGCAGGTGTCCTGGCAGCAGTTGGAATGAAACACTTGGGAGAGGTTCATGCCCACCTGTCAGGGGTAATAATTCTAAGAGCTGGTACGCTTCAGGCCAGGGTCACCGCAGGGAGACAAGACTCAGGCGTGGGAATCCTGTGTGATGACACCTTTAAGAAGAAGTTTTAAGGTCATGTACTTTTCCCTCACAGCACTTTCTTCCTGATGTGGGTTACAGAATAAATGGCATTGCTTTACAGTAGCTTTTGAGTCAATGCATCAGGCCATAAACCTGCTTTAATCTGCATATGCAACTCACAGTAGTGAGCCCAGCTATGTCAATAGAAGTTGCACACATGATTAAGAGCTATATTTAGCATATGGCATTCTGACAACCAGTGGTGGGCCCCATATAAGTGTCTAAACTTAATGTGCCTAAATAAAGAGTGCAACTGACAATACAGCATACAGTTGCAACACCAATACTTCACCAGTTGAAGGTAGTCTCATATAAAGTGATAATGGAAATTCTAGATTGATATCAATATTTAGCTGGGAGGGGGGAAGGCAGTATTTTCCTAGCATCATTCTAAGTTACTTGTAGCTACTTGTAGCTTGATATATGTGTGCTGAGTAATTTTAAAGACTAATTTTTGGGTTATTCATAAAGAAGTACTGATTTCAAACCACATGATTTCTTCACAGTGGTGGCCCCTCCTGATCCTCCACAGCTGCCTGGAAATTGCCCTGAATCAAAAGAACTCAGATCTTGGATTCCTTTCCATGGTCACTGCTACTACATTGAATCATCAGCCATGAAAAGCTGGGCCCAAGCTTCCCGGAATGTATTCGATTAGGTAAGTGACTTCTCTTGAGAGCAAAGACTTAATTAAGGACACAGTGTTCATTTTACAAAGTTCCTTAACTGCCAAAAACCTATTTATTAAAATGAGTTATTTTTTCCCCACTTATGCTTTTTGTTTTGTTTTTGTTCTTCACTCAGCTGGGGAGATGAAACTAGGCTGATATGTTTGACTTTCTCATTATAGTCGTTTTCATTGTCTGGATTTCACGCATGTGCCAAATACTATAATATTTGTGATCCCAACATATATTTATATTTAATTTTTAAAATAAAATTACAGAATAAAAAGCACTTATCCTATGCTTTAGGAATCTTTGACAGCTTCTAAACATATGGGGCCAGATTCATCAGTACACTCTGTCTCCCCTCCAGATTATTCAAATCATCTGTTGAATTAGTATACTTTCCAACATAGACTTTAAAGCCAGAAGGGATCAGCTAGTCTGATCTCCTGCACATTGCAGGCCACAGAACCTCACCCACCGACTCCTGTAAAATACCCCTAACCTCTGGATGAGTTACTGAAGTCCTCAAATCATGGTTTAAAGACTTCAAGTTACAGACAATCCACCATTTACACTAGTTTAAACCTGCAAGTGACCCTTGACCTGTGCAGCAGAGGAAAGTGAACCCCCCCCCCCCCCAAGGGTCTCTGCCAATCTGACCTGGGGGAAAATTCTTTCCCAATCCCAATAGACACCTGGGAAAGAATTCTCTGTAGTAACTCAGAGCCCTCCCCAGCTAGTGTCCCATCACTGGCCATTGGAGATATTTGCTGCTAGCAGTTGCAGATCTGCTACATGCCACTGTAGGCAGTCTCATCATAACATCCCCTCCATAAACTGATCCTCAACATGAAATCCAGATCTTCAGATTTTAATATTTCCTTAAGATCATGCTGAGATGCAAAAGCAAAGCAGAGACAGTAGGGAGAGAGAGTTACACAAAGGGGACAGTCCCCTTTCCCCTTTAATTAGGAACAATATCTCCCCCAGTTGGTTCAGTTTTGGCCTTTCTCTCACAGCTGAGGAGTCTTCCCCTTCATCTGCATATGCTCCCCACCTGGCTGGCTCTCAGTGTCAGGGGCCAGCCAGTAGTGGAGCCAGTATCCTAGTAACCTAGTGAGCGCAGCTGGCCCTGAAGGAAGCTGTCTGACTAAGCCACCCGATTGGCTGCAGGAGTCAGCTAGCTAATAATTAAGTTCAGCAGCAGTCCAGTGGCTGCTCAATGTGCTCCTGACCTGCAGCTATGCTTGCCCAGGCCCCAGAACCCCACTCTGTCCCCCTGACTGTGACTCTAGTTAACCCTTTGGCTTTGGCTTCTGACAGTGACTCGAGTTAACTCTCTAGCTTCAACTTTGGCTTCAGACTCTTGTGTCCAACTCTTGGTTACCCCTTCTAACTACAACTTTGACTCAGGCTTTGGCTTCTGACTCCCAGTTATGACCTGTGGCTTTGCTCCAGGACTGTGCCCCAGCTGCATTCAGCTCTACCTGTAGGCCAGACACCCACAACTTGGTCACGGACGCTCAAGGCTGTGGGCTCCAGGAGGAAGGAGCATTCGCTGTTGCTGTGTTGAGAAACCTAGTTGTGACTCAGCACATTCAACTGCCATGATTAGCTGCTCTCCCCCAGGAGGCAGAGGAAGGAATGGAGGAGGCAGCCAATCAGAAGGCATTGTGCAAAAGTCTCAAAGATAAAATTAATTGCTATTATAGTTGTGAAGGGGCAGGTCATTATATTAGTTACTCTCCTTGATTATGGTTATTTGTTTTGTTAATGCTTTCCAGATGCTACTTTGGTTTCAGTAGAAGATTTGGCTGAATCCAACTTTCTGACACACAGGATACAGGCTCTTGAAAGCAAAACGCAAGGTTTTTGGACAGGAATGTACAGAAATGTGGATGGTAATTTTATTTTACTGTCAATATTTAAATTAATAAAATTTGTCAATAAATGAAATCTGAGGAATAATTTTATCCCTTGATGCACTGTTCTGCTGATGGTTTAAGTAGGACTGTATATGTCTTTTAGTCTCTAATGTTAATGGGTTGACCCTAGACATTCTCTACAGTGACCTTATTCTCAGAGGCCACCAAAGGTATCAGATAACCCACCAGAAATGAAGTGTGAGGGAAGACCTACTAGATCACAGGTGTCTTCAGGTGAATCTGATTGCATTGTGAAATCTTTCTGAAATCACACATCATTGCTATACAAGAGGAAAAGAAGAGATTTTTTTGTCTCTGATATAGACTCCATAAAATCTTGGTCAGCAAGTTTGTTTTGAGTTGTGCATAGGCTGTTTAATAAAAGAGATCTCTGTCTGGTTTCTGGTTCCAATCCCTCCCATTAAGACACATTTCTAGATAGTCTGAAAAGAAAATTGTTCATAATTGGGCTGATGTATCCACCTTTTTGGAAGAGCAATATTTTGAGTGCAAGTGCAAGGCCTTCTCTGGTTGAATTCCAATTAGTGTTGCTCACCAGGATACTGGAGGTGTTGGGAAAACTTCAGATTTCATGGTGTGTGTTAGACTTCCTGGCTAGTGCAGGCCAGGAGGGAAGCACTGTATCCAATATTGATGGGGATTGTGAGTGTTTCTGTTAAGGAAAGTATGCCACAGATTTGAAGAAAGCCTACATATACTTTTCAGTTATGAAATCCTTGCTTGACTTTGGCAATTTTACCAGTCATTAAGCAGCTTCCAGCCTTCCCTGCTTGAGTAAGGTGACTGAGAAAATGTCTGTATGCCTCAGATCTCCTTGATCCTTGTAAATCTAGTAATGGTCCTGGATTTGAACAAAACCCACAGTTGTTACAATGATCAATGTTCTCCGCCTAGTGATGGTCAGTGATCAGGTGCTTATGCTGCTATTAGTTCTGTTGGTTGCCTTCAATACCACTGATCATAAGGTGTTGACACTTCTGCAGTTGTATGCTGGGGTTCATGGGGCTACCCTTGGAGTCGCTACATTACTCCTTGTCAGAGGGTTGTCTTGAAAATTGCCCATCAGCCCCAATGCCGCTCTCATGTTGGATGTTACAGGGTTTATTTTTGTCACCATACTTGTTCAATGTGTACATAGGGCCTTTAGGGAGGTTAATGAGGAATCATGGTTTGCAATGTTTTTAGCAGTCTGATGGCACACTAATGTATATTGTGAACGGACGTCTGGACATGGTTAGGAAAGTAAATGACACCATAAGCATTGAAAAACGGATAGTAAAGAAGTAGCTATGAGTCAGCGTATACGCTATAATCTGATTTATAATTACATAGCAAATGAAAAATGAGATTCTACAAGGGATGCATTTAAACAGAAAAGTATAATTGTTTTACTCTTATATAGTTTTCTTAATATAATAACTCCAGCTGGCAACATACGGTATCAGATGCTCCTTTTTATTTTATCACCATCAGTTTTAATTCCTGCCATTGTCTTGCACCCTTTCATTTATCTTATTTTGACACAGTGTTAACAGCAATACGTAGTTAGAAACAGTGTTTCTTTTATGTTACTTATTGCATTATGTATATTTGAAAAACTTTATAGAAATAAAATGCATCTTTTACATCTCAAATGTTGAAGTATTTCAGTCTAAATGCATCTTTTACATCTCAAATGTTGAAGTATTTCAGTCTCTGATATTCTGACATCTTCTGTTAATAGATGTTAGCTTGTAGTCAAAGAAACGTAATTAGCTCATAAAACACTGGATTATGGTCTGATCTTTCCTGAAGCACTGTCCATCCAAATCAAATTGTAGTAATGTGGTGGGGTTTACAGATCCCACACTGAACCAGGCTAAGGAATAGAGCAACGTTGGGCTAGGGATGTCCCACCTCTCAACAGGCACAGGGCATGCTCTTGGTGGAGGAATAATGTATAAGGTCCCTTGCAGCCCAGGAAAAGTGGGGAAGGAGCTGCAGGTTGCACCAAGAAGGAAGGCTGAAGCCAAGAGTTGTGACAGGAGTAACTACAGCTTTATTAAGGCTGCTGTAGCTGCGGGGATCTGGATACCCTACCCCCCTCTTCGGGAGCTGAAAGCCCTAAATGAGACTGCTTTGATTAGAACATTAACAAACCAAGTGGAGTCTTCTAAACCAGCTACCACACCCCAAACAGAGGTGCTCTAATCTGTAGGAAATGACCCAGGGAAAATGTAATGTGGGGCAGATCAATAACTGGTCCGGACACTTTGACAAACCCCCTAGGGGCCTGGGTTGGGACCAGGAGGAGTTAATGGACCCAGGTCCCCCTACCTTGCCCCTCTGTAGTGGCAGAACCCCAAGAGGAGGAATAGGAGCAGTCAGGAGGGACTTAGGCCCACTGTGTACAGCTTGGCTTGGGCCCCCTCTAGGATGACAAGGCAGGCAGAGACTGACTACAACGCCACCACCTGAACACTGGGACAGTTGGTTATCAGACAGTTTTAACTACTTATACCAGGACAATGTGATATGTCTTCATGACAAAGCAGGTGCTAGTTACTAGTAAATTGCTTGATTTTTTTAAGTCACTTGGTGAGCTAAGGAGTTACAATGGACACATTGATTTTCTTCTAATTTGTTATAATTAATATATTCTTTTTGACTTTAGACCAATGGTTGTGGCTAGACAACACCATAGTGGATTTTGTCATCTGGAATGTAAAAATGCCCACTGAGAGAGAGCACTGTGTTGAAATATCTGCACCATCTGGGTATTGGAATAATATTCTGTGCTCTTCCGAAAAAGGATTTATTTGTAAAAAACCAAAGGGTAAGTGATATGATTAATATGATATACTAGATTTATTATTAGTAATTATTATAATATTTATACTGTGAATATATGCTGTGTATTGTGAGGTATATGTATGTGTGGTATGACATGCGTGTTTGTGTGTAACCCTTATATATATATATATATATATATATATATATATATATATATATATATATATATATATATATATATACACACACATACTAGGGCTATCAAACGATTAAAAAAATTAATTGCAATTAATTGCACGGATAAACAATATTAGAAATCCATTTATTTAAATATTTTTGGATGTTTTCTACATTTTCAAATATATTGATTTCAATTACAACACAGAATACAAAGTGTCTAGTGCTCACTTTATATTTATCTTTGAGTATAAATATTTGCACTGTGAAAACCAAAAGAAATAGTATTTTTCAATTCATCTAATACAAGTACTGTAGTGAAATCTCTTTATCATGAAAGTTGAACTTACAAATGTAGAATTATGTACCAAAAAAACTGCATTCAAATATAAAACAATGTAAAATTTTAGAGCCTATAAGTCCACTCAGTCCGACTTCTTGTTCAGTCTGTCGCTCAGACAAACAAGTTTGTTTACATTTGTAGGAGATAATGTTCCCTGCTTCTGGTTTACTATGTCACCTGAAAGTGAGAACAGGCGTTCTCATGGCACTGTTGTAGCCAGCATCACCAGATATTTGTGTGTCAGATGCTCTAAAGATTCATATGTCCATTCGTGCTTCAACCACTATTCCAGGGGACATGCGTCCATGCTGATTATTAGAAATAAAAGTGAACAATTTTTAACTAGTGTTGTGGTTCAGTTACATTAAATATAAAAGTAAAGCTGTTGTCACATATTTAGCATCTGTTAATTTCCTTTACCAAATGCATTGTAGAATACGAAGCTAATTGTAGTCCTTCATATTTTTCCCTGCATAGATTTTATAGATGTTGAATAAGTGTTTTATTTTTCTCTTTGAAAGTTCTTGAAGTTCAGTCAACTGAGAAGCCTCCAGATAAGAAAGGTAAGACTATTTATAAGGAAAACAACAAGAAACCCAAAATACCACATGGACATAAGTGATTTTGAAAATCTCGCCCCCTCAGTGATTTTGGAGCAGAAGTCCTATTGAAAATCAGCAGGACATGTGCTCCTAAGTAATTTAGGAGCTTTTGAAAATCCCACCCCTAGGTATTAGTGGTTGTAAATGTTCTGACATAAAATTACTGTAAAATGCATTTCCAAATAATTAACAGCTCATATCTCATTCATTAAAAGTGTGACTTTGTTAAAATAATACCTTCTGATTCATCAAATCTGTGGGCCAAATCCTGAGGACCTTATTCAGGGTCACATTTTGTCTGGCTCTTGGATAGGTGTGCTTGAGTGAAGGGGTGCAAGGAACTTCCCTGTCTTGAATGCCTCATGCAAGTGCCAGGGACAATCACAGTCTTTACATGTAGGAGAGCTCAGGGAAATGTTTTCACCTATATCCTCAGGATGCAGGTTGTCCTGAAGGCAGCTGCAATGAGGCAGGGCTGTGGCACGGAACCTCATCCCACTGGCCCACTCAGAAAGGATTGTGCACTAGAGAGAATGAGGAGCAAAAGGTCCTCCTTACACAGTGCTCCCTTAGGGACAGGATGGCTCTACATGGCCTTTTACTCAGACATAGTGTAGCCCTCAGTTTTTACTCAGTCTCTGTTCTGTCCAATTCTCATAGTCCCACTAACTTAAACAGGAGTTGAGTTGAAACAGGGACTGAGTACAATATGGACATCAGGATTTGGATCTATGTATTCAGGATAGAGCTGTTCAAATCATGAATAAAATGGATTATATTTGTTATTAATTGGATGTGGCCAGATTTCTCTCTGTTTGCTGTTCATGGAGTCCTGGTGTCCATGAGTCACATGCATTTAGAAAACCACCAGGTATTTATGAAAATATTCAGAAATCTCCACATTTCCATGAATTTTTGGACAAAAAAATCTTAAGTTGAAAAATTTGTCCTGGAAAGATATTGTTCATTACTTGCTTTCTGGTATTTGTTACTGGTTAGTCAATGTTTATCGTATGTTCACCTGTTCAAAAAGTTTGTCACCCAACTGGGAATAGAAACAAATACCATATGACCTAAGTGAACAGTCATGGGGCATAAATAACAAATAGTTACAGTGAGCACATCATAGACAACCCATAGGCTACAATCTGTTAATTCAAACTATTCATATAATTTTTAGGAAAAAAAAACATAGATTCCCAGATCTCCAAATTTGCTCCTACATCACCTTATTTCCAGCCTACTGCATAATACTTAGCTGTGGGAAAGAAGGCCTGGCTACACACCAGCAATCCCTTGGTTGCTCTAAACTAAACTGGTCTCATATTGGCACAGAACTGGCTCCAGGTTCGGGATGGGAAGAACATCTCCATCATCACATGAGCCCAGTACATCTTGGGTACAGCTGAGAATCACAGAGTCATAAAGTTTAAGGCCAAAAGGGACCAACAGATCATCTAGTCTGACCTCCTGCACATCACAGGCCACTACAGAACTCCACCCAGTTACCTGTGCATTAAGACCAATAACCTGAATTAGACTGAGTATTATGGCCCTCAGAAGACTGAACTATTGAGAGAGAGAGAAGCAGAAAGTGGGAGGGACCAAGGTGCACCAATTCCTGAGACCCTGCAATGGTAGGGAATTGACTAAATGAGAGACCCAGATGAACCTAGCAAGCAAATCTGGTCCATTGTCCATAGTCCAATGGCTTCCATCTGTTATAATCACTGAGATCATTAGCAATTGTTTTGTGTTCATTTACAGAAGACGAAGAGGCTATTGCACCTGCTCACCTCACAGCTTGGATACTAGTTATTCTGGCTACTCTTATTCTTATTGGAGCTGGCCTTGCAGGCTGTTTCTTCTACAAGAAAAAGAGACAAAACCAACTACAAGGAGATGATCAAGGCGCAGAGACACTTTTAAAATGCAGCGATGCTGTTTCAAGAACTAGTGATACAAAGCATTCTGTGCCAAGTATTGAGTAGAATGAACAGGTTATCCTGTAGTGTAATAAAATTTGTGCCTGATTTTGGTAAAATTAGCTAACTAGAATACAAGAAATCTTAAATCAAAGCTTATTTCTCTTGTTTAAATAGTAGCCTGTTTGTTTAGCACTGTCTATATTTTTATACATGTACTTAGCAGAAGCATTTACTCCTATTATAGTCTTGTAGCATTCAAGATCTTCTCATATAAAAGTAGGTTTTGGCGAAAGGAATGGGAAGGGCTATTCAAATGGGACAATGGATATACTTAAAACTACTAAAATGGAGCAAACCAGTGTGAACAAATATTCAAGAAACTATGGTTTCTAGTCAGAACTGGATTGCCGTGAGATATAATGAATGGTCAGTTTATGCAACTATTGTGTTTGTGGAAACTGCAAAGAACTCAACAAAACATTTGTTTAATTCTGTTGAAATCCTGAAAATAATCCCGAAAACTTCACTCCAGCAGTCAAGCTCTTTTTTTATTGATGGGACTGTACTTTGCTTAAGTCTTAAAAAGAAACAATGTTGTATA
Source organism: Chrysemys picta bellii (assembly GCF_011386835.1). Taxonomy (NCBI): domain Eukaryota; kingdom Metazoa; phylum Chordata; order Testudines; family Emydidae; genus Chrysemys; species Chrysemys picta. The sequence continues at coordinate 41,595,647 of NC_088792.1, read as the reverse complement.
TTATCACTTTTTAGATAATGTCTGAAGACATAAGTAGTCTGCTGTTTTCACTATGTATAAACAGTGAAACCTGTCAGAAATCTCTCAAAAGGTTTTGTGGTCTGTGCTTGTAAGTCTTGTAGCATATTAAATGATATGAATTAAAATGTTCTCACTCAGTTATGAATGGGCTGAAGCAGAATGAAAATGTGTTTTCCTTCATTCAGTTTAGTTCTTTGAAAAAGACAGAAAATGTCTTTTCGTGACGTAGTTTTCATCTTTAGAACACTGTGTGCAACAGGTAATCTCTGCCCTTCACAGATATTGTCTGTCATTAATGAGAGCAAATTAGCTCAGCCTCCTAGCATGTAAGTAGACTTTTCGGCAATAATTTAAAAGTAGAGAATTCCTCTTGAAGTACCAAAGATATCGCTACAAACTGTTGAGCCTTTTAGCTCTACTTTAGTGTGTCAGTGTCTGAACCAGTCTTTTCTAACAGCTCTGAAAACTGGATGGGGAATGACCTAGCGGGTATAAATTTATTCTGTCTGGGGGAACAAAATCTCATTTAGGGCCAAATTGTGGCTGGCTCTTACCCAGATGTGTGGACAGAGGAGGGTGTAATTTCTGGTTCCCTCTTCACTAACCTTTTAATGAACAGTGCCCCATAGGGGGTGTCAAAGAGGAAGCAAGGCCCTCCTCCCCTCCCTCTGCATTGGCCCAAGGATCCAGTGCAACACAGATCTGTTAAGGTTCCCAGATTAGCCAGAAGATCTCCAGTTTTGTGGATTCCTGCCTGGGACCCTGAGCAGCTGAGTCATTCTCCTAAGCGGGAGAGCTGCAGGGCTATGGGGAGGGACTCTAGGCTGTGTCTTTATAGTTAGAAGAGACCCTGCCTAGATGGAACTATCCTCAGAGTCCACCAGGAAATTAACCATGGCAATCCCACACACAATACAGCCCTGAACCCACCTACAGCTCTTCCATAGTGATGTCGGAAGTTAGCTAACTTGAGTTGGCATGGCTCCTTTTGTGCTCATTTTAAGACCGGGAGAACAAATTCTGTTAATAGCTTGTTGAAATTTTTTATTCAAAACTAAAACTGTTTTTGGTCTTTTATTTTAAGAGTGTTGTTGGAAAATATATTTGAATTTTTTTTCTGATATTTACAAAAATCTCCAAAATCCAAAATGAATTTTGTTTTCAGTTTTTAGTTATTTCACCTTCATCTCCCTTTTTTCCTCTCCCTCAATTTTCCCTTTTCCCATTTTGTTGCTGAAATTGTGGGGGAAGGGAGGAGGAGAAAGTGTGTGGGGAGGTGAGGGGGGAAACCATTGTGACGAAATGGGAATTTTTTGTAATATTTTTATGAAGCCTATATGTGTCTCAGTTTCCCCTGTATTTCACATGGCTATTCAGTGGGGATGGGGGGAAAGCACTGTTTGCACTCAGGGCAGGCTAAGGCCTGGCCTATACTAAAAAATTAGATTGATCCAACTATATTGTTCATCAGAGTGAAAAATCCTCACCTCTAAGTGATGTGGTTAATCCAACCTAATCCCTGTTGACCTAGCTACTGCCTGTCAGGGAGGTGGATTAACAACAGGAGAACCCCTCTCATCAGCATAGGTAGTGTCTACACTGAAACACTACAGCAGCACAGCTGTACCATTTTAGGTGTAGACAGACCCTAAGTTTTCCGTGTAAACCAGCCCTCAGAGAGACAAGAGCCTGAACAATAGGGTTCACAACAGCTTGGCTGGAGCTCTGGCTAACCAGAATGGACTATGCTTTATCCTTCTTTTCTCTGTGCTAACCTAAGGACTTCCTATGCTGTGTTGCCCTGGACTAATAAACTCTGTTTTGACGATACAAACGCTTGGTGAGGTGTGTTAATTCCAGAAGAGTGTATGCATCTTTACCCGAAGTCTGTCTCAGTTGGACTCACTGAACAGAGCTCACAATGTGTGACAGGAGTGCTGAAACCCCAGATGCTGTCTGGTGTGATCACGTGGCCTACCCTGTGCAGGAAGAGTGAGATCCTTTGGGTCTGGCACACTAGAGGGGATTCTCCCAGAGACTTTCAAAGCTGAGCGCTTAGCACCAATCCTGTGGATCTGTGACAACCATAAATTTTTTAAAAAAAAGTTTCACCTCTTTGTCCTCCCTTCCAGAAAGTTAACAGCGTAGCAAGCTGGGATGTAAAGCTACCCCGCACTAGTCTGCCGTACTCCAACTGTCCGTTTTGACCATGCTGTCGTGCACTAGAAGCTCCTTAGTGTGCTTTGATCTACTTCTGTTTTGGGTGCAGCATAGATTTACTAACCAGTTGCCACCAATTAACTGTTTGTGTAGACAAGGCCTTAGATCGATGGCTGATCCTCAATATTTGAGCTTTAATGTATTTGTTTTTCTTAGCTCTCTAGAAACAGTTTTGCCAGCGTGTGTTTCTATAGGAAACAGATGTTCTTTTTTTTTTTAGTTCCAGCATTTACTATTTTTGTTGAGTTCTGCTTTTTTACAAAATTATTTAAAGGATGAAGAATTATTTCCTTAGCTGTTGTTTCTTTCCTATCAACTAAATGTATATGTTTTCAGTCTTAGAAATCCCCACTCCCCAACCCCCGGAGTGATGCAAGTTTCACGCTGTCCACACTGGTGTAATGTCAGTGGGAGACGCTCTCCTACAAAATAGCTTCCTCTTCTTGCTGGGGTGAAGTAATTATACCGATGGGAGAGTGCTTTCTCATCATCATAGCGCATCTTCACCAGACGTGCACATTGCAGATGTGCCAGTGTAGCACTGTACTGTAAATTTGCCCTAAGCTTTCTCATAACAATGCCTGTTATTAACACTCTTCTATATCTAATTAGCTAGGAGGATCCACCCATCTTGGCAGATGATGACCTGCCCTTAGTTACACACATCTTTGTCATCTCCCATTTGGACTACAGCAATGTAATATAATTGGCTGTGAAGCCATCAGCTTTTAAGAAACTCCAACTAGTACAGAACTAGACCTGGTTGGGAATTTTCTATCTCAATTAATTTTCAACACAAAATGCAGTTTCCACAAAATCAAAATTTTAATTTTAATTTTTGATTTTGTTATTTTTCTATTTTTGTTCAGGAAAAACAAAACAATATTTAATTTCAGCTTGGTTTGACCTGAATTGAAATATTTGGTTTGTTAAACTGACCTGAAATATTTTCTTTCAAGTCAGTTCAAGATCAACCTTCCCGCCCCCGCCAGTGTGGTGGCACATTCCTTCATGGGACTTGTTTGGATTCCTGATGCTCCCACTCTCTTCTATGGACAGGGCTACCTGGCCAGACTACATTTCCCATGATGTGATGCAATTTCCCCCCTGATTGAATGGCCTGGTTCTTTGTAGGTGTCACTGTAGGTGCATCATGGGAGATGTAGTCCAGTCAGGAAGCTTAGCCTAAAGAGGAGAATTAGGGCATCAGGCAACTGAACTACAACACCCATGAGGCAATGTGCCATCATAGCTAGATCCAGTTAAATGTTGAAATGCCTCTCAATAAAATGTTTTGAGTCATTTCAACAATCCAAAATCAAACATTTTAATTTGGGAACACCAGAAGTTTTCATTTCAATCAAAAATGCCAAAATGAAAATGTTTTGCCATTTCTGAAAAATTTCAGTTCAGAACTTTTAAGAAATAAAGATGTTGAAATATTGGAATTTTATTCTCGATGGAAATTCCAATTTAAACTCAACTCCATACAGAACTATGCAGCATGTCTTCTCAGCAATGGGTGCTACCAAGAGCACGTCAAACCTGCCCTCCACTCTCTTCACTGGCTTCCCTTAGACTATCATGTCAAGTTCAAGGTTCTTATCTTCAAGGTACTCAGTGGCCTAGGCCCCTGCATATTTGAAGATCACCTAAAGCTCCAGGATAAAGACCATAGTGGACAATTCCATTCCTCAGACAATGGAACTTCCTACAATAAGGGTTTAAAGCTCAGCTGGGCAGGAGACACAACTTTCTTGTCAGCCAGTCCAAGACTATGGAAGGAACTCTCCCCTCTTTCCGCCCTCCCCCTCCCCCGCGCCAGGAAGTAAGGACCATCACAAACCTCTCCACCTTCTGCTCGAAGTACAGAGTGCACTTCTTTGACCTTCTCTAATATAAAACAATAAACCCAGTACCAAAACAAAACCCTACAAACAAAATTCTTCCCTTGGGGAGAGGACGAGAGGGAATGAACTACATGTGACAGTTGTTGAATGTGCTGTTGGAAGGTGCTCGGATACTACAGTGAAGGGGGCAGTATAAGAACACATATAGAATAGACTGGTCTTTGTTTAATGTTTGAGCTAATTCAAAACTGTCAGTTAAGCAAGGTTAATAAATCCTTTAAAATTAGGGCAGGGGACTGGCATCCTTTTGGCATGGAGTCTCCTGCCCTCATAACAATTCCCTTTCCTGGTACACAGGAGCCAAATGTGGCTAGGCAGGTGGAGAGCTATGATCATGACATGACCAGCTAAGGAATTGTGCACATCCTATTCCTGTATTGATTTTTTTACCTTGTTCTTTCACCTCACTCTGGCTGGCTCATCTACCTGCAATATCTTATCTAGCATAATGGAGCCCAGCCTGGTTGTGGCATTTAGATGCTACACAATATAAATGTTTAATAATTCTACTATTAATAGTAATGTAATTTATTTCCTTCAATCAGTCACCTAACATTAAAATCAACGATTACCAGCTTACCTATGTCATACAAGAATTTTATCATAATGTTACTGTGGTGCCATTAAAAAGTGACACAGTCAACAAATATGCAACCAGTAAATTCTTGTTGAGCTGGTAGATGATCTGGTGGGACTTGCATCAGTCCAATGAAGTAAATGGGATAATCTTGCTGATGACGTGTGTCCTGGGGCTAATGCATGTCTGAGTGGTCAGGACTGGTACTGCAGGATGCTGCTGTGATGGTAGCAGATACAAAGCAATTTATTCAGATAGGAAGAGTTATTATTGTAGTTTACAAGCAGTTTTAGGGAACTAGTGGTTTAAATGGTTTACATGGTTTCAAATGGGACTAATTAACATTAAAAAATGAAAAAAACATTACAACTCCCTCTTCAGTTTTAAAATGTCTTAAATGGTGAGATTCAGGATTATATGTATTTCATGCAGGAACATTTTCAGGGTGTCCATGAGCCAAACTAGTCTTTGCTTTAAATTACACATTGACTTTGTAGTCTATGTTCCTTGCTTTAGAAGACAAACTTTAATTTATACCACTGAATATTACTAAGAGTCTGTGGTGTGTAGCAATGAGTAGAGATAGAAACATCAATAAGACCCTACAGAGCATATTCCTTTTCAGTGGTATAGCCATTCAGTAGAATAGAAATGCCTTGTACACACTTGGAATATATATTTTAAAAGTATTCCCAGGTGTTCCTTGCACAATGGGGCTCAACCTGATTAAAGCCTGTAGGTGTTGCCACAATGTAAATATTAAGAAGTAATAATTAATACCAATGACAATGTGTGATTTAAAAAAAACCAACCATGTGGTTTTGGGGATGCTGTCATGCCGCAATTCCATGAGCCTCCATCTTAATAAATACAAAGGTACTGATTGAAGCAAAGGAAAAAAAAAAAGCATTTGTTCTCTTCAGGCAAAATTAACAACAGAAAATGAAAAATCTTGGCCAAAACAGATATTCTAGAGAATACTGGTGATATTGTTGAGGGGAAGGATTATATTTGCTTTGCTTTTGTTGCTGTTAGCTATTTTTGTCACAATTTCAAAAGGCAAAATTCTGCCAGCTTTGTCCTTAATTTCCTACTATCTGTATATTAAGCTTCTATAGAATTTTCTTATTCAGCAATTCATTCAATTCCTCTTTTTTATTTTGGTCTTGCAGACTTGCTTAAGGATCTGCCTTTCCCTTTGAGATTTCTGCTGTGTAGCCAAATCAGGCAGGTTGACTAATTCTTGTATTTAGGCATCTCCATTGTAATAATAGCAGAGATTGATGAGTTTTCCTGCTGTCACAGCTTCCCTTCAGATTTTGAATAAATATATTATTGTGCTTGAGATGGTTATTTCACCTCACACATGTTTTATAATTTCATGTCCCAACTTCTCTTAACTTCAGTGAAAGGAAAGAAACTGGTGGGGTTTGTCTAGATGGAGAAATTAACTGACATAGCTATGCCAGTATCATTATATAACACCCCAGGTGGACACTAATTCTTGAAGAATAGTTCCTTTTTCCGATTTAGTTTAATATGCTTATACTAGAAATGCAATGTTAGTAAATTGCACTGTGTAGACAAGACTGTAGTTTTGTCTGACAAAGTATTCTGGTACAAAGTCCAGTCTTCATACATGTACTATGGGAATGGGATTGGCCTGTACAGTCAGTCTCACCCTTTCTCCCTCTACCACCAGGAAATGTGGTGGTAATGTTCACCAGTTCAACAATATAATGTACAGAACTGTTGAATATTCTCACTGCAGGTATTTAGATAAATGTCATGACCTTTCTTGAAGAAGGCCCTTGGAAGTGGTGTATGACAGTTGTCTAGTCCCTACACAGGAAAGCTAGAAATTACCTTTGAAGTGCACTGTTTCTGAGATCCCTTTTGGCCAGATACCCAAAATGTGTATGCTGAGGCTGGCACATCTGACCATCCTAATTCACCAATCTTTGTTTTCAGAATTAAAATTCTGCTTGTCCTGCAGGGTGATTTTAACTGAATAACGCTGTAAAGTTAATTCCTTACCTTCCAGACAGGTGGAAATGTGAGCTGCTACCAATTTTACTGGAATACTGGAAGTGTTGTCTCACTATCTATCTGAGGTATACTGTTTAAATGTAGCGGCTGAGCTTTTATCTGTGTTCTGCTGCAGGCTTGACACTGTTAGCTCCCTAATATCTTTTAGCGATTTCATTGGACTGGAAACCCAACAACTGACCCAACATTGTCTCAGGAAACTGCACTGAATTGTAACCACTTTGTTTATCACCTGCATTTCTATGGAAAGAGACTTTGCCCTCAGTAAAGAGCGATTCACTTACAAAAGCAAAGTTTGCTCTGTTAATTCCTGCTATTTCAAAATGTCACATGTGACAGGATAGTTCCTTATTTAGAGCCCAGAGCTTTCCCCTGATCTGTCAGCCCTTTGAAACATAGTAGGACCTGCCAGACGGTTCCTTACAGAAGGATTTTATTGACAGCAACTAATTACCATTCATCACTTAGTGGAAAGGAAGAAAGGAATGAAACATTTGCCATGACGTTCTCCACAATGCTTGTTTTCCTCTCTCTCATTCACAGTACTTTGCAGCTGCTGGGTAAGTCTCCATTGTGTGTCTACTGTAAAAATTGGATATTAAAGGTCTTCACCTCATGCTTTTCCTTGGGCATTTTGCTACTCTGTTTGGTGTAGAGTCTGGCTATTCTTTTTGTTATTAACCGTATAGCTGTGATGGGTGGGACCCGCCTCAGGGAAAGTTGCAGATTCACATAGGAGGCAGGGGAAGGCACAGGGCCTAGCAGGATATCAGAAACAGGTACAGAGGGAGAGAGAGGACAGGAACTTTAATTCTGAATGTCATGACTTGCAAATGGTTGTGGCCAGCTTATTGATGGCTCTGCATGGGTGTGCAATGGGGGAAGAAGGTGTAAATAGCTTTCTCTGCTTTCCCTTGCAATTACATCCCTTGTGCAGTGATCCCCCATAGGACAGTTGCTTTGTGGAGCCATTTCTTCATGGCAGCATTATCCAGGTCTCTACCCTCTTTGAGGAAGAGACAACAAGAGCAGGAAATTGCTTCCCTCTTCCCCCCACCCCCTCCCCCGACATTAAGCTGGACTCTCATTTCTGATCTGGTCAGTGTGTTTACATGATGGATGAAGGAATGGATGTAGACGATAAAGGGAATCCCTTTATCATCTACACTCCAATCGGAGGTGTGAATTCAGCTCAGGTAGGCATACCCATTCTAACTTTAATCTAGCTAGTACTGGTGAAAATAGCAGTGAAGATGTGGCCGCTCAGGCTTCATTACAGACTAGCAACACGAGTACATGCCTAGGGTTCCAGGCAAGCTTGTTCAGCCTGAGCAGAAGCCCATGCCACTGTGCCTTCACTACTATTTTTAGCTGTGCTAGCTAGATGAAAGCTAACACAAGTATGCCTGCCCGAGCTGCAATCACTTCTTTGATTGCAGTGCAGACATACCCAAACATATAAAGTGTGTGTGTGCGTGCACATAGATAGAAAGAACCTACATTTTTAAAAGTGACATGATTTTGTGTGCCTCTGTGTTTTGAGTGCCCAACTTTAAACACTTTCAGGGGCTGGATTGGGGCAAAACTCACTAGTTAGATAAGAAATCTTAAGTCATATTATAGGCTGAGCTGTTAGGCTGACCTATTATTAAGATTGCCCAACACTCTCCATTATAAGACCATACTTTTAGTTGCTTATCACTTTGCCAAACTTTAATTGGCAAGTACTTGGTCCTGCTAGTGAAGGCAGGGGGCTGGACTTGATGACCTTTCAAGGTCCCTTCCAGTTCTAGGAGATGGGATCTCTCCATTATTTATTTATTTATTTATTTGTTAATTGTTTGGGCTGAAATTTTTCATGGATATCTTCCTCGGGCTGAATGTTTTTGGTTCAGCCACTTCTGAGAATGCGATTAGGGAAAATAAAGTTGTTTTTCAATGTTAAATTCTGATGACTATGGCTTTGGAAAGTGCTAGCATCCCCATGCTTTGGGGAAGAGATTGTATAATTGGCAGAGGCTACCCTTTGTGTCAGGGACCTGGCTTATGCCATTCCTGTGGAAATCTGTCTGAATTTGGTCAAGTTATAAGCCTTTGGAAAATCACAGTTGGCGCATATTCCGTGGAGACGACGTATATTTTAGTAACTAAAATCTCTGAAGATTCTGCCTTCACAGAGCATATTTGGGCCTCTCACAGCTGCTAGTGTTGACTGAACTGTGCATGAGCCATCCCCACCGATCAGCTGAGCATGCTCCATCCTCTCTCAGCTCTTACAGCTGATCAGACTGCTCATGCACCATTCCCATAGCATAACATCATCTCACAATTCATACATGTGACCAGACTGCACATGCACCATCCACACAGAGTGACTGTGGGGGAAGATCAGTGCATAGATTGAGACATGGGATTGGCTGGGTGAGGGTAGGCCTGGGAGCCAGGGAAGGAAACAGGTGGAGAGGGAGATAGTGGATGGTGAACTGAAATTGAATGAGGAGCCAGGGGAAAGTGGGACTGACAGGACAAGGAAACTGGCAACTGGAACCAGTTGGAGGGGGGAGGAGGTGCAGGGAGGGAATACAGATCTAATGAGGAGCCAGGTTGCATGGGGGATAACTGGGATTGGCTGGGCAAACAGACTGAGACAAGAAGCCAAGAGAGGGGAGAACAAGGAGTCTGGAGAAGGAGACTGGCACTGGGAGCCAGTGGGGACAGAGAGCATGGCCAGGGAGATAGGTGATTGGAGACTGGGGAGAGATGGTGGACACATTAGGGAGTGGTGGAGGGAATTGGGAATAGCTAGGCAGGGAGACTTGGAGCATGATGGGGGAGACATGGACTGGGAGAAACTGGTAGAGGGAGTCTGGAGTGGGAGACTAGGACTTGTACAGGAAGGAAATTGGGACTGGGACCAGTAGCCTGAGGAGTAGAGACTGGGACTAACTAGATGAGGAGAATGGGCTTGGGACTGGGAGTCAGCAGTAGGACTGGGGCAGGTTGAGGGTTCAAGATTGGGGACATAGGAGTCTGTGCCATCTAGAGCACACACACCTTCAGAGCCTGAAATGGAACTCAAGATCCCTGAAGTTCACCATTCCTCTGCTGTCAGAGGTGATTGCCCGTGGGCATGGGTGAGCATGAGTGACAGCTCATCTCTTGATGCTCACCCTTCCCCTTTCACCTATGTTTAAGGCTATCTTAGATTTTGTGAGCAAAAACACATTTAAAATACCCACCCAACCCTAGCTCTCCCCCTCCCTGCAAAAAAAAATTCTGAAGTTTAGAAGACTATACAAAAATATACACTAATAGAATTCAACTCCTGGTTTGATTTTAGTGTTGCTGTTGCTTTAGAATTGATGGTATTTTACAATTAATATCATATATTGATGGACTCTGACAGATTTTGCATTCCATAGAAGCACAGACTGCATAACAGAGTCTATTTGGGTCAATCATAATTAATATTACATATCTTTCTTCCCTTTCCAGGTGACACTGAAAGATTTTGGACTACAGATTCTTTGACAGGTTTCCACTACCAGATAAACTCCCAATCAGCTCTAACATGGCACCAAGCAAGGAAAAGCTGCCAGCAACAGAATGCAGAATTATTAAGCATCACAGAGATACAGGAGCAAACATACCTGAGAGGTAAACTAACAAAATAATCAAGAGTGAAAACTCAAGGTGACATCTTGGCTGCATTGAAGTTAATGGAAAAACTCGCATTGATGTCTGTGGGACCAGGGTTTCACCCACAGTGATTTTTCTGTTATTGTGTCAATTCTAAATGCATCTCAATGGTCTGGGAAACCTTTTCAGTGAGGCAGCAGCATTTATGACACCCTTTAAAAGGATAAAACACATCCCCCCACCCACTAGCCTGCAGTACAGGAAGACTGGCCATTCCCCATTCGGGGAGCATAGTGACATTGGCCATGAAAAAACAAGAAGCAAGTCCTGGTGCAAAGGTTGTCTCCACATCATCTGCTTCCTCCCACCACTGTTCAGGAGTAGCCATAATCTGATCCATAGATTAATATGTTTCCTGTAATCTTTAGTGATTATTTATAACTCCAATATATAACTTCTGAATACATGAAGGTGGTTAGTCTCATCCTAATATGGGTGGATTTTACATGCGTCAACTTCCAATAACACCAATGGAGTTAATAATTTAAGCTCCTTTATAAAAGTCATGAAGGAGGCTTCATAAACACCAGTTTGGAACAAGACCAGAAGAGAGCTAGTGAATCTTTCATGTGCTATGTTTGTGCTGAAATGAAAAGTTCATTTATTCCTTTTGTTAGCCAGAAATCTCTGTAACCTTTACACATATATGCTCACATGTATATTGTGTTCCTATTCTCATCTATATATTTTACTAATTGGAAAAGTGATATTTTTATTAACTGGCTTTGTCTGAGAAATGTAAATTTTGGTTCAAAGTTTCATTTAATTTCTTTTGTAATTTAGAGATAACTAAAAATATGGATTCTGCTTTCTGGATTGGACTTAATAGTTTGAATTTTAACAGTGGATGGCAGTGGATGGGCAGCAGTCCTCTCAGATATTTAAACTGGGCTCCAGGTAGGTAAATCTGTTTATAATAATCAAAATAGATCTTCTGCTGGTGTAAAGTGGTATAGCTCCACTGAAGTCACTGATTTACACTAGCTGATGGTCTGCCCCATCATTTTTAAGAGTAAAATTCTCTGATGCACATTATAGATTTCAACACCAGTATTTTTTATCACTATAAACATGGAACTGTCTATAGAAATGAATATCATTTGGAGTTAATAATCACCAAACAGATCTGATCCAAATTTTTCCTTAAAATGTAATCCAAAAATGAGAAATATAAATTGAAGCTTCCAGAAGCAGCAAAATATTTAGGAAATAAAGGCATTGCATCTTCTTCACATATTCTAAATATTATACACCGTTGGAGTAAAACTGATGCTTCATCAAAAATCTTCAACACATTCTATTTAGAGAACAGGGGCCACTGCATCCTTTGATGACAGTGTAACTGGAATAATGCAGTGGAAATCAAGCCCATTGTTGCTTATATAGTCTATTACATATTTGCTATTTTTTATTTCTAAGGCCAGTTGCATGAAATCTTGATTGTAATTTGTATGTGTTCATCTGCTCTTGTAGCTTATTTGTTGCTGAAATCAATAATCCAATGCTTGTGACAGGGTATGATTCAGGGGGAAACATGATGGTTTCCAAGCTGCTTCCACAAAATAAACTCTGGCCATGTAAATTGACAAATGAACAGCTGCTCATAGTAGATTGTGCAGACTTTCAAAATATGATCATGTGAACTGCTAGGCTTCTCAGTAGGTCTTGAATATACCCATTGGTTCCACTGGGCTCACTGGGCTTGGCTCTTTGATTAAAGAAAAAGGAAAAAAAGCGAATCTGTCTTCCAAACTCCACCCACTTGTGGCACCAAAATAAGACATCACTCACAATAACTTGTGTGGATCTATCCTTCCCTCTCCACCCTTTTTGATATGTACAATGAAGTAATCAACAATGTTGACATTTAAATTATCATTACTGGGTATCTGCATTAACACCTCACAGAAATGAACGGGGCAGTTCACAGCACTCAGAGCTATTGCTCCAGGGTCTCTGCAGACACATCTCTGCAGCTTAGGCCAGGTCTGCACTACAAAGTTATGTCAACATAAGCCACCTTGTGTTGACTTAGGCCTTGGCTACACTTGCAAGCTAGAGCGCATTAAATCAGCCCCATACACCCTAACTGCAGAGATGTCCACACTGGCAAGGCACTTAGATCACCCGGACTCGTGGCTGGAGCACCCCCGGTAATCCACCTCCACGAGAAGCATAATGCTTGCTGCGCCCCAGCTGGAGCATCGTGGTGCCAGTGTGGATGCCCTGGTCTGTTAATGCGCTCTGATCGGCCTCCAGAAGTGTCCCACAATGCCTGTTCTAGCCACTCTGGTCATCACTTTGAACGCTATTAGCCTGCCCCCAGGTAACCAACTGTCAGACCCTCCCTTTAAATTCTCTGGGAATTTTGAAATTCCCCTTCCTGTTTGCTCAGCAAGGCATGGAGTGCTCTCAGCACATCTTTCCAGATGACCATGTCTCCACACGCCAGGCGATCCCCAGTATGGAGCAATGGCGAGGTGCTGGACCTCATTAGTGTTTGGGGAGGGGGAGGAAGCTGTCCAGTCCCAGCTGGCTCCAGCCATAGGTATTACGATACCTATGGGCAGATATCAAGGTCCGTGAGAGAAAGGGGCCATGACCAGGACGCAGTGCCATGCAGGGTTAAAGTGAAGGAGCTGGGGAATGCCTACCACAAAGCGCGGGAGGCAAACCACCGCTCCGGTACTGCCCCCATGACCTGCCGTTTCTACAAAAAGCTGGATGCAATCCTTTGGGGCGACCCCACCTGCATAATGAATAAACAGGAATCTTGACTCAGAACAGAGGTTATTTTACCTTTGAATTCTGCACAGGTGTGACTGCTGCAGGAATACAGTGTCCAGTCCTGGTATCCACAATTCAGGAACGATGTTGGTAAATTGGAAAGGGTTCAGAAAAGATCTATGAGAATGATTAAAGGATTAAAAAATATGCTTTATAGTGATAGATTCAAGGAGCTCACTCTGTTTAGCTTACCTAAGAGAAGGCTACAGGGTGACTGTCTATATGTATCTACATGGGGAACAAACATTTAATAATGAGCTCTTCAGTCTAGCAGAGAAAGATATAATGCAATCCCATAGCTGGAAGTTGAAGCCAGACAAATTCAGACTGGAAATAAGGAGTAAATGTTTAATGGTGAGAATAATTAACCATTGGAACAATTTACCAAGAGTGATGGTAGATTCTCCATCACTGAAATTTTTAAAATCAGGATTGGCTCTTTTTCTACAAGCTCTGCTCTAGGAATTATTTTGGTGAAGTTCTGTGGCCTGTGTTATACAGGAGGTCAGGCTAGATGATCCCAAGGTTCCCTTTTGGCCTCAGAATCTATTAACTTTTTTCAGTTTGATTAATCTGTGCAGCTGATAGTGCTCTGCGTCTAGTCAGTTTAACAATCATAAAGGCAAGAGAGATCACCAAAAAATTGTTCCTTCTATTGGTGACATGGTTTTTTGCAGTGATTACATGGAGATTCTGTTTTATCTGTTTGTCAAAGGAAGCCCCATTCCAGCCCCTGGTAAACTCTGTGCCATGCTGAATCCCAGAAGAGCTTCTAAATGGGAAAACCAGGCATGTAATCAGAAACATGGCTACATTTGTAAAAGGGGAAACTCCACTTTAGAGTCTCTCAATACGCCTTCAGGTAAGTGTGTTAATTTAATAAAAAGTTGTTGTTTTTTGGTAGAAACGGCAGCCTGCAAAGATGTGCAATGGATAAAAAGGAGATGCATTTTGATCGCCATGAAATTACAGTGGAAGTTATTTTTTTAGCCAAGAGCAATACTTTAAAAACACCCGTGTGTGTATGTGCATACCTTTGTGCACAAGCAGGTGGGGACACACAATTTTCTATATTGCTTGGTACAAAAGGCCATTATTCTGCCCTTATCCTATATTAACCACTCTGGGAAGAATTCCATTATTCCATTCATCTAAAGCAGGGTGGCTAAATTTTACACAACTAAAAGCCATATTGGCAATTTGACAGGAGCCAAGGATCGAATTTGCATAAACCATAATTGTAATTTCATGTCCTTAATTGCACAAAAGGCACACACCACAACCACCCTAACCTTTAATGCAAAGAGTCAGTCTGTGATGACTACTGCTCAGATGGACATGAAGTGTTGCATGCTGGACAGCAGGAGCACTAGTTTTCATTATCCACGTCTCTGTATTAAAAAGCGGCCATGGGCTACATTTTACATTTCCTTGGACTACATTTAGACTGCAGGCTGCCTTTGACCTAAAGCATGCAAATGACAAGTTAATAGCAGTCATATGCTATACCTAGAAGTGATCTTCAATAGGCTGTTTCCCAGGGATGCTTTGAAAGCTGCTGTAAATGCTCAGTGACAAACTTATTAAACTAGATAGAGATTTTATTTAAGAATATTTTAACTGACAATAATAACATGAGAAAGAAATGGGTCAAGATTTTTTAAAAAGGGGACCTAAAGTTACGGTCTGAAACCTGTATTTAGTGGCCCAATGTAAAAAGGTGACAATTTAAAGACGAGACAATTAGTTGCAGTAGTTTACAAAATTATTTCTGATGGTCAGTTACTTATAAGCAGTTACTAGAGATTTAGACCATGAGTGTCAATACCTGAAACTTCTATGGAGCTGCACTACATGACAAGTCTGGGTAGATCTGTCCAAGTCTGGGTATTTTATGATATTTAGATGTTTAAATGATAAAGAACCATATTTTATTTATATTCACATTTAACATATTTAATATTAATCATATTTTAATTCTCACTAGAATGTTCTTGAATTTCTGACCGCAAATGTCACCTATATTCAGCTAGATCTCCTGTATTTTATGCATAATAACAGAAAATACTGCCAGTCTCATTTACTTTGTTCTTTTTTACATTGCTCTAAAACATTTTTATTTTGATTTTAGATCACTTGGGGCCTATTAAATGTCCAGATGGGTGGCTGCCATACTCAGGTCACTGTTACATGATTCACAGAGAGACCAAAGTATGGAAAGAAGCTTTGACTTCATGTAAGAAGCAAGATGGAAATTTGTCGAGTATGCATAATATTGCAGAGAACAGCTTTATTGTTTCTCAGCTTGGCTACAGTAAGTATTACTACAGGCAACTGTGTTGTCTGCAGTATTTATAATGAACAGTTAGCTGGTTTTTATTTTGAACACTACTGCTAACATTTATAGCCAAAGAATGGATCAGACTTAATGGGTGTTTTTTACATAAACACAGAAGAATATTTTTGTTTACTTATGAAGTAAAAATCTAAGTATTAAAAAAAGTTGTACAGTAGGAAAGGAAAAATTCTATAGCTTGTGTGTGCCAACCTGCTTTCTTAGTACATAACGGGGGGTGAATCTTGTGCCTCCAACCCCAGTCCCATGCATTGGAGGCTGACAAGTTCTGTAGTGACCAAGATCTTCTGAGCTAGGCCTCAATCCAACATATGAGCATGTGCTTAACTTTAAGCACTGGAGGAGTCCCATTAAAATTGACAGAACTACTCATGCTTAAAGTTGAACATGTGCTTAAATGCATTGCTGCATTGGGGCCCTAGTGAAGAACAATTAGGAAGAAACAACTCTGCTACTTTGTACAAACAAAATATGGGCTATTGTGGTTGGTGTCAGCATAAGTTATAAGAAACCACCAAATTCCTCCTCCTCTTTGTTTCATGGACCTGCAGGAGACAGTCATGCAGAGGTGTCTCCAAAGAGTTTTTGGGCTGCCAACATTTTGCAAAAATGTATTTTTTTTTCTTGTGAACCATAATGAGGAAAATGTATTTTTTTATGAAAAGAAATAGAAAAGGTGAACAGGGTACAAACAACTTCATCAAATATGTGCCAGGCCAACCACCACAACCAGTGCTGAATTGTGGGACAGCATGGGGATAGCTGGTCTGGTTCTGCAGTTTTCCAGTCAATGGCAGCCCTCTGTTGTTAAGAGGGATGCTGTTGCTCAATCCCAGCACCTGTAAGGCCACTGCTGACAGAAGACAGAACCAGGCACAAACCAGCATATTTCTGCCTTTATTTTGTTGCTTTAAGTTATCAATAAAGTTTGTCAAAAATTGTTTATATCTCTCCTCTGCCATTTGCAAAGAGCATATGTCCCTTTGTTAAAGGCAAGATTTTTTGAGTGAATCTAAGACTTAGCCATGTTAAAATGTAGGCCAGCTTACCTCTCACAGCAGAGAGGGATGTGAAGGAGCAACCTGCATTTTTGCTAAAGGAGAAAGACTTACCGTAACTCTCTAAGTGCTATATCCCAACATTCATGACTGAAATCTCATTCCAGACATGGAAATGTACTCTGTTACCAGTAAAAGTGTCATTAACACACCAACTGGTTTTATGTTAGCGCCAACAGAAGACCTATGGATTGGACTGAATGCCCTTAAGATTCAAATGTATTTTGAATGGAGTGATGGGACTCCTGTGACATATATTAAATGGCTACGCGGTCAACCCAGCTATGCAAAGAGACAAGAAGATTGTGTTGTTATGAAGGGACAGGTAAAATAATTCAATTATTTTTCATAGATCTATAGATTGGAAGGCCAGAAGGGACAGCTGTGATCATCTCGTCTGACCTCCTGTATAACACAGGCCACAGAACTTTCCCTAAATAATTCTAGACCAGCTCTTTTAGAAAAATATTGAATCTTGATTTAAAAATGTGAGTGATGGAGAATCCATCACGACCCTGTGTAAATTGTTCCAAGGGTTAATTTACTCTCACTATTAAGAATTTGTGCTTTATAGTGATGCTAATCATTACATAGTTCAGGCTTAAACTGCCATTCATTATAAGGCTGATTCTGAAATGTTCACATACCTCTTTTCTCCATAACCTTACCATAAACACATGAAACCACTTGAAATTTCACATGCCAGATCTCAGCCTAAAGTAAGTTTTCATATAAGTTTGGGACCAATCAGACAGGGCATTTATAAGATGTGTGAGATCAAAAGTGAAGGAGTAATATTTTCCTAATGTCTTTTAGCATTTCATATCTCCTAAAGAACTTGGCCCAGAAATTCCAAAATTATTTTGTTGTTATGGTCATAGCAACAAGTGATGCCTTTGGTTTTAGAGGCTCACAGTGATTTATTTGTTATTATTATAAGTAGCTATTACATACTCTGTTTTCTAATTCACTAGACCATACTCCAGGGAAGTGACTGAACTTCTGAGTTTGTTTCCCTGTCTGTAAACCTAAGATATGTATATACCTTCTTAAGGCTGTGAACATCTTAAATCCTACATTACTTTTGACTGCCCACTTTTACAACCATAAATATCTTTTAACGTGGGTTTTTGTTTTGTTTTGCTTTTTTGTGTATAATGTCCTAGGTTTTAAAAAGCCAAACACTGAAAAGACATACATTTTATGATGTGGAATATTATTCACCCTCCCTCTCCCCCCAAATGGGTCATGAGCAGGATTGGAACCTCTAGTTCTAGAGCCCGGGTCTCAATCAGTTGAGCTTACCAAGTAACTGGTAGTAGTAGCAGGCTGTTGTCCTCTATGTGGACAAGCCAGAGGAGGGGTATGAGACACATATTTTGTCTCTGACTGTGAACAGCCAGTTGCTGACAGCAGAGAAATGTTGAAACTCTGGATTCCTGGAGAGTTCTGGAAGGGAGTGTTCTCTAGTAGTTACAAACCCTTATTTCCTATACCTCCTCCAGCCTTTTGCCCCTGCCCTAGCACAGCGTTTCTCAAATGTGGCCACCATGGCTGTATGCAGCCACCAGGCGCTTTTCTTGCAGCCACAGCTTCCAGGGAAATGATTTGGGGGGTGGGGGAAGAGGGGAAAACAGTGGCTCCTCCCCAGGGGCCACCAGCAGTGATTGCACCCCACCCCTCTCTGGGGAGGTACAAGCTGCAGGAGCAGGCAGTCAGTCAGTCAGTTCCCCACCTTCCCGGAGGCGATAGGGTTGGGCTTCAGCTCTGGGGTGGCAAGTGGCAGACTCCAGCCAGGGGGCTTTGGGCTCCATTCCCTGGCTGCACAGTGGTGGGCTCTGGCCCAGGCTCATCCCCATCATCACTTCTGGTCCCTGCTGCCTCCCACAGTGCTCCATCGCCCATGCCCCCACTACCTCTGTACACATCCAGGGCTTAATTTGTCTCCGAGCTTGCCAGGGCTGAGTAAGTCTGCTTTGAAAAGTGATATTAACAAACATACAAATATCACTTTTCACAGCAGACTTACTTATAGCTAGCAAGTCTTTAAAAAAAAAAAAAGAAACAACAAGAATAAAGACAAGAACATTCAAAGCACCTTATTTGTGTTTCTATTCTGTTTAGGTCCAATAAGGTTCAGGACAACTGTACATTATTTTTATTATTGAGTCTTAAAAAAAAACCCTACATAGATAAATTACAATGATTTGGGCATGTATATGTGCATATTTATTTGTTTTTCCTAAAGTTAATTAAGTATTTTAGAAAAAATTGTCAGAGTGGCCACCAGCAAGAGTTGGTGGCCTCACTCTGAGGCCACCAAAAATTTGTTGTGAGAACCCCTGCCCTAGGCTCTATCTACCACCACCCTGCAGCCTATCTCTGCTCCTGTGTGCCCCACAACCTGTCTATCCCTCCCACACAGCTTGTCTCTGCCCCACACCACTACTCACTCTCTCCATTCCACTCAGTCCCTTCAGTCCCTGGCTGGAGCATGCCCAGTCCAAATGGGAACTTTGGAGAAAATAACTGCCAAATTCTAACAAGTCTGTTCTTAGCATGTGGGTCCTGATAGTTTTCTGAGGTTTATAACCTGGCCAAATTTGGTGGACTTTCATGGGGATGGCAAAAGGCACATCCCTGACACCAGGGCATCCCCCTGCCAAATTACAAGTCTCTGCCCCAGTGTTACCAACTCTTGTGATTTTTATCACAAGTCTTGCTATATTTGGTGTTTTTCTTAAAGCTCCAGCTTCTGAGATTAAAAAGTTATACGAAAATCTCAGTTTTGGTTTAAATCCCCCCCTTTCCCCCTCCCCCACACACACTTTGATTCTAGCTCTCCTGGTTTCAGAGAAAAGCTTGATAACACAAAGACATTGAACCATAATGGAAACCAACAGGCCAATAAAAAGAGCCCAATACGTATTATTTTTTTAAAAATCTCATGATTTTTAAGCCACTCTCATAATTTTAAGTGCCTCATTCATGATTACTATCAGAGGTTAGTTAGTCTGAATCTGTAAAAAGCAACAGCGGGTCTTGTGGCACCTTTAAGACTAACAGAAGTATTGGGAGCATAAGCTTTCGTGGGTAAGAACCTCACTTCTTCAGATGCAAGTACAGATGCATCTGAAGAAGTGAGGTTCTTACCCACGAAAGCTTATGCTCCCAATACTTCTGTTAGTCTTAAAGGTGCCACAAGACCCTCTGTTGCTTTATTCATGATTACTGAGCATCTCAGGTTGGCAGTACTGCTGCTCCAAAGCATGATGCTTTTGGAGTAAATGATTATAAGAATTTTTTTTAATACGGGCAAAACAATGTCTTTTTCTCTAACCTTGTTCTGAGAAGTGGCTGAACTGTTTTTGTTGAAACTTTCAAAAGAAAAGTTCAGCTTGAGGCAAACACCCAGCAGGGAAAATTTAATCTCAAACGGTTAAAGTTTGGCAAATCATAAGCAAATGAAAGCAGGGTCTTATAATGAGAAGTATTAGGCAATTTAGGTGTCACTGCCAGCTCGGCCTAGGATATTTTTTGTTTCCATCAATGGTAAATATTAATCCTCTCCCACCATTAAATGGGCGGAAGAACAGAGCTACTGAAGAACAGAGTAATTAAGTAGTTTACATAGTGGGCACTGTGGTCTAATGGATTAAGCATGGACCAGGGCATCTCCGTTTTAATCCTGGTTCTGACACTAACTCTCTGTACGACATTGTGCATGCCATTTAGGGCTAAACTGAGTGTCTAGGTTCAGCCTGTGTAAAAGGCAGCATGTAGATGTACACTGGGAAGGAACTGTAACTCAGCCCCAAATCCTCTCCTCTCTCCCTCTTGCTCAGGGTGCTGCTTACTCTCCTTGCTTGAGCCTGACAAGCTCCCCTGAGGGAGGAGGGAGATATGGCTTCATCTATTTCTTGGTCCTCGCAGATTTCTCATTCATGCAGGGCAGTATGGAAACATAGCTAGATTTGTTAAAAATAAATAAATGGAAGGTAACAAAACACTCCAAACCACCATAAATAAAAACAAAAATCATTTCAAGTTGACTGTTTCTCAGCAAAGATCTAATGGCAGATAGTTCTTAGGTATCTTTTACAAAACATACTACAGGAAAGTTCATCTAGTTCATTACAAAATAATATAATAAATAATTAATGAGAAACATCTAACATCAAAATTAATTAACATTTTGTGGGACATTATGATTTATTTTTAGTGTGTTTTTTCACTTTCTCTCTCACAAAATTCACTGGCTTTCATCGAGTCTCCTACTCATAAGTGACATCGTCATACTTATGGGGACACGTTCAAGCCTGCATTACTCCAGTTCTACTCCTTTCACTGGAGTTACAGCAGTGTAGAACTCGAGTAACGCTGTGATGAATCTGGCACATCACTTTTTGATGCAATCTATATATATTAACCAATTTATGCAACAGATTAAAAATGAGCATGAGCAAGGAAATTAGCAGTTTTCTAAAGATTATGCATCCCTCTTCCTGGACATTCTTTTCTCTCTCCCCCATCATGTTCAGGATGGATATTGGGCAGCTAATGTTTGTGAAAAGAAACTTGGTTATATCTGCAAAAGGACACCTTTACCACAAGCTCCCAGGGAAGTGGAGATCATCGATCCAGGCTGTCAGAGAGTAAGTGTGATCTATAAAGGTCTATATTTAGCCTATTGGGTTTCGTGCTCTTCAAAGTATTTCCTCTTCCCCCCTATTGAGTAACTAGGGGGAAGAGAAAGTACTCTTTTGAAGGAGCCTGGTGTTTTTTTCCCTTAGCAAGCTGCTCATGTATGTACAATTTTTATTATCATTCATTTTCAGATGCAAATCTACTCTGAATTCATTTTTCATTTATATGAATGCTTCCATCTCCTCCCTCTTCTTTATAATGGAGTCCAGTTTCCCTCTCAGTAATAGATATACATAGACCGTTTTGGTTAACAAAAAGTCTTCACAACATCCTGTGTTTATTTAAGGCTCTTAACCCAATGAAATAACAAACATAGCACCCACCAGAGGCCTCTCTGTCTCAAGTCTCAGATATTCTGTCTCTTCATAGTCTTTAGCATCAGCAACTAATAAGAAACGGAAATTAATTCAAAGCAGAGAAGAATCTCCCTTCCCAGCTGTCTGGTTCAGATTCCTTATTTGTGGGCTGCCTGGCTGGACTTTGAACAAACCCAACAGGTGATATGGTTCCTAGTCAGCAAACTTAGCAAGTCTCACCTGCCCAGAAATCCACTGGTTTACTGTATGCTGGTTTGGGGTAAGCCTCTGTCGTAGACTCAGGAGAACAAACCTAGGCTGGATCACAAAGGGTCCTTCATTGAATTCGGAAGAGCCAGTGTAATCAGATATTGGTAGCTCTGGTTCTATGTGAATAATTTAAATCATTTTTGTATTTCAAGGTTTTAGAGGCCACAATTCTTGAGCTACATAGACATAATTTCCCTCTGAGCCGAGCAAAGTCAGCATCTTTGTTCTTCTGGGGCGTGCGTAACCAAGCCTGCAAATCAGTGTAAGGCCATCCTGATCAGGAAAGATAATCTTCCACTCCAGGAAAATCATACCAACATAAGAGGAGGAAAAGATGGGCCAGGTGCAAGCTGCTCTTGGCAGACCTCCCAGCATCATCCCCTGAGTAACAACAATACTGATCTCTGTAGAGGCAGGGAGCTTCCTTTTGTTAAATAACAGCCCTGCCTATGTGTGGTGATCACAGTCTCTTCTGTTTTCTCAACTGAGCTTCATCAATCGATTTCACTTTAATATGTATTTATATGTTAAAGGGCAGAACAGAATCTATATGTTAATCTGTCAAGAACTCATGTGTTTGCATCATGTTTGTCACAGGGCTGGAAAAGACATGGATTTCACTGTTATTTGGTTGGACACACATTTGTAACATTCTCAGAAGCAAATAAGACATGTGAAAGGAGCAATGGTTACCTAGCTACTGTGGAAGATAGGTATGAAAAATATATTTTTTTCTACTTTTAAATTTGTGCTAATGATGGAAAAAGCTTTGAAGGTTTTACATTTTAAAATACTCTAGAACTTTTCTAGTGCTGAGCCAAATACAGAGGATCTACACAGAAAAAAATGAATGCCTATGTGCCTTGGGGTTTTCTATAGTCTCTGTCGTGGTAGTATCCGAGTGCTTCCCAGGTAAAATTAGATTTGCAGAGATGGTCCCTCATGGGCTAAATGGAGTCTTATGTTCTTCTTCATTTCCTGGTTATAGGAAGGCTTTATTAATTATTTATTTGCTTCTTTTTCCTTTCAGGTCTCATTCTGACTTTTGAGGTTCTGTTTCTGCTTCTGTTTCTGATATTAACCATATCCTACAGCTCCATTATGACCTCACTTGCAAAGAAGAGACACTTCTGGGATTGGATTTTAACTTTCAAGTTTATATTTTGATTTGGTTTATTGAGATGGATACATTGGTTTAAATTTGGTTTGACCATTCTTTCATATTGTTTTCATGCATGCATCTACTTCTGTGCATCTCCATACTTTTTTGGATGCTCTATCATTTCAGAAATCCCTCCTTATTCTTATCCAGGATTTTCAAATAACATTTTCTTACTGTTTACAGGTTTTCTTTCCTTCATTTCTTCTCATTGCTTAATCCAAGCATATGTAAACTATGCTTCTTGGTCCAGATTTGGCTTGTGAGGGAAATGTAGTGCACACATCTTTCAGTCTTCAAAACTGCCAGTGTCTGACATGAGCCAACAGAATGCGTGTGTGACAAATGACCAAAATGTGGAACACCTTGTGTGTTGTACATTGTGTCATAATTGACAATTCTAATGATTTAAATTAACAATTGATGGATTCTAATGACTTTTAATGGTTTATCATTTTAATTTTAATTGACAGATTGTAATAGTTATAAATCTTTCTTTAAATTATTAGTTTAATTAGTTTATATCTCCTTGAGGTGAAACATTTGAGCAAAAATATCAGGGGAAAAATATTTTTTTAGTAATAGTTCCTTGTAACAGGGTCAGCACCCACCTCTCGCGAGTGCCCCCTTGTGATCGGGTGGGAGCCTGCTGTTTCTTAGTTCTTGGAATGAGGTGGCACCCACCTCTCACAAGCAACCCCCCTGGCCAGTGGTTTCTTTGGAGGGTCTTCAGTGACTCAGCCCTCTGGCCGAATCTCTCACGCTATCTATAGGTGGAACAGCATGAACAAACCCCTTCTGGGGTATACAGTGTTTACTTTGCACGAAAGCTTCCTTCGTGGACACACTGCCCTCTATACCAGTTCAACAGGGCGCAACAAGGTACCCTCCATTGGTACATCCTTTTCGGCAGCAACCCCACCCCCACCCCGCTTAGTCTTTAACTAGACCAACAGGGCCCATTGTGGTACCCTTGCTTGGTCTGGCTAGGTTTTGGGCTCAGTCCTTGCTCGGTCCCTTCAGCCATCCAGGAGTTCCTTCTTAACTCCCCTGGTCTTCAACAGCCCTCCGTGGGCTCAGCTTTGCCCTAGCTGAGCTGTCTGTGGTCCTGCTGTACTTCCAACTGGCCACGAACCTGGTTCTCTCTCTTCCAGCTCCAGGCAGCAACTGACTGCTTTGTCTCTGCTCCTTTTTTTTATATGGCGCTCCATCATCCCCTCCGATTGGCTGCTTCCCCATAGCCATTGTAGGCCACCTGGAGGGCTTCTCCTCTTCTCTTTTCTGAGGCAGAGTGAGGCAGGACTGTGAGGCCTCCAGCAGAGGACCTCTGGACATAGTCCAGCCCATCATATTCTTTTATTAAAAATCAGAGGATCAAGGTTTGTGGGGTCTCTCTCAGCATATGGCCCTCTATTTCCTAAGGCAGTGGTAGCCCCAAAATTTAAACAACAAAACAAAATGCCACATATAAGGAGCTAATAGACAGCAGCTCCATCATGACCATACTAGGATCTGCCTCTGCCTTCTCCCGTCTAACTCTCAGACAAATGTATAATGTCTTATATTGTGCAGGAGGAGAAGGAATCATTCCAAATTATTAATAGGCCATAATTATCATGCTTCCTTTCTGGTGTCAGCAGCTGAATTTGTTCAAAGTATAAATTAATTGATTTAAACCAACCATTCTTTTTTAATTTCATTTTAATTCTTTTATCAAGTTTTCCATTCTGAATGATTTCATTAAAAAGAAAAGCCATGATTAAATCTTAGTTTTGAAACATTATTTTCCTTAACAGAAATGAACAAGCCTATCTGATTAGTCTGATTGGGCTAAGGCCTGAAAAATATTTCTGGACAGGTCTTTCAGATGTAGAGGAACAAGGGACTTTCAAGTGGACCGATGGTGAAGCAGTTCTGTTCACTCATTGGAATTCAGCAATGCCTGGTATGCACTGCAGTGCTGTGCAATATGTGCTGCCTGTGGTTTTAGTATGTGTTAAGACTGAATATTGAAATTCCCATGAATTTCCACTCTCCATCCTCTGGTGGATTAGACAGTATTCAACCTCTTCTGAATTTTTGCAGGGGAGTAAGGAGCAGGCTAGCCACATGAAGATTAGTGGGCTGCTATTCTCTGTCTTGTGTAGTTGTGAAAGCAGGGGCTTTGAAGGTCTAGAGACAATACTAAGCAGGGGCTGAAGGGACCTCAACGTTTTCAGAACTTTATCACAGCATTAATGGTTGACATCGTTCATCAAACTGGGGGGGAGGGATAGCTCAGTGGTTTGAGCATTAGCCTGCTAAACCCAGGGTTGTGAGTTCAGTCCTTGAGGGGGCTATTTAGGGAACTGGGGTAAAAATCTGTCTGGGGATTGGTCCTGCTTTGAGCAGGGGGTTGGACTAGATGACCTCCCGAGGTCCCTTCCAATCCTGATATTCTATGATTCTATGAAAATTAGTGCTGGACATAAGTGGCCAAACAATTAGACCTATAGGGTGCTCATTTGAGAAATGAAGTAACAGCAAATATATAGATTATTAGACTAAAAACAGTCACACTAGGGTGGGAAAAAGTGACTATCAGTTTTCACATTTTGTGAGTTTTGTCACCATTTGGCAGAGATCGGCTCATGGGATTTGTTAATGTACCTGTGTTACTGTTCTGTGTATTCCTGTGACACATGGAATCGAGACCCAGGTTTTTAAAAGTATGTAGGCATTGTTGCACTCAGTGTTGCAACACCTAATGGATTAGAAGCCTAAATCTTACTTTCAAAAGGGATTTAGGCACAGTTAATGGAATTTAGGCTCCTAAGTGCCTAAATCCCTTTTGACAATAAGTCTTTGCCTTCTAGGTGACTTATATATTGCAATGCTGAGCACAGCAATGCCTATATACCTTTAAAAATCTGGACCCAAGTGACTTTGCATCTGCATTAGAATTTCCATCCTTTGGCTTATAGAAAACAAACCCAAATAGGAATGGAAACAGAAGTTTAATTTCTTTGAGAGAAATATGTAATTTTTAATTTAGGTTTTTAAAATTTCTTTCATGAAGGAGGAAAGTCGGGCTGTGTTGCCATGGGAACTGGAATTGCGGCTGGATTATGGGATGTTCTTAGTTGTGAGAACACAGCAAAATTTCTCTGCAAACAGTGGGCTGACGGTGTGACACATCCTCCGATTCCACTAACAACTCTTGCCCCCACATGCCCTGAAGGCTGGGATTCAAGCAATTTTATTAGCTCATGCTTCAAAGTAAGTATTAAACTTTCCTGCCTCATTTCACTACACACTGTCCATCCAATGCACTGAAAGTTAAAATCTGCTCTCAGTTGTTCCCTAACCTGCATTATGTAGCGAAATGCGCATTTTTTAGAGATTCCATTTCGCAACACTATTGTCAACGCCAGGTATTGGAAAATTATGAGTCCGGGTTCCAAGAAATCATGATATTGGCTTAAAATCATAAGATTTTTTTAAAAAAAATATTGGGTTCTTTTTTATATTGTTTTCAGGCTTTTCCCCTCAACCATAAGGGCTTGAAACATACTTTTCTCTTTTAAAATGAAAGCTGAGATTCTCAGCTAATCGAATTGTGTGAAACTTCCCCTGGCATACCTGGGCAAGCATAAAGAGTAAACAAAGCTGAGGTTAAGCTCTTACTCTTCAGGGACTATGTAATTCTGTTATATTGTGTCACACTCAAATTCTTATTTATTTATTTGGATTACCATTTATGAGATCAAATACTTTCCTACTGCTGAGACCTCTTCCCTTAGACTTAAATAACCTTAATTATGGGCTCAGTCCTGCAAGGTTAAGCACATACTTAATTTCTTTGCGGAGTTAGGGCCAGAGTGCTTAGAACCTTGCAGGATGAGCCCTACATCCACATCTCCCTTTCGCTCCCATTACTTTGGGTTTTGCTCCTGTCATTTCTCAGTAATCTCCTGATTTTCAACCCCCCCCTGGATATTTAGATACAATCACTCTATTTTTCTTCACCAGTTTCAGTGGTCAGAGCTCCTGTTAAGTTAAACAAACTAGCTTTTTCCCTCTCTGTGTATTGTGACAGCTATGGGTCTTCTCAGTCCTCCCCTGTACTTTTGCTCAAACAAAGTGAAACAATGGATGCTAAGAATTAGGCATTCTATAATCCATATTCCAGGTGTTATTTACCTTCTGGATGTCCTTTTGATTTGGTTAGCTGGATTGTATGAAATCCCACTCCTGAGAAAGTAGCTGCATAGGGTGTTGTTTGATTTTATTACATAGGGAGGGTATTATTATATAGTAGCTTATTGTGAAATATGTCCTCATTAGATTTTTGTGAGAGAAGGAAACCAAAAGAAATCATGGTTTGAAGCTGAAGATTTTTGTAGAGAAATAGGAGGACACTTGATCACTATCAACAGAAAAGAAGTAAAGCATTTAATATGGCAGATGGTTCTGTGAGTATTTACAAAATTATTTATTCTTTCACTTTAATGGCATGTATAAGAAGAATAACAAAAAACACTTGTATTCATTCTGAAAGGGTTAATTTCAAGTAAATATCTGTTCATTATATCTTTATCATTATACCCCATTTATTTTTAATTATTGTATTTAAAATAAACCTCAAGAATTTGGGTGTAACAGGAATCTCAGAATTCAGGAACTTGATGTGCAAATGTTTGTGTATGGGTTGGAGACTTCTAAAAGTGATACAGAGTTCATTTGTGATGATATATTAAATTTACAAACAATTGGAAGAGCTTTATGTCCTGACTATGAAAAGTTGTTGGTGGTTGTTAGGATGTTTGTTTGTTTTTTTTTTTTTTGCAGATGTAAATGCTAAAATTGGGCATCTAACTGCATGACTGTGCCCACAAATCAGGTAGTTAGACCTCTAACTGCTAGCATGCGCAGGTGCCAAAATGTGTCCACAAAAATTGAGGTTGCTGTGAAACTTCTTTCAAACACACTTTCAGGCCACTTAAGTGTGGCTGTATTCTGAAAAGTAACTCTATATAAATTATACAAAGTCTCAACATCTGGTGTTTCCCAGTGAATTCATATCAAAGGCTCTCATTGGCATATAAAAGATGGTGGTTTTGTTTGTTTTTTTCTTGTTGTTTAAATTGCCAAGCAATGGTGTACTATAAACTTATTTTTCCAATAAATTTAAGAGTGATTTACAAGTGGGAAAGGGACTTTTTGACACTTTGTCCATTTTAGTTTATTATATAATAATATGTAGGATGTATTTGTTTTTTAATTTGCCTTTTTTTCATTTTTGTTTTGCTTGGTCATCTGTCTACCAATAGATAGATTAGAGATTCAGATCTTGTCTACCCTTTTTTCCTTGAAGAATCTATGGCTTAGTGTGGCTATAAGATCTTTGGGTCAGGAACTCTTTCCTGTGATGTGTTCATACAATACTGAGCACAGGAGTCCTTGATCTCAGTCTGGGACTGTATCTGCTACTGCACTAGAAATAATAATGAGTATCATGAAAGTGAAACCTACGCATTGAGAAAAAGATTTTTAGTTAGTTAAATTGTTTTACAATTCTTTATTTTTGTTGAAATCTCTTAACCCAAACTCCTGACATACAGTTGAGAGAAAAGATCTCTGAGAAAAGCCCGCACCCCTCACCACTTTGAGAGAGGGCTGAGATAGCTCCCTCCCACTTCTCTGGTCCTTCAAGTTGTTCTCCATCAAACACAAGGATGATAAATATTTATATTCTTAGCGGGCCTGATGATCTGCTGCAGTCAAGATCTACTTGGTGTGGTAGACAGGAAGCACCAGCAGGAGCTGATTATGACACTCTGATCATTGGGTCAGTTCTGTGGTGACTGCTAGTGGCTATTCTAAACTCTACCAGCTGGTAATGGTTAACAAGGAATTGTCTATCAACTCAGAATTGTCAGAGATCAGCATGCCTTGACCAAACCCCTCACATGGAAACTGTGACAGGTTTAGGGTAGGAGCTGGTTCTATGTCCTCTGGAGAGATGGGGCTGTTTTTCTCCTACTGGAGTAGCACAAACAGAGTGGAATATGGGCCAATTTATCTATGATAGAAAACAAGGAGAAAACACTTTTCCGAGAGAAATACATCATTGTACATCATGAAGAAAGGCAAATGGTTATAAACACATTTTCTTCCTTTACAGGTTCCTTTTATGATATAATTTTATAGAGATTTCAAAATTTTTGAACTGCTATAAGTTCTAAAACGTCTTTTGTATAAAGGGTTTTATCATTGTCCTATTATATACAACCACATATCTAATCATATACTATATTTTAGGGACAAAGGATTTACCTTTCAGCATTTCTGGATGGGTTTGATTTACTTGAATCCTGATGAAGGATATACCTGGATTGATGGTTCTCCAGTGAGTATATTAGTTGTTAGACAATCATTGCCTTTCTGGCTTATCTTTTTTGTAATCTTTTCTGAGCCTTTTCTTACTCCCTTCCCATTCCCTCCTAAACTTTCATACCCAGTTCCATAGAAGCACTCTCTGTCACTGCACTAAACAAGTGCAGTGGTTCAGTCTTCACAGAGGCTATGATAGAAGAAAAGAATCACTTCATATCTTCAGCCCCAGCCACACAATCGTAAAACAGGAGCATATGCAATCTGAATCCCATGATACATTCAAACTGGAAAATGGCTTCCATCACCCATGTTCTAGTGGCCTTCCCTGCTGCTTCATATTATATGGGCATGGATATCAATTTGGAAGGAAGATGTGGGAGAAGGGAGCCTTGATGATTAATAGGTTGATATATGTGGATCAAAGACAGTTTTAATGTCCCACTAGGTCAGCATTACCCCTCAGACCAACCTGCTTCCAACAGGGCCTATTCGTGTCTGAGGTTGGACCATCAAAACTAGTCTGCCACCTCATGGAAGTGAGAATAGGCCCTGACCTCAGCCTGGAGATGATAAACTGACTTTGACATAGGTAAAATAGAGTGCTTCTATAGAGGTGGACTACACTTCCTCTGATTTTACACCATTTTACAACCCCACCTTTGCACCCCTGAGTAATAGTTATCAACTAGTTGATGAAGAGGAGTAGATATAATTTCTTCAGCCATCAGGGTTGCCCTTTTCAGCTATATCAGTGTGCATATAGGGGTATGTCTACACTACGGGATTAATCCGAATTTATATAATTCGGATTTGAAAAACAGGTTGTATAAAGTTGAAATGTATGCGGCCACACTAAGCACATTAATTCGGTGGTGTGCGTCCAAGTACCGGGGCTAGCGTCGATTTCTGCAGCGTTGCACTGTGGGTAGCTATCCCATAGCTATCCCATAGTTCCCGCAGTCTCCCGCGCCCATTGGAATTGTGGGTTAAGATCCCAGTGCCTGATGGGACAAAAAACATCGTCGCAGGTGGTTCTGGGTACAGCCTCACCTCCTCCCTCCCTCCTCCCTCCCTCCCTCCCTGCATGAAAGCAACGGACGGCAGACAACCATTTTCGCGCCTTTTTTCCTGGGTGGGTGAACACTGCAGACTCCATACCACGGCAAGCATGGAGCCCGCTGAGCTCAAGACAGCAGTCATGAACATTGTAAACACCTCGCGCGTTCTCGTGGAGTTTATGCTCAGCCAGGACCAGAAAAACGAGGCGAGGAGGCAGCGGCGGCGGCAGCGCAGCGACAAGCATGATGAGGACATTGACATGGACATGGACACGGACACGGATACAGAATTCTGTGAAACCACGGGCCCCGGTGCTTTGGAGATCATGTTGTTAATGGGGCAGATTCTATCCATGGAACGCCAATTCTGGGCAAGGGAAACAAGCACAGACTGGTGGGACCGCATAGTGTTGCAGGTGTGGGATGATTCCCAGTGGCTGCGGAACTTTCGCATGCGTAAGGGCACTTTCATGGAACTTTGTGACTTGCTGTCCCCTGCCCTGAAACGCCAGAATACCAAGATGAGAGCAGCCCTCACAGTTGAGAAGCGTGTGGCGATAGCCCTGTGGAAGCTTGCAATGCCAGACAGCTACCGGTCAGTCGGGAATCAATTTGGAGTGGGCAAATCTACTGTGGGGGCTGCTGTGATGCAAGTAGCCAAAGCAATCACTCAGGTGCTGCTACGAAAGTTAGTGACTCTGGGAAATGTGCAGGCTATAGTGGATGGTTTTGCTGCAATGGGATTCCCTAACTGTGGTGGGGCGATAGACGGAACCCATATCCCTATCTTGGCACCGGAGCATCAAGCCACCGAGTACATAAACCGCAAGGGGTACTTTTCAATGGTGCTGCAAGCACTTGTGGATCACAAGGGACGTTTCACCAACATCAACGCGGGCTGGGCGGGAAGGGTTCATGACGCTCGCGTCTTCAGGAACACTACTCTGTTTAAAGGGCTGCAGCAAGGGACTTATTTTCCGGACCAGAAAATAACCGTTGGGGATGTTGAAATGCCAATAGTTATTCTTGGGGACCCAGCCTACCCCTTAATGCCATGGCTCATGAAGCCGTACACAGGCAGCCTGGACAGGAGTCAGGAGCTGTTTAACTACAGGCTAAGCAAGTGCAGAATGGTGGTAGAATGTGCATTTGGCCGTTTAAAAGGTCGCTGGCGATCATTATTGACTCGCTCTGACCTCAGCTAAAGAAATCTCCCCATTGTTATTTCTGCTTGCTGTGTGCTCCACAATCTCTGTGAAAGTAAGGGGGAGACCTTTATGGCGGGGTGGGAGGCTGAGGCAAATCGCCTGGCTGCTGATTACGCACAGCCAGACACCAGGGCGATTAGAAGAGCACACCAGGAAGCGCTGTGCATCAGAGAAGCTTTAAAAATCAGTTTCATGACTGGCCAGGCTACAGTGTGAAATATCTGTTTGTTTCTCCTTCATGAAAACCCGCCCCCTTTATTGACTGATTTTCTGTAAGGAACCCACCCTCCCCCTTGCCCCAGCTTTCTTTCAAACCAAATAAAGTCACTATCATTTAAAAATCATTTATTCTTTATTAATAGATTAGAAAAAGAGGGAGGGAACCCGGGTGGTATTTGCGAGGAGGATTGCTGGGAAGGAAAAAGCCACAAAGAAAAGGTTAAAAAAATGACAGCCTTTTGCTTGGGGTGTCTACTGGGGTGGAATGGGAAGGTGTACGGAGCCTCCCCCCCGCGTTCTTACACGTCTGGGTGAGGAGGATATGGAACATGGGGAGGGGGGAGGGTGGAACAGGGGCTGAAGCGGCAGTCTGTTTTCCAGCAGCCGTTCCTGAAGCTCCACCAGACACCGGAGCATGTCTGTTTGCTCACGCAGCAGCCCCAGCATTGCATCCTGCCTCCTCTGATCTTCCTGCCGCCACCTCTCATCTCGAGCGTCTCTCCTCTCCTCACGTTGGTCCCTCCTCTCCTCACGTTGGTCCCTCATGTCCTCACGTTGGTCCCTCCTGTCCTCACGTTCACTGGCTTCTTTCCTATACTTTGAAACTGTTTCCTTCCACTCATTCAGATGAGCTCTGTCACTGCAGCTGGATTCCATAATTTCAGAAAACATCTCGTCTCGCGTTCTCTTCTTACGACGCCTTATCTGTGATAACCTTCGGGATGGAGGAGGGAGGCTTGAGGAATTTGCAGCTGCTGTAGGGAGGGGAAAAAAGAGAGAATTGTTTAAAAAGCTACATTTTGCAGAACAATGCTTATACTCTTTCACGGTGACCAACACTATTCACATTACATAGCACATGTGATTTCTGTGCAAGGTCGCATTTTGCCTCTTAATGCTGAGTGCCTGTGGCTTTGCTGCTAGAGATCACAGGTCTGGGCAACAGAATTCGGCTTGCATGCGGCCATGGTAAGCCATTGTCTTACAGCTTCTGCGCCCTCCTTTCCCACATACCAAGCATAGCCTGTAGAGTGCTGCGGTTTTTCTGTTAACATTCAGCAGCAGCAGAAAACAAACTAACCACCCCCCCCCCTCGCCATGAATTCTCTGGGATGATCGCTGTACCCCTCCCCCCACCGCGTGGCTGGTATCAGGGAAGATCCCTGCAGGCACCAAACTAACCACCCCCCCCCGCCGCCGCCCCCCTCCCGCCATGAATTCTCTGGGATGATCACGGTACCCCTCCCCCCACCGCGTGGCTGGTAACAGGGAAGATCCCTGCTAGCCAAACGCGAAAAACTCAGGGCCAATTTCCCATCTGCGCTTGGCTAACTGCAGGAAGGATTTATTTTCCGCCACAGGCAAACAGCCCAGTAGGAACGGCCACCTCTGTCCCCTTAATTAAGTTCCCGTATTTCAACCAGGTTACCAGGAGTGATATCACTCTCCTGAGGATTACACAACAAGATAAAGAACGGATGTTGCTTGAATGCCAGCAAACACCGGGACCATACGCTGCCAGGCTTTGTCAGGCAATGATACCAGATTACTTGCTGCAAGCATGGCGCGGTCAAGTGTCCTACCATGGAGGACGGAATAAGGATGCACTGCCCAGAAACCTTGTGGCAAGGCTTTTGTAGTACCTCCAGGAGAGCTTCATGGAGATGTCCCTGGAGGATTTCCGCTCCATCCCCAGACACGTTAACAGACTTTTCCAGTAGCTGAACTGACCGCGAATGCATCCCAAGTCTTCAGGGCAAAGTAATCATTAAAAACCGTTTGCTTTTAAAACAAGTTTTATATTTTAAAAGGTAAACTCACCTGAGGTCCCTTCCATGGGGTCGGAGGCTTGGGAGGGTACTTCAGTCAGGGTGAGAAAAAGATCCTGGCTGTTGGGGAGAACGGAGTGCTGTGTGCTCTCTGCAAGCTCATCCTCCTCCTCCTCTCCCCCATCGGCAGAATCCTCAGGCGTCGCTGATGAGACTATCCCCGACCCAGAATCCACGATCACAGGTGGGGTAGTGGTGGCAGCCCCCCCTAGAATTGCATGCAGCTCGGCGTAGAAGCGGCATGTCCGCGGCTCTGACCCGGAGCGACCGTTTGCCTCCTTTGTTTTTTGATAGGCTTGTCTGAGCTCCTTGACTTTCACGCGGCACTGCTCAGAGTCCCTATTGTGGCCTCTCTCCATCATGCCCTTGGAGATTTTTTCAAAAGTTTTGGCATTTCGTCTTTTAGAACGAAGTTCTGCAAGCACTGAATCCTCTCCCCATACAGCGATCAGATCCAGTACCTCCCTCACGGTCCATGCTGGTGCTCTTTTTCGATTATCAGCCTGCATGGTTACCTGTGCTGATGAGCTATCTGTGGTCACCTGTGCTCTCCACGCTGGGCAAACAGGAAATGAAATTCAAATGTTCGCGTGGCTTTTCCTGTCTACCTGGCCAGTGCATCCGAGTTTAGATTGCTGTCCAGAGCGGTCACAATGATGCACTGTGGGATAGCTCCCGGAGGCCAATACCATCGAATTGCGGCCACACTATCCCTAATTCGAAATGTTAAAATCGATTTTGGCGCTACTCCGCTCGTCGGGGTGGAGCACAGAAATCGATTTAAAGGGCCCTTTACATCGAAATAAATAGCGTCGTTGTGTGGACGGTTGCAGGGTAAATTCGAATTAAAGCTGATAAATCCGAATTAAAGTCGTAGTGTAGACCAGGTCTAGTACAAGGTGCTCATCTCCCTCTGTAGAAGGGCTGAGCTTATTGGTTCCACAACACTTCTTGCTCCTACTGGCCTCAGAAATGAAACACTTGGAAGGATCAACCCTTGAGGCTTTTTGACCATGCAGTTCACAACTATAGAAGTAACTAGTAATAGAGCTGTATTTCCACCATAGGTGATTTATGAAAACTGGAATGAAGAAGAACCCAATAATGACAAAGGAATTGAACATTGTGGAACATTTGAAGGAAGTCCAAAAATGCAGTGGAATGACTTGTATTGTGAACATTTACTTAATTGGATTTGTGAAATAAAAAAAGGTAGGACTACTGATCTATTTAATTAGAGCAATATAAACAAAGTACAGTCAGTTTGTTGGGCTAACTAAAATTAAAAATAGGCGTGACACTGAGAATCACTCTTTGTTTGAAAGCACAGGAAGGGAACACAGTAGATAAAGAGCAAGGACATGAATTCTGATCTCTTAATTAAATACAGGGATACAGAAGGTGAAAAAAGCTCCCTTGTATTTTATCTGTGGCCTTAGCTCACTATCCCATATATTGAAAAGGCTTGCAGTGCAAGGATGCCTCTCTCTTTAAGAGGAGTATCTCTCTTTCTTATCTCCTCCCTTTATCTGGATCCATTTTGTCCAAAGGAGAGCTGGAAGGCAGGAGGTATAGAGCTTCAATTTCCTTGAGCAAAAGTAGCTGTTTCATATTGTCTGAGTATATAATAAAAGTGAATGAACCAGTTGGTGTAAAAATCACTTGTTCTGACAAGGAGGAAAAAATAAATGTAGATGTAGCTTACACCAACATTGTCCAAGGGGCAGGGCTCTCAACAGTAGAAAATCTGCAAAAGGTCATTGTGGCAACATGATTGACCCCAAAGCCCACTTTGTCATGTGGCTCACAGGCTGCCCCAATGTTACTCACACTCTAGCAAAACCCAGAAGTGAGTGGTACCATGAGGTGCTGTTTCCCTGGGAATGCAGGGATTGGGAGAAATAAGGGTTATAGGAATAAATGACTGACATTGAAACATACTAAATAAAATAAATATTTAGCTTATTTTGACCCTCTGCCTAATTTTCCTTCCCTCCCCTCCCCAGTTGTGGGTAGAATTTCTGCCCCCTCCCCCCAGTTGAGTATTTGAGTACATAAGCAGAGGGCACGGGCACCAGAACCTGTCTGAACGAGAAGAGAGGGGCAATGTCATCCGTGGTACAGAGATATCTTCGAGGCAAGTTTGAAAGCACCTAACTACCCATGTCTCTAAACTAAAAGGAAAGCGGGGGGCACACAAGAAACTGGCTAAGGGTGAGGTGAAGGATAGCAGCAGCTGCCCCCAGGCAATGAAACTTCTGAACCCTTGAGGTCCATCCTGACAGACTATTCTGGAACACCAGGAGATGTACTGGACTGTCACTTTAAAAAACATTTGTCATTTGATTAATCAAAGTGATCTTTCTAGTAAATTACTCATGACTCGGATGTCATCAGAATATTGGCTTCTGTGCACCAACTGACAAAGCACATCCTGTGCAGCCCCTTTTTAGCATTTTGAATGCTATGTTTTGGTTGGTATCTGTTTATCTGTTCTCAACAAGGCTTGTGAGGAGGATTTGAGAAACTGTGGGTGGAAGCCCTGATCAGTTCATCTTCATCTTGGACAACCTTTCAGAAATAAAATGAAAAGAAGTAAACGTTGTTATGAATAAGTAGTATTATTCTATCACTTTTGGATCTCTGCAGAGAGAGGTTAGCAGTTCTGTTATCAGTTCCTGGATTTTGTAACATTTAACTCTTTTGCTTGGCCTCGGTGTGACCAAGGGACTGTCTTTTGTACGATACAATATTGCTCACGCAGTGACTTAACATACTGTTCCATAGGGAAGGGATTGTAAAAATATATAAACTAGCGTATTGATATTATATTTTGTAAAATCACCATTATTATTTCTATTGCAGCACTGCCAGGGGAACTGAAACATAAATATAGGGCGAGCCCATAAACGGCAGAGATGTTAGAACTCTGGGACTCAGCACCCTCTTTTCACACAGTGCTATCTTCAGTAACACAGCACTCTAAACCAATGTCAGTTGTAAATTGAAAGCCAAATTCACCAGTATGCTTTAGCTGCTTTGCACTGCTTTAGCAATGTGAAGCACATGTAAACTCATCTCAATTAATCAGGGGCGCTCTGGGTATTTTGCACTGGCAAATCACCCTTAAAAGTTAAAACCAAGAAAAATTTATTTTAGGTTGCTACTGCATATCTTGAACTCAATGGAAACATCCTCTTTGGGTTCCTTGGTTACTGTTCATGTATGAGATTCTGAGTAATTTTTAAAAATCAGACAAAAAAAACCAACTAGGTTAAGATGGAGCTAAGGATAGGAGAACTTTAGAGTAATTTAGAGAAATTAGATTTCAGGGATATTGTCATTGTGTTCAAACCAAGCATTACAAATCCAGGAAATTCAGACTTCAGGTCACACTTAAAAGAAATCCAAATATGATAAAGTTGGAAAATGCACAATTAAGGCACCTAAACAACTTTAACTCTTTCCTGTAATGTCACCATGTGGGGAAAAATATGAAAAAATCTAAAATAATTATAAATCGCTTTTATCTTTATCAATGACCACAAACAATATTGTATGCCATCACTACAAGGCAAACTTAAGGCTATTTGACTGTTAGAACCCAAATTGAAGCAATAGCCTAAAGAACGTCTGTTCCTCATTCATACTGTTTCATAAAATCTTCCCCTCAAACAAAATCAGAGAAGAAAGGAGGAAAGGTAACAGCAGTAATAATGGCCTTTGCGCAACCCCCCCACAAGGCATACTGAAGAAAGAAGAATTTTCAAGGGGCCAGACCTGGGGCAAGGAACAGGATGGTTTCTTCCTCATTGCCCACTTTCTAACTAGGGCATTAGAACTGTTCTAACTGTGAGAATTTCTGTTAGAGCCAGGCTTTGGGGGTCTATATAAAACTAGCCCTTATAACCAGTGCTTAATTTGTACCAGGGGCTTGCTTGCACTGAGCCTCGGCACCTCTAGGCATGGCAGTTTAGTCTCGGCACCTTTGGGCTTACTGCATCAATTATTAATATAAAAAAATTGCTTGATCCCCAGCACCTCTTTCATTACAAATTAAGCACTGCTTACAATCTATCCTCCTGAGTCAGGTTTTGCATCACCTCCGTCCCACTCTGCCACCTTGTCTGCCTCCTTGTTACTTTCTCAAACAATCACCTCCATGGCTTCTTCCACACTGCCCTCTCTGCTTGGTTTGACTTCCCTGAACTCATCTGCAAGGTGCCTACCCTATCTCTCTTTAAATTTCTCTTAAAACCCCACTTTTCTAACACAAACCAAACCATCAAGATAGCACGAGTCAGTGAGGACACAGAGAATTACTTGTAATATTTATGAAAAATCAGTGTCAGGAATCCTCATGTCTGGTTTGCACCGGTGTACATGGCAGCATCACTGCTGACACAGGCCTGCAATGGCTTGCTCTGACCCCTACCATATCGTAGAATGTTAATGAAATAATTAATTTCTGTCTAAGTAGGAACCCATGGATTTCACCTAAGGCAATATATTTTAGAGCACATTTAAAAGTAGCATTCAGAGTGCATACTTATTGCAACCCAGTACTTGCTAGGGACATGTGTGTTTTCTTCAAATGTAACTATTCAATGATATTATTCTAAATGATAAATATATTTTATGTTAGTCTTGTGAAGTTAATGACAAAAACCTGTGCAGTGCATAAGATAATGCTTGATTCCTTTTTTTCCTGCAAGTCGTTGTCATTAGCTACTGCACAAAATCAATTTCCTTGAATGAGTGTTTGAGACAAAGCTCATGCTGATATTTTGTTTTACAGGCATTCCATTAAAACCTGAACCAAGTACTAAGTTTGGTAGGTATTTTTCCCTCTTGCCAGAAAAAAATATAACTGTATGATGAGAACGTGTACAGTACAGATACCGCATATGGCACTTTATTTATCTTTCAGATTATAAAGTCACTGACGATGGATGGGTTATCTATGAAGACAAGCAGTACTACTTCAGCACAGAAAATGTCCATATGGAGAAAGCTTGGGATATTTGCAAGAAGAAGTTTGCAGATCTTGCTGTCATTGACAGTGAAAGTGAAAGGAAATTTCTATGGAGATATGTAAGAGCCAGACATATTGATTCAAAAATATGTTCAATATAGCGATCATAGACACCTCACGCTCTGCTTTCAAAACTTTGGAGAGAATGCAGAGAGTCCCTTCAGACCCACACCACATCTCATCAGGAGTTAATTATACAATAGAACCAGCATGGTCCATTCATTACATTTACATTTGTACCTACATTAGCTTCTTAACAGCCAAACTGCAGTGCAAAATAATAATTTCCAAACTCCGCTGCTGTTCCACTTGTTAGGTTCAAAAGTTCCAAAGATAGTGGGAGTTTGGACTGAGTCAGGCATGCAGGATAGGGCCTTAATGGCCTAATGAAACACCATCTGATGTTGATGTGAGTGCTTCAGGCATGAGATGCAGCAAAGCAATTGAGAAAATAAAGGCAACGATCCAGAGAAAAACACTGGCCCACAATCTTATTTTAGGATTTTATTTCCTTTTGGTGAGTAGAGAGAAAGTATGTGAATGCTGAGGAGGTAGAGAGGAAGATACTGCCCCAGGCTGTATTATCTTGTCTGTCTGACCTCTGCAGAGTTGAGGAGCAGAGAGATGATGTGCATTCCTGTCCTTTTCTATACATGCCTCCCACCCTCACTCTTCCTGGCTTTACTTGCTATCCACAGCATGGATCCTGGATCTGTGCTCTGTGCCCCCTGGGATCCAAAGAAGGGGAAAACAGCACCGCAAAGGTGGCTGAGCCCCTTCTAGTTTTCTGCTCAGTATAAAAGATAAATGGTTTTAAATTAGTGTAATCTCTTCATGTTTTAGATTTACACTAAAAACAGAATGAATTCATATTTCATTGGCCTAACTGTCAGCTTTGATCAAAAATTTAGGTAAGTAAAGAAGCAACTTTAAAGTGTGTAATGAATGACTGCTCTTTAGCACTGCAATATTTGAGTTTCTTAGGTATTCCATTTCCAGGTTTGCTAACTTTTGTGAAAATTTACTCTAACTTAGTTTCAGCAGAAAAGTCTGTGTGAAAATGGTTTTCCAGTGTTATAAAAACAAAATCTTTTCTTTTCCAATTTCTGAATTTTGGGGGGAAATGTGAGCAAGTCAAATCCATGTGTTAAATTTCATCAATTTATTTGTTTTGTTTGTATTATGTAAAGTTGTTCCTCCAAAAGATGCTACACTCTGCAGGTTCTCATTCTTGGGATTTGTGCCCCTTGCTATGGGCATATTTAGTGTGAGAAGTGTGGTTTCCATTTTTCCAAAAAGGACAATCATATTGTCTACATCTACTCTTCATTTCATGATCGTCTCCCATCAGTTCAACAGGAAACAAGGGCAGTCTGCAGCCTGGGAGCAGACAGCTCTCTGAGGATCACCAGTGGGCCACAGTTTGAGAATTACTGTTTTAGAAACATTCTTGGAAAGGGTTTTCTGGAGCAGAGGGGAGGGGAGGAGAGGCATTGCCAGTGCCAGCTCCCTCGCCCTCACATTAAGAGAAGGGGAGGTCAAATGAGCTGCTAGAAATAAGTTCATTCTTCCACACCAGCATGCCAAGTAGAAAGAAAGCAAATGACGACCAAATGTGCAGTGATACGCTCCCACCCCAGCACTAAAATATTGAGGGAACAAGGGGATCACTGGGACGCTAGTGAGAGCTTGAGGTTTCAGGCTTTCTCAGCTTTTGGGGAAGGGCCTGAATTTTACTATATGTGGCTGTATTAGTAAAATGGAACAACAACAAGGTTGTGACCTATAAGTGATACCATGATACAAACAATAAATAATAATAATAATAATAATAATAATGAATAAAGACTATGTCCGCTAGTTGATGCGCAGGGCTTTCACCATGTAACTCCCACTATCGCAAATGGTATTTCTCTTAATTTTTTTGCCAAATGACTCCTGTAATGCTAAAACAATTATAAGGCTAGATATCCAGTAACTACTGTCATACTATCAGAGGGGTAGCTGTGTTAGTCTGGATCTGTAAAAAGCAACAGAGAGTCTTGTGGCACCTTTAAGCCTAACAGATGTATTGGAGCATAAGCTTTCATGGGTGAATACCCACTTCCTCAGACGCATGTCATACTGTTTCTTTTAGCTGGCTGGATGGAACCCCAGTGAACTATGTAGCCTGGGCCCCAAATGAACCCAACTTTGCAAATAATGATGAAAACTGTGTGGTCATGAACAAAGATTTTGGTGAGTAATGGGACAATATTTTTGGATAAATGTTAAGAAATGAGTTGTGAGAGGGGTGGGGTGGAGCTGTTACTCTGTATGCCTCCAAAGAAATCTCAATTCTGTTCATAGAATCATAGAATATCAGGGTTGGAAGGGACCTCAGGAGGTCATCTAGTCCAACCCCCTGCTCAAAGCAGGACCAATCCCCAGACAGATTTTTGCCCCAGATTCCTAAATGGCCCCTTCAAGGATTGAACTCACAACCCTGGGTTTAGCTGCCCAATGCTCAAACCACTGAGCTATCCCTCCTGCCCCAAAAAATGGAGATATTGTATCTCCTAGAACTGGAAGGGACCTTGAAAGGTCATTGAGTCCAGCCCCCTGCCTTCACTAGCAGGACCAAGTACTGATTTTGCCCCAGATCCCTAAGTGGCCCCCTAAAGGACTGAATTCACAACCCTGGGTTTTAGCAGGCCAATGCTCAAACCACTGAGCTATCCCTCCCCCCTTGTCAGCTTGTTTTACTGACAATGTCGGAGGCTCACCATTCTGAGGGTGATACTACAAATGTCAATCTCCTAAAGTGATTTTCTCTATTTAACTTATTTACAGGCTTTTGGAATGACATAAACTGTGGTATTAAAAATGCCTTTATCTGTGAAAGGCACAACCGTTCTTCTCACTCAGAATTTGCTTCAATAGCACCTTCTCCTCTGGGAGGATGTCCTGAAACCTGGCTTTTGTTTAATAATAAGGTACAGTAACAAACATCTACAGTATTTCAGGGAAATTAAATATGAATTATTATTTTATCTTATATATCATTCTATACAGAAAGCTGCATTCTATCTGGATGGTTGGGCCATTTTGATGATGTCATACTCACATTTAAATATCTAATGAATTAATTTAACAGAGGAGTAATTTTTGTATCTGTTAGTAGGCCTAAACCAAAGTTATCTTTCTTTTTTCTGCTATTTGGGTTTGTTTTAGACAAGTTTAGTGAATGAAAATACCAGCTGTTCTATTGAGCAGAAAGTCTAAACAGTTTTCTGAATGAGGGTGAACTGGAAAAAATGCAGTAGGTCCACTTTAAATAAATAGCAGGACATCTGAATGTTGTCATCTTAAATATCAGCAAACTAATAGCTGACAAGAAAAACAAATATTTTAACCTTCTTGTGCAAATACTACTTTGTTCCTGTGCTGTGGTAAATGGAAATACACATGACCACAAGAACATGAAAATAAGGAACTACTCCCCTTATGTAAGGGAGAAGCTGTGGATGTGGTATACCTAGTCTTTAGTAAGGCATTTGATACGGTCTCGCATGATATTCTTATATATAAACTAGGCAAATACAATTTAGATGGGGCCACTATAAGGTAGGTGCATAACTGGCTGGATAACCATACTCAGAGAGTTGTTATTAATGGTTCCCAATCCTGCTGGAAAGGCATAACAAGAGGGGTTCCTCAGGGGTCTGTTTTGGGACTGTCTCTGTTCAATATCTTCATTAACGACTTAGATATTGGCATAGAAAGTACGTTTATTAAGTTTGCAGATGATACCAAACTGGGAGGGATTGCAACTGCTTTGGAGGACAGGGTCATAATTCAAAATGATCTGGACAAATTGGAGAAATGGTCTGAGGTAAACAGGATGAAGTTTAACAAAAACAAATGCAAAGTGCTCCGCTTAGGAAGAAAAAATCAGTTTCACACATACAGAATGGGAAGAGACTGTCTAGGAAGGAGTA
Organism: Chrysemys picta bellii; assembly: GCF_011386835.1. Classification (NCBI taxonomy): domain Eukaryota; kingdom Metazoa; phylum Chordata; order Testudines; family Emydidae; genus Chrysemys; species Chrysemys picta. Next base: position 41,552,831 of record NC_088792.1, on the reverse strand, counting down.
CGGCAGAAAGGGATCTAGGGATTATAGTGGACCACAAGCTAAATATGAGTCAACAGTGTGATGCTGTTGCAAAAAAAGCAAACATGATTCTGGGATGCATTAACAGGTGTGTTGTGAGCAAGACACGAGAAGTCATTCTTCCGCTCTACTCTGCGCTGGTTAGGCCTCAACTGGAGTATTGTGTCCAGTTCTGGGCACCGCATTTCAAGAAAGATGTGGAGAAATTGGAGAGGGTCCAGAGAAGAGCACCAAGAATGATTAAAGGTCTTGAGAACATGACCTATGAAGGAAGGCTGAAAGAATTGGGTTTGTTTAGTTTGGAAAAGAGAAGACTGAGAGGGGACATGATAGCAGTTTTCAGGTATCTAAAAGGGTGTCATAAGGAGGAGGGAGAAAACTTGTTCACCTTAGCCTCTAAGGATAGAACAAGAAGCAATGGGCTTAAACTGCAGCAAGGGAGGTTTAGGTTGGACATTAGGAAAAAGTTCCTAACTGTCAGGGTAGTTAAACACTGGAATAAATTGCTTAGGGAGGTTGTGGAATCTCCATCTCGGGAGATATTTAATAGTAGGTTAGATAAATGTCTATCAGGGACGGTCTAGACAGTATTTGGTCCTGCCATGAGGGCAGGGGACTGGACTCGATGACCTCTCGAGGTCCCTTTCAGTCTTAGAATCTGAATCTATAAGAGCAGAAAAAGAGGGAAGTAGCAAGTTTCATTAAGAAAAATATACCTCTTCAGTCAATGAGCACTCAGACAAATCAGGGAGATCACTTTTGTATCAGCATTACAGAAAGAGAGTCAGATCTTCCTGCTAAATATATACGCACTGAATGAAAAACCTTCTTCTCATTTTATGTCTAACTGGGTCACTGCCCAAACTATCCCTGAAACCAACTGAATGGGGAGATTTAGTTGTTCATTAAATTTACAAAAGATTGATTACCCAATAGGTCAAAGCCTCAGCACGTGTAAATTGATACTGCTCCTTTCACGTCAAAGCTGCTTTACACTAGCTGAAATTTTTGGCCTAAGGACTCTAATATGCTAATGAGAGACCCAGACTTGAGAGTGATCTGGGAAAGTGGAAATGCCAAAGGTACTGTACACAAAGTTTGCTCCAGAGCAGACCCCTTTCTTATCCCTAAAGCAAACCTCCTAGAAATACTCAAATGTAAAATCCTCTGCTTATTTCTCTTAGACCATTCTTCTATTCCTTTGCCACTCCAAACAGTCCTTAGACAATAATATTTTCAAGAGATAAATAGCATTCATAATTTTTCAGTCTAAGTGACTTTCTTTTTCTGAATTTTAGCCACATTCATGAAGACGAGAATGTGTTCCATAAGAAAGCACAGTATGTGTCTCCTCTGTTACAGGCTCCATTTGAACTGAACGCAAAAACTTTGTCTACACTTGCGGCGGTGGCACATAGGGTACATGTAGCTGTATACCACAGTGAAAAGCAGGCCATGTCTACACAGCGGTATGTAGGTCCATGTGGCAGCGAAGGGCTCTGGCAGTGGGGAGGCAGCTGGGAAAGGTTCCGGCAAGGGGAAGATGGGGGGAAAGGCTCTGGCAGCAGGGAGCTGCTGGAGTCTTTCCCCACTGCTTCACTCCTGGTGGAGCCTTTCCCTGCTGTTGGAGTCTTTCTCTGTGGCTGGGAAAAGCTCTGTCAACAGGAAGGCAGAGGGACACTACGCTGCTTAAAAAAAAGCAGGGTAGGCATGGGGAGGCGCTGCTTGGGGGAGTAGAGAGCTGTGTAGGGGATATACCATAAGGTTCTGATGCGTCTTTGCTCGCCTAAGCAGTGCCCCACCATCTACACTGCTTTTTATACCCATGCCAGGGGGCATGCAGAGTCTGCTTTCTACACATGTCTATAAGTGTAGACATAACCAAAATGGCAGCTGCCTTCAGCATACAGCACATTCCTAGATCTTTAAAGGTTAAGTACATATAAAAGAAAACAGGTTTGATGATGATGATGATGATGATGATGTAAAAAACTAACTCTTATATAGCGGTTTTCTTCAGTAACTCTCAAAGCGCTTTGCAAGGGAAGTTAATATCATTATCCCATTCTTACAGGTCGGGAAACTAAGGCGAAGAGAGGTGAATTGATTTGCCTAAGGTCATCTAGCAGGCTAGCAGCAGAGCCAGGAATAGGTTTCCTAAATCCCAGTCCAGTGCTCTGTCCATTAGATCACAACTCTCTCCCGATTGACAAACAGCAACCACCAGGGTGCTGCCAAAACGGGCATGGATTTAACCCAGTCTTCATCGTATTGTTCAGTTCCTTCTCCCCTTTGGACATTGATTGTTACATTTCACCTTATCCTACAATTATTGCCTAACCTCGCTGATTAACTTGGACCAGACATAGTTCCTGCTTGGACGCTCTTAGAGAATTCACTCCTTCTAGCTCACCCCTGAAATCAATGTCCTTTATCAATATATAAATCATAAGTTCTTCTCCAACGCTCATCTTGGATGGCCTGTTGGGGTGGAAGTACTGCACACCCTGCCAGCTCCACCCCTTTTTATCTGGCATTACAAACAGTCCCCCACTCTTTGAGCTCAGTATGCGTGTGCACTAGGACTGGGTCAAATCTCATGGTTTATTCTTTCTTGGGCACTTTACAGTAAAATGTCCTGTTTCCCCCCACAGTGTTATAAAATATTCGGCTCCAGTGAAGCAGAGAGATTGACTTGGCATGCTGCACGAAACACTTGCATAAAGTTAGGAGGAAACCTGCCTTCTATACATAATGAACAAGTGCAAGGTATAATATCTGGTCCCTTCGGTACTAGATGAGACATCTACCCATTTCTAACAATCATAAACGTAGTTTATGTAGCTGGAATTTTGAGGCTGCTCCAGTAAACTATGCTGCCTTTGTCACTAATAGTTAATATAAGAATTAATGAAAACTACTTTGAGAAAAATGTATCATACCTGCCTAACTTCCAAAGTTCGATGCTAGCATGCATCACCATAGTACCTGAGTGCCTTCTGTAACACATTATGCATAGGGTACTGAACATCAGTTCCTAGGTGGGGGGTACAAATTACCTGTGTTGTGGCTGTACTATTTCTGTGTCCTCTTCCAAGGGGCTGTGGTTAGAGTTTTTAAACTGAAAACCTTTATTTGTACTTTTCCTAATTGAATCCTCCTATCTCTTTTAAGTTACTATTTTTGTAACAGACATTCCTTTCAATCTCACCATCAGGCAATTATTTAGAGTAATAAAATGTAGCATTTGCAAGTTTTTTTTAATTCAATACTTGAGCAGTAATTTTATTTTTAGTATTTTTTACCATTGTTCAAGTTTTGGGCATGCTGGTGTCTTCAGAGATTGGAGAAAGGGAATCCATTTTTGTAAAACATATACCTCTGGGTTTTTTGCAGCTTTCCTCACCTTCCATTTAAAGGATGTCATGGCTGAAACCTGGATTGGACTGAACGATATTAACATGGAGGGCCATTATCTTTGGACAGATGGGAGTTTATTTGACTATGCAAAGTGGGCCAGGAATTTCCCATTTAGAGATAGTTACATACGAGTTGACTGGACACTTGTTACACAGGAGGTAAACAGAACAAATATGACTAAACCACTGTAACCTGGGGCAGAGTCAAGCTTTATGCAACCAGTTCAACTTGTCTCTTATTGAAAACATTGACTGCCACGGAAGGCGCTACTGCAAACAGAGGGTTTACGTTTTTTACATTGTCTCCATGTACTAGCAGTTCTGATTGCAAATCTTTTTTTGCAGAAATCCAGAACTATAGTAGCATGGTGCTTTAACAGAGTTATATTCATTGCAGATACTCAGTATGTTTTTTTTTTAACTTTGCATTATTTTCTTTTACATGATAGGTTGTATGATAATAGTGTAATAGTCTGGGTGCACTGTAAGGGATTGCCAGCACTTGACGAATGCTCTTGTACCAATCAAATGCAAGCCCTGAAGTTCATTTTTGCTTTTTAAGAAAATACTTATATTTAACCCACCTCCTTCCAGAAATTTAAATACTTGTTTCCTTTTCTTAAAAAAGTAGTTTTATGTACACTGTGCCACAGAATCAAAATTAGAGCAGAAAAAGATTTATTGGGTCTCATTATTAATAAGTAACCTCTATTATTTTGCCAGCATTTTTTTCACTTTTATTAATTCATGTATCCTTTGTCCCTAGACTGACTGTATTGCAATGATGAAGAGATTTGTAGGAGAGGAAGGGAAATGGGGAAACAATGATTGTCAGCAGAACAAAAGCTATATATGCCAGATGGACAGCAGTGAGTTTAATTTGATCAGCCTTCTAATTTAAAGCACATTTAATAACCCCTCTGAGTTCTAAAGTTCCTTGTTTACTCAGATACTGTGGCTGCCAATATCTCAAGCATCTGGTGCCAAGAAGCTGCATCTTCTGTCACAGCCCAGGAATTCTAGATGGAATAGCTATCACGGGTATCCTATGTTATGGCTCTGAGTTGGGGTTAGATTTCACCTCCAGTTTATTTGCACTTCACCCACAGAGTCTGAATACTCAGGATTTGAGTGAAAAGGGAAACATTTATTATTTCAATTTTTCCATTTGTATGTTCTGACCAAGATTTTCAGAAGTGACTAATAATTTTGGGTGTCTGAATTTTTCGATGCCCATCTTGAGACCCCCTCAAAAGGATGTGATTTTCAGAGGGTTGGTGGTCAGCACTTTCTGAAAATCAGAACCATTGAAGAGGTCTTAAGTTGAACACCCTGAAACTGAAGAACTTAAAATCACCTTTGAAAATCTTGTCTTGGAAAAATAGGTAGGGTTTATGTCAAAGTGCTGAACTATAATAAAAGCTAATAAGTAATTACTGTTTTCATAATATTGAAATGCCAGACCATTGGTCATGGCATTGTTGGGTTTCTTTGCTGCAATTACAAAAATAAATTACTGCAATTTAACTGGCACTGCATGGGAAGGTATAATGTCTGGCCTTAAAGTCTATGAGTCAATAGGCTTGTCGTCACTACTGGGGAGATCAACTTTGCTGAAATCGATGCAGCGGGTGTCAAATTAGGGGGTCTAATGAAGACCTGCTAAATTGATGGTAGAGTGCTCCCTGGTCAACTCCAGTACTTCAGCTCCCCGAGAAGAGTAAGGTAAGTTGATGGGAGAGCGTCTTCTATTGATGTAGCACGGTGAAGACACCGGGATAAGTTGACCTAAGCTACGTCGACTCCAATTACGTTATTCACGTAGCTGGAATAGCATAACTTAGGTTGACTTACCCTGGTAGTGTAGACAAGGCCTCTGTAAACTTCTCTGCAAAACTCTACTTCTGTACCTCATGCCTGCAGCTGTTTTTTTCTAGTTTTGAGCCTTTCATGACCAGAGATGTCCCTCTGTACATTATTTTGTTGTAGTTTTCTATGTGCTTATTTAATTTGTAAGAACAACCACAAAAAGTGCCTATCCCAGCCTCTACGTGCCCTGGCTAATATTTAAAAAGCACAAGTCCAACAGTAACCTCCACAATATAGGGTATAACTAAAAAAATTGTACCCTTAAAAATCATTAACAGAGAAAAAATGTCTCTTGGGGATTAAGTTAAGGACACAATAACAGGTTATACTATTCATCTGGGTCTGCGGGGATTTCATGTAATTTGACTGGCATTACCCAAGTAGGGTCAAAGCTACACAACCCAATTTTCCTCTAGATCTGCAGAGTGGGAAGTGGCTGGAGAACAGATTCATCCAAAGCTCATTTGCACTCATAGAGTCCAGAGGAAGAGGAAAGATGTGGCTAGTTATGGGGAAATGCTGGACTCAGCTTGATAGCAGATAGGTGCCACAGTTGGCACTACCGGAAGAACAGAAATTTGGGTCAGAGGATGGCAGCTGAGGATTCCCTTTACATAAAGGAATCTCTGGCTGGAATAAAGCATTCCCCAGTTGCTACTAAAACTGGATAAGCACAAAGGCAGCAGCTTTAAGCCATTTTTGCCCTACTTTTTCAGGCCCTGCACTGAGAACAACTCAGCCAAAGTCGTATTTCTGTATACCATACCATCAGAGGGATAATGCTGGTTTGGTTTTCCGTTTGTACCCCAAACTCTTTTGATTAAACTCTGGAAAGGGAAGAATGAATATTTGTTTGTTTTGCTTGTCCATTTAGGAAGCAATTTGCCCCACCCCTGTGTACTCCTATTTTGAGGATTTAAGTGGTTTCTGTGTTGGGTGAATTTCACAGTTGGCTAGAGGGAAATCCATCCTGTGAAAGCACCCAGCTGATTTTCACTTGTGACCTAGAGTAGGTGTGGATTCATTGTTCTAGATTTGAACAGCAAACACGATTCATCAAAATATATTGTATATATTTCTTTGGGTTGTAAATGAGGAATGATTTTCACTTATTGCTTGTGCTGTCCCACTCAATTTTTGTAATACTGCATTTATTTGTGGTGCAATGGTATGACTAACCAAGCATGCAAACATTTTCATTGTTTTTTTTTTCTTCCCCAAAACAACAGACCCTGATTTATTTCATTCCCCAGCAATTCCAGCCTCAGACATTATTCATTATGGTAATAGTAGCTATTCAATTATCCGCTCCAAAATTAATTGGGAAGAGGCACGAAACAACTGCAAGAAAAAATCTTTAGAACTTGCCAGCATTTTGGATTACTATAGTGCTTTATTCCTGTGGTTATACATGTTGCAGTTTGGAGAGCCTGCATGGGTTGGTCTCAACAGCAATGTGGTAAGAACACGAAACGGGTGAGGTCTGAATGGTACGCTGCTACTCCAAATAGAGCTTGAATTTTCCTTTAAATTTTGACCTTATCCATTTTATAGGGCTTTAATAGGTAGACTCTTGATGGTCTCAAGCTGAGTATCAAGTTATCTAGGAATCCCTAACTCTTCTATGTCACGGTCCTTCAAAGATATCCTGAGATGCAGCTAGAGTAGCAGGGAAGCCATACTAGGAGAAACAAGTAGTGAGTGGAAAAGGGGAGCAATAGAAATGTAGTGAGGAAAGCTGATCAGCAGTTGGAGGGGAAGTCTAGGAAATGTGGTTCGGATGGTAAAGACTGTAGAAAGTTCTTTTCAGTTTCTGAGGAAGCTGCTATTTAATAGATACAGTAACTCCTCACTTAAAGTCGTCCCGGTTAACGTTCTTTCATTGTTACCTTGCTGATCAATTAGGGAATATGCGTGTTTAAAGTTGTGTAATGCTCCCTTCTAATGTCATTTGGCAGCCACCTGCTTTGTCTACTGCTTGCAGGAAGAGCAGCCCATTGCAGCTAGCTGGTGGGGGCTTGGAACCACAGGGTAGATCAGCAGCCCCCCTATCAGCTCCCCAGTCCCCTAAGTTTCCTGTGCAGCAGCTGCCCAGCAGGCTATCAATTGCAGCTGTCCCTCCCACCACTGCCATGTGCTGCTCCTGCCTTCTGCCTTGGAGCTGCTCCCTGAGACTCCTGCTTGCTGTGCGGGGGGGAGGGAAGAGAGAGGGGGGAGGCTAATGTCAGGGTGTCCCCCTCCCCTCTGCTCCTGCACCCCGCTTACCCCATCTTCCCTAGAGCAGGGGGGACACACCAGGGCTCAGGACAGAGGGAGATTGCAGCAGCTGCTGTCTCAGCAAGCTAATCTAATTAACAAGGCAGTGTACTTAAAGGGGAAATGCGCATATCTCCCTCCATTCCTGCTGCCTTGTAGAGTGAGAGAGTTAACCCTTGAGGGCTCAGCCAACTGCTAGTTCTTCATTTAGCAGTAAGGGAGATATCCCACCTTTTGACTCCTCCACCTCAATCAAGCTTCACAATCATCATCGTTGTGTACCAGTATTAAATTGTTTGTTTAAAACTTATACTGTGTGTGTGTATGTATATAATATAGTCTTTTGTCTGGTGAAAAAAATTTCCCTGGAACCTCATCGCCTCATTTACATGAATTCTCATGGGGAAATTGGATTCACTTAACATCGTTTCACTTAAAGTCGCATTTTTCAGGAACATAACTACAACGTTAAGTGAGGAGTTACTGTATTGCAAAAGCCTCGCTCTTTGCTTGATGGTTGTTTATCCCAGCGTTGTGGCTGTGGTGGGTGCAAATTCTGCTAGCAAAGACCAACACATTTAGTGTGGATCGGCAGAGGGGTATGTGGTGGAACTTTTTTCTTCTATTTGAGTTTCTGTCTGCTGCAGTTTTTTCAGTAACACAGTTGGGAGTATTACAGGTAGAAGCTTATGGTCTCATGCTTTTAAATAGTGATTGTGGTGTTTTCCTAAATTAATGCTGGGTCCCTTTTCCTTTTTAATAAAAGCTTTATTTTGTTGTACACGGACTCAGTGCTTGCGAGTGGGGAAGTATTGCCTCTGACAGGAGCCCCAGGGTGGTTTTTAGTTTTCCCAGGTTGGTGGGACTCAATCTGGTCTATTTTGTGTTGTTAAGAGGAATCCCTGGATATTGAACCCGGCCCTTGTTGCTGCCAACTGCACCTGGCAGAAGGGTTACAAATGCATAAGGCACACTGTTCTACATCACCCTCAGACGTGCTCAGTACTCATTTGAATGTGTCAGAATAACAATGGCATATGGGTGTTTCCTGCAAAATAGGGCTGCATATATCATCAGGGGATGTGTATGAATCCTCTGATCTGAAACAGGAGACTAGAGTGTAAACAGAGAGAATCATGTTTATGCCTATGAGCTGCCATTTGTTAATTCCATTTGTTTTGCTTTTAGACTGATGGCTATTACAAATGGACTGATAACAGGAGAATCAAATATTCTAATTGGGCTAGAGGGGAACCAAAACAGAAAATAGCCTGTGTCTATCTAGACCTTGATGGAACCTGGAAAACAGCATCCTGTGATGAAAATTATTTCTCTGTCTGTAAACGGTCTGATGGTAAGCAATTGAATGTAACAGTTCTAGTTTCGTGCCCTGGAATTCGAGAGCCTGCACTAGAGGTTGGATTTGGTTTTACAACAATATATAATATTTAACATATATTAACGGATAGAGAACCTGTGTCTGTCAAGTACATAACCCTATTTTGCATTAATATTGCATTTTTTCAAACATGTACTCAATGACACAGATTGCTGCTGCTTTTTGGAACTCAGGAGATAGCTAATGAGTTATATAAAATTTCAAAGACATTCCTTAAAGCCAAACAGAGCGTGTATTATTGGAATAAGTGTCAGTACTTTTAAAGTCTGTAAAATGGAGTCTCTATCCAGTTGAAAGAATAAATAGGAATTTATGGGAGTAGCTCTGATCTATGAAGTCTAATTGTTGGAGGAAACACTCTGTTCCTTCACAATAATCAACCTGTATACAGTAGCAGAAACTTCTATGTTCTGCACAATAATGCCACTACATTGCAACAGTTGGAGGGTAGCCTGGATAATTACATCTGGTTACTCCTATTACCTATGGAAACAATGACTTCTAGATGGCTAGTGTGCTATAGGATGCAAAAAAATCACTGGTGGGACAAGCAAAAATATTACACTTGCAGTGACTCTATAGACTGCATATATAGGCATCATCTATGACAGAACCCAACCTCTTCTGCTTCAGAAAATCAGCTCATTTGAGCTACAGGAGAATCACCATTAGCTATAGCAGCAGAAGGTTTAAAAGTGTGGAGAACATTTTAAAGGGTCAGACCAAGCTTTTTGGTGTGTGTTTCAACTCATATGAGTTTGCATTCCCAAAGTTTCATTGGAATTTTAGATTTACCTGAAAATATGATTTATGTTTTCATTTTTGCAAGGTTTGCAAAGCTGTACTTATCATCCCTTTGTGAGCCAAATGATAGAATCACATATACCAATCACATAGATTTTATCAGTTCTGAAATTACATCCTCTAGGCTGCTCTAACCTTTGCTCGTAGCTAATTCTGGGAGCATAGCCAGAGTATGCAGTACTCCAGCCAGTCCTGCTCCCCATGCCTCTCTGCATTGGGGGCTGTGGGGAGGGCGTCCTAGAGGTCATAGGAGTAGTTTATTTGTTTACATACCTGACCATTAGATGGAGGCCCCGAGCACAAGAACACAGAGCCCATTGGTCCTAAGATGGATCATTAGGCCCCTGAAGAGAGAGGAATGAAGGGATTGGGGTATCTTAAGAATGGGCTACACATACAAGGGTTTTAGAATGATACGTCTTTTTGTACACTGCACAATATGCTCTGTTACTTATGTGGGATCTTTAATAGCCTACATTTCTTGAGTGTAGGGTTCTTTTCTTTTCTTTTTCCAGGTCGTGCACTGAGCTTGATCTGCATATGCAACTCCCACTGATGTCGATGGGAGATGCATGTACAGACTGACAGGATTACTGATTTGTGGCCTGACATGATTAATTGCAGAGTATTCTGTGTAACAAGAGGCTGCAACACTAATATTTCACAAGTTTAAGGTTGTTCCATACAATGTAATGATTGGAATTGGTTGAAAATTTTCTGCTGGCAGTTTTTCTGTTAGGAAAGCTGATTCAACGAAATCTATAGCTCCAACAGAAATGTGTCAATTTTGCCGAAATTTTGTTTTTAAAAAACAAAACAAAAAATATTTGTTTCAATAAGATTAACTGTTTTATTTCAATCTTATCAAAGTTTTGTGTTTTGGCTATTTTCTTATGAATATGTTTATATTATATTATTATTTATTTTAAAAAACGGAAGAAAACAAAATGTCAAAAACTCTAAATTTCCCATGGGATTGAAATTCTGAGTTTTGCTCAGCTCTAGTGATAATGAAGATTCTGATTTATATAGATTAGATTGTGCTGATGAGCTGCAATTGGGAGCTTCTGCTACTTGGTATCTTTTTTGAGCTTGTAGTATCTACTTACTAAAACGTGCTTAGCAGCTTTTTAATTAACTTTTAAGAACCCTATTTTCTGAAGTCATGGAAGTCAATAGCAAAATTCTCACTGGCTTTAGTTTCTTAACTGTTTCTTAACAGTTATAGCTCCTACTGATCCTCCACAACTCCCTGGAAAATGTCCGAAATCAAGAAACCCCTTATCTTGGATTCCTTTTCGTGGCCATTGCTACTTCTTTAATGCCCATAGTACCAGCTGGGCTGAATCCTCTACTGAATGCACTCGATTAGGTGAGTGTTCTCTTTTATTAAAAGGTCAGACTTTAGTGTTCACATAAAATTCACATTTAAAAATCCTTAATTGTATTATTATTATGGTAAAACCTTTGCGCGTTAAAACAAAGAATTTTAACATTTAATTTACTTTCCACCATTATTGCTGTTTGCTTGCTTTTTGCATTTCACTCACCTTGGACAATGAAACTAAGCAGATCAATTTCCCTTGTCACTTATAGTCATCTCTGCTCTTTGGTTCTAATGCATGTGTGTACTGCTACAATGCTCTTAGGTTTGAGTTTCTATCATCACATGTCATTATTTTATTTTAAAATCATAGAGCTAACTATAACAGGACTGCTTGGAAATAGTGACCATAATATAATAACATTTAACATTCCTGTGGTGGGAAGAACATCTCAACAGCCCAACACTGTGGCATTTAATTTCAGAAAGGGGAACTATGCAAAAATGAGGAGGTTAGTTAAACAGAAATTAAAAGGTACAGTAACTAGAGTGAAATCCCTGCAAGCTGCATGGACACTTTTCAAAGACACCATAATAGAGGCCCAACTTAAATGTATACCCCAAATTAAAAAACATAGTAAAAGAACTAAAAAAGAGCCACCGTGGCTTAACAACCATGTAAAAGAAGCAGTGAGAGATAAAAAGGCATCTTTTAAAACGTGGAAGTCAAATCCTAGTGAGGTAAATAGAAAGGAACATAAACACTGCCAAATTAAGTGTAAAAATGTAATAAGAAAAGCCAGAAAGGAGTTTGAAGAACAGCTAGCCAAAAACTCAAAAGGTAATAACAAAATGTTTTAAAATACACCTCTACCCCGATATAACATGACCCGATATAACACGAATTCGGATAAAATGCGGTAAAGCAGCGCTCCGGGGGGGTGGGGAGAGAGGGCTGCACACTCCGGCAGATTGAAGCAAGTTCAATATAATGCAGTTTCACCTATAACACAGTAAGATTTATTGGCTCCCGAGGACAGTGTTATATCGGGGTAGATCGAGATACAAAAAGCAACAGAGGGTCCTGTGGCACCTTTAAGACTAACAGAAGTAAGCTCCCAATACTTCTGTTACATTTATGCTCCCAATACTTCTGTTAGTCTTAAAGGTGCCACAGGACCCTCTGTTGCTTTTTACAGATTCAGACGAACACGGCTACCCCTCTGATACGAGATACAAAAGGAACACTTAAAGACAATAAAATCATTGCGGAGAAACTAAATGAATTCTTTGCCTCAGTCTTCATGGCTGAGGATGTTAGGAAGATTCCCAACCCTGAGCCGTCCTCTGTAGGTGACAAATCTGAGGAATTGTCACAGATTGAAGTGTCCCTAGAGGAGGTTTTGGAATTAATTGATAAAATTAACAGCAACAAGTCACCGGGACCAGATGGCATTCATCCAAGAGTTCTGAAAGAACTCAAATGTGAAATTGCGGAACTATTAACTATGGTTTGTAACCTGTCCTTTAAATCAGCTTCTGTACCCAATGACTGGAAGTTAGCTAATGTAACGCCAATATTTAAAAAGGGCTATAGTGGTGATCCCGGCAATTACAGACTGGTAAGTCTAACGTCCGTACCTGGCAAATTAGTTGAAACAATAGTAAAGAATAAAATTGTCGGACACATAGAAGAATATAAATTGTTGGGCAAAAGTCAACATGATTTCTGTAAAGGTAAATTATGTCTTACTAATCTATTAGAGTTCTTTGAAGGGGTCAACAAACATGTGGACAAGGGGGATCCAGTGGACATAGTATACTTAGATTTCCAGAAAGCCTTTGACAAGGTCCCTCACCAACGGCTCTTATGTAAATTAAGTTGTCATGGGATAAAAGGGAAGATCCTTTCATGGATTGAGAACTGGTTAAAAGCCAGGGAACAAAGGGTAGGAATAAATGGTAAATTTTCAGAATGGACAGAGGTAACTAGTGGTGTTCCTCAAGGGTCAGTCCTAGGACCAATCCTATTCAACTCATTTATAGATAATCTGGAGAAAGGGGTAAACAGTGAGGTGGCAAAGTTTGCAGACAATATTAAACTGCTCAAGATAGTTAAGACCAAAGCAGACTGTGAAGAACTTCAAAAAGATCTCACAAAACTAAGTGATTGGGCAACAAAATGGCAAATGAAATTTAATGTGGATAAATGTAAAGTAAAGCACATGGGGAAAAAATAACCCCAACTATACATACAATATGATGGGGGCTAATTTAGCTACAACTAATCAAGAAAGCGATCTTGGAGTCATCATGGATAGTTCTTTGAAGACGACCACGCAATGTGCAGTGGCAGTCAAAAAAGCAAACAGGATGTTAGGAATCATTTAAAAAGGGATAGAGAATAAGACAGAGAATATCTTATTGCCCTTATATAAATCCATGGTATGCCCACATCTTAAATAGTGCATGCAGATGTGGCCTCCTCATCTCAAAAAAGATATACTGGCATTAGAAAAGGTTCAGAGAAGGGCAACTAAAATGATTAGGGGGTTGGAACGGGTCCCATATGAGAAGAGATTAAAGAGGCTAGGACTTTTCAGATTGGAAAAGAGGAGACCAAGGGGGAATATGATAAAGATATATAAATCATGAATGGTGTGGAGAAAGTGAATAAGGAAAAGTTATTTACTTGTTCCCATAATCTAAGAACTAGGGGTTACCAAATGAAATTAATGGGCAGCAGGTTTAAAACACACAGCGCACAGTCAACCTGTGGAACTCCTTGCCTGAGGAGGTTGTGAAGGCTAGGACCATAACAGGGTAACAGGGTTTAAAAGAGAACTAGATAAATTCATGGAGGTTAAGTCCATTAATGGCTATTAGCCAGGATGGGTAAGGAATGCTGTCCCTAACCTCTGTTTGTCAGAATCTGGGAATGGGTCACAGGGGATGGATCACTTGATGATTATCTGTTCTGTTCATTCCCTCTGGGGCACCTGGCATTGGCCACTTTCGGTAGACAGGATACTGGACTGGATGGCCCTTTGGTCTGACCCAGTATGGCCATTCTTATGTTTTCATGTTCTTTAATCATAAATTGAAAACCTCAATTTTTGTCCGAAACCATTTCAGAGTGTCCTTATAAATTTAGAAACAGGAGCACACACACAAAAATTCCCAAACTGTGGGTATATCATAGTATCTATCAACAGGTGGGGCATGGTCCAAAAGTGGGTTACACCCATTGCCTGAAAGCTGCAAAATCCTTCATCAGTAGGACCCACCAGTAATCTAGGGAGAGAAAGGAAGAAGCAGCTCTCTCCTTTCTTCTTCCTAATGCTGTTGCCTGTGCCATGCTCCTTCATCTCTCACCCGCCAACCAATCCAAGAGTAGCTCCTCAACCTCCACACCTCTCCATTCCAGGGTAGGGAAAGGGAAAGTGATGCTTCAAGGGGTGGTGGGACGATCTGCTGAGCTTCCCAACATCCAGATCTGCATGCTTCACAGACTAGGGTAAGGAGGGAGAAGTTACCCCAGCTTGGGGGAATGAGCCCCTTCATTCCTAACCCTCATCAAGGCCCTCTTAACCCCAACACTTTTGGATCTCTAGCCCACAAAATTCTCCACAAACCAAATCCCATAACCATTTGCTGCAGGGGGTGTGGCCTCAACTGGAAAAGGCGTGGCCTCAACTAGAAGAGGCTGGGCCTTTAAATACCTAGGCTCTTTAAATCAAGATTTAAAGGCCCCGGGGCTCTGGCTGCGGCTGGGAGCCCAGGGGCCTTTAAATCACACCCGGAGCTACCAGCTGCAGAGGCAGCTGGGGGTCCCGGGGCTCAAGGGCAATTTAAAGGGCCCGGGGCTCTGGCCGCCGCTACCGCAGCGGAGCCCCTGGCCCTTTAAAGCGCTGCCCGAGCCCCACTGCCAGACCCCAGGGTATCTGTGGCAGGGCTCCGGCAGCGCTGCTGCGGGGAGCCCCGGGCCCTTTAAATCACCGCTGGAGCCCTGCCACCGCTACCGCTGGGCTCGGGCGGTGAGTTAAAGGGCCTGGGGCTCTGGCTGCTGTGGGGAGCCCCAGGCCCTTTAAATCACCAGCCTGGGGAAGCCGGTCTGGTCCGGCATGGCGTACTGGCTCTTGCCGGTATGCCTTACCGGACCGGACCAGCTTACTTTCACCTCTGGTTCCATGACACTATTTTGGCTCACTTGCCAAACAAGAATGACAACCATCGGTATATATTGTCTATAAAAATATGCTTCCCCAATAACCTCAAAATAATACTCTGTGTGATGTAACCTAAAGTTTTCAAATTATGTTTGCAGTGAAATCCATTCCTTTATTTTCGATTACATCACTTAGGATCCAGACTATGCCCTCCCCTACAGCCTTACCACCCTCTGTATTCTTTATTCATACACCCGCCTATACCCTATTAACAGCAGGGGCATTTATGTATTACAGAACCTTGTACTGTATCAAAAGCCATAACCTGAGACTGGTTTCTGTGGCAGGATACAACTTATTTGTTTCCTAATGTTTTGCAGGTGCTACTTTGGTTTCAATAGAAGATTTAGCTGAATCCAAATTTCTAGCAGACATTATAGAGCCACATAAAGGAGAGACAAGTGGGTTTTGGACAGGAATATATAGAAACGTTGATGGTAATTATTTTAGTTTTGATATTTAATCATATAAATTCTGTATTCAATAGACTGAAAGCTGATTAAAATATGTCATAACTTAGGCTGTAATGAATAGAAAATAGAAATTCATCTGGAAAGATTACTAAGCAGTAACAAAAAAAAAATTAGATCTATGGTATCTTAATCTGAAAATCTTACTTGGAGTTGTTGGTTTCATCTAGCAAAAGTATGACCCGAGAAATATTGTAAAAGAGAGAGATTTCTGACTCTTCAGTTTGTTTTCTGTTTTAGGGCCCAAGCATGTAATAAGATCCAAATGGGTGAACCCTTATGCCTGCATGGAGACCTAAGGAATTCAGTGGCCTTATGCTTATTAGCTACGTTTTGTAATAAGCGTCTGAACAGCGTAACAGGACAGATTCTCATACACCTCCTGAGCTGCACAACACAGTAGGTGCAGTTCATGGGAAGAGGGGACAAAGGTGCCTTTGCACTGCCCATATTCTTGGCTGTTATGGGGGCCAAAATGAGAGCTGTCCATAGAGGTCTCTCGCAGATGCCTATGGACTGTACTGCAGTCCAGAATTCACATAGCACCAAGTGCTGTGGCATGCCCTCTCCCATCCCTTTGAATATCTTCTTATTCTCCCATCACTACCTCCACCATGGCCCCTACTGCTGGCCTGCAAGGGGACAGCATATCACATCGCCCTACACTGCTCCTGTGCCAGGGAAATTCTCCCCATCCTCTTGCAGCTCCTTTACACCTCACTTGACTCGTGTGCAAGGAGCAGAGCCAGGGCCAAATTTGGCCCCATAGAGTCTTTTTTCTTGCTGTCCTGACCTGTGCCTAAGTTCAGAAAACAATGTGAACCTGGCTAGAGGATGTCTTCTATCCGCAGCTGCTGACTAGTTAATCAGTACTGGTCATAAGCTATAAGGAAAGAATTAGATTTACGGTTACCAGGAAAACAGGATTTTTGGAGAACAAAGAAAGAGAACGTTGGAATGGAAGGGAGCAAAATTAGCCTCAGTCTAATGTAATCAGAAGGTTTTCTCTCCCCTCCCCCCCAATACTTCCAGTATCTTTAAGATCTTTGAGAAACTATGATGAAAATTTTCAAACCAGGGTACCCAAAGTGAAGTATGTGTTTATATTTAAGCACTTCAGCAAAATCAGCTTTCTTTTCAGTGGGAGTTACCGACATATGACTTTAGGTACTTAAATAAAAGTTGCCTGACTTTGTGGATTTAGGTGCCTAATCCCCAAGTTTGAAACTTTTGGCCCATATACCTGAGAAATATGGGCTTATATCATGGAAAACTAGGAAAATGTAATTCTCCATATCTAAGAATCATAATTTGCAAAGATAAAGGCAGTATTTCCCTTGGAAAAGAATAAAGGGAAGTAAAAATCTATTTGCATGTGATGAAATAAGCACCACGAAGATTTTTTTAAAATTTTCCTTTTAGAAACTAAGAAAATTAAATATAAATTCAGACTGACACATATTAACCAAGATTGTCTATAGTGAGTTATCTCTACCCTTTTAATGCATTTTGTCATTAGGGTTGTGGTTATGGCTAGACAAAACTGCAGTAGATTTTGTCAACTGGAATAAAGGACAGCCTTCAAGTAATCAGTTTGAGTACTGTGTGGAAATGTCTGCATCCTCTGGGTACTGGAATACCATTCCCTGCTCTTCCCAAAAGGGGTCCATTTGTAAGAAACCAAAGAGTAAGTGATATGTTAAATCCTATGATTTGATGTTGATGGTTTTATTTTAGTAGTAATGCCAAAGTACATATACTACAAAATACATACTGTTTGTGCTGTGTGAAGTACAGTGTGTCCACATTTCTCCTTTGCTGTTTGTGATTACAACATAAAGCCAAAAATGTCTGAACATTCACATAAGGTAAATACCACAGATTAAAGGCCCTACTCACAAATATCATGTGTAAATATAATCTAGAGCCAGTTTTTCTGCATTTCACATTCAAATATTGAAAACCTCAGCTCATGCTCTGTGACTCTGTCCATACTTAGAATGCAAGGGTACAATTTGCTCTAACATGCTGAGGTGGTAAATGGGAGGGGAAAGCAAAACTTAAGAAAGAGCAAGTAACAAAATGTATATGAGATTTTAAAAAAATATTCTAAGTTTTACAAAGTTTAATGAGCCAGTTGAGTATCCCACCCCAATTCTTGCGCAAATTTAATGTATGCCTCATATGGCTTACCCAAAACTAACTGCATGTAACTTCACTGGCTTTCCTTCCAGGCTTTCCTTCCACCTACAGCTGTAGATGTTCCGATATCTTATTTATTACCTAGTATCAGTGACTACTGCATAGGCACATAAGTAATATCAAGATTTGGGTACCCTCCATGATGTACTTCATACAGTTTCAGACTTTCCCACATAGTTGCACTCTGGGAGCACAGACCAAAGAATGTTCAAATAATAACTCAGGATGTTACTGAATTTGAAAATTCTTTAAACATTTCTGCATTTTTTTCTTTCCTTTTCCAACCTCCTTTAATTTTTTTTTGCCTTTGGAGAACAAGAATTGCATTTAAGTGATTTTCTTTTCTTCCTCTTGCCATGTGAAGATACATGGTGTACTGTGTTCCAGGGGTGGGGAGGAAGGCCAATTCCGGTTAAGCAATCACTAAACTGGATATTCATCCAGAACTCAAATAGAAATCTTTTAAAAGCTAGAAAAAATGTTTTGGTTAGCATTTATCTTATTTCTGTGCACCATCTGCCTTTGTCAGGAAGCAGATATATTGAAATATCATGAGCTATGCTACTCTTGTGGTATTTCTGACTCAACTCAAACAGCAAGTTCTAGAAATATGATACAAAAGCTTGATTTCCTGTCCAATTTTGCAACCTACACAGACTGGTATAAGTTCTACATTTTGTGAGGTTCACCTATTGTTAGTCTCTTCTCCTAAGTGGGTGCAATTGCCCCAGACATCAGCTTTTCATGCAAGTGATAGCATTAGGGCCTTCCAGATGAGTGAGTGCTTGATTTGAGACAATTCTCCTATATCTTAGATCATGAGTTCATAGCATTATAGACCAATAAAGGCTTACGTTTTGTTGCCAAATATATTGGAAAGTACTAAGTCAGTGCTGACACCTGGTTAGTACTTGTGGGACTGATTGTCTCCAGCCCCTATGTGGAAGCACAATGTGGGGTGAACGTGCAAGGAGCCTTCCTAAGTTTTTGTTCCCCAAAACAGGGCCCAGCCACAACTGAGACTAGTGTGACCAGATGTCCTGATTTTATAGGGACAGTCCCGATTTTGGGGTCTTTTTCTTACATAGGCTCCTATTACTCCCCACCCCCATCCCGATTTTTTACATTTGGTGTCTGGTCACCCTAACTGAGACAGAAAGGGAGCATAGCTGTGGTCACATGGTGGTATAGTAGGCACATTCCCTCTGCTCTCCTGTATGCACTGGAAGGCACTATGCCTCTCTCCAGCATGACGTTTGGGGTGCTCCTGTTGGAGATGTGCAAGTCTGTATTGCCTCCTGCTCAGGACTGTGTCTGAAAGATACAGTCTGCCTTTTAATAGCAGTGAAATCCCATTGCCCATATTTGAAATCTGCACTTGAGTACATAATCATCCAGTTGCCATTTAAGTATTGGTAAGTGGTATTAATTTTAAAAGCCTTGCAGACAGCTCACTCATTGTACAGCACAGAGAAATAGCATAAGACAACTGAGCTGGTACAAAGCAAGTGTTTGAGAACTGAACCCTGTAGATGCAGAATATATGAGCTTCAAATACTGGAGCATGTTAAACTAAAACCTACTATGTCTTGAATAGGCTGTGTACAGTACAGAAAATTAGGGCATTTTTTCATGATTTGAACATGTTAGGCCAGATTCTCTCCTGTACTGAGATCTCTTCAGTACAAGAGATTTGGGGCCATCAGGGAGCCAGCTATGCCAGGGCTGAGTGGGCAGTTGGTATAGGAGCCAGCTCTGGAGTCTTTGCATCAGCAGAGCCCTCCCACAGAGAGAATTCTCAGCTAGGAAACCGTGGCCAGATCTAGTATCTTTGCACTGCCTGAGAGGTACAACAGGGAAAGTGGTCAGAATAGTGGGCGTGGGAGACTGGCCATTCTTTCAGAGTGGCAGCCATGTTAGTCTGTATCAGCAAAAACAACGAGGAGTACTTGTGGCACCTTAGACACGAACAGATTTATTTGGGCATAAACTTTCGTGGGCTAAAACCCACTTCATCAGATGCATCTTATGCCCAAATAAATTTGTTAGTCTCTAAGGTGCCACAAGTACTCCTCGTTGTTTTTGGCCATTCTTTGTGGATTATCATTAAATGAGCTATATAACATGACTGGTGCATCACACGTTTTAAGTAATTCCTAGACCTTTTTGGCAGAATGACAATTGCAAATATCTGTGTTCACATTAGGCCATTAGGCCACATTAGGTCATTAGGCACATGTTTCACTGTGAGCATGTGAGTAATGCCATTGAAGTCAATGGGACTACTCACATGCTTAAGTACCTTCATGAATCAGGGTCTCGCTGTATTTGGACGTTATTTGATTATTAATCAAGAAACAAGTACAGTAAGAAATTTTATTCACTGAAGTGTTTGGGTTCTGCTACAATGAATGTCAAGTTAAAGTGGGTATCACATTTTTCAGCTTTGTTAGTTTCATTTAGCAAATGCATCTACAATAAATGAATAAAGTGGTATGACTAAAGCAGTAATTGTTTGTACAGTGTGTGCTTCACCGCATATATCATTTTAAGGGTAAAATGCAGATGTTTGCAGATTTTGACTAAATGTGGGGTTATTTGTTTTTGTTTTTGCAAGTGATTGAAGCTCATCCAAGTGAGAATCTAATAATTAAGAAAGGTAGGACTATTTTCCTCACAAATAACTTCAAAGATAAATTCACATAAGTTCATAACTGTTATTTATTGTGTTTTCTGACATAATTACTATAAAATGCATGTCGGTGTCCTAAAATATCCATATATCTCATTCATGCCCAAGGGCAGGACTCTCTCCCTCCTTAAGTGGGAGTGAGTTTTGAATAACATTGAGGGGTAAGGTTATTCTTTTTCCATATTCTCCTTTCCATGGTGTCACTTCTTTACAGTCAAAAAATATCTCTGCAAACTGACAATATATTCAAACATAAAATACTGCCTTTCTGCTCCCCTGATCCTGGGCCAGCCAGGGGCTAAATGACCCTCAGATTACCCTTAGGCTATAGGCACCTATAAGGACTGTGGCACAGCCTGGGGATCAAGGAAAGTTCCAGGTGCTCTGCCCTTCAGCCTGCCCTCTCCCCTCCCCAATATGCCCCTATGTGGAGGCCTCACAGGTGTAAATCCGCGATTTGACCAAATGCTCCCTACTCTCTGAGCTACACTCAACATAGGACTGTAGGTGGGGTCAAGGGGGTGGGGGAAGGAAGGTGACTTTAAGTTCATCCCCAGCATGACTTAGAGCTACCTATGACCCCATGAGGCTGTTGTGCCATCTCAGGATAGCTGAAGTGCATTGGCACCCTGACTGTTTCCTCTTTATCTCAGCCATTTTCTCCATGCTCAGGGATGGGAAGGGATTGACCTAGAGACAGTATGCTAGACTGAGAAAATTCTAGGCTGTGGAAATCATCAGTAGACTAGCTGAGCTAGCTTTCTGGTCTTTTTCTGCTGCCTGAACAGTGCACAGGAGTCATAGGATGGTTGAGGGTTCTTCGAAAGCAATTAACTCCTGATTTACATCAGTGTGAGTGAGAAGAGACTCAAGCCAATGTTTTTTCTCTAGTCTGCTGCCTAATATCTATCATAACAATTGTCTCTCTAGTAATTATTTTTCATTTATTTTCAGAAGCACCTGCCCATAGGACAGTTTGGATTCTAATTATTCTGGTCCTTATTCTAGTAGGAGCAGGACTCACTGCCTATTTCTTATTCAGGAAAAAAAGACAAAATAAACTACAAACAGATGCCAGCTTCAATAATGTGCTATTAGAACACAGGGATACTGTAACCAGAGAGAGTGATACAAAGGATTCTGTGGACAAGAAAGATCAAAATGAACACACTGTCATCTAGTGTGATAAAATAACTGAATTGCATGTCTGATTTTGAGAAAAAATGATGTAATTGGAATGAATGAAATCTTAACCAAATTTGCATTCTCCTAGTACACTGTTTTGAGCTCTGCATGTATACCTACTAGTAGAGGCAATTATCTCTTTTATAATGTTGAAAATGTCCTAGAACAATTTCACAGGAGGAGACTTGAACAGCATGGCTAACTAACAAGTATTGCAAATAGACAACTGAAGAAAACTAAAATGAAACATGTAGCAGTGTGAATTAACACTCAGGCATCTTTGGGTTTTAGAGTCTTGCATTGCCATAACCCATAAAGTGTCGAGACAGCTGAATAGTGAGAATTGTCTCAGCAAAGCAGGTATCCTATAAATATCACTCAAGAGATCCAGCTGTTTAGACTATACATGAGTTCAACATTTAAAAGACTGTAGTGTTATTTCAGTCAAGATAACTTTGATATGTATAATTTATAATTATATAATATATATAAATTAGATATACAAAATAGATCACAATAATCTTACTTTTACACAAATTGTTTTACCCACTTTATTAGTTCAGTATTATAATCTTAGCTTGTGACTTTGTAATACGATTTCTATAAGCTAATCATGTGTGGATTACAATATTTTTATCACAATATGTGAATAGATGAAAGTCAAATGTAAATGGTTTCCCCTCATTCAGACCTTCAGTTTGAAGTTTTGTAAAATAAATAAGGCTGTTTATTTGGCTACAGGCTTGCATTTTTATAAGATTATATGACTATGAATGTTTTTGTATCAGCTTCAAATTAACAACATTAAATATGTAAACAAAAGGATCTGTTACTTAGATAAGCAATGATGAGCTTAGCATGCAGAGATGCTGATCAAGTGAAGCATTTACTTGTGAGATGGATTGGCTAAGACCATGGGGGAACAATAAAGTATGTACAACATGCCTGTCTAAAAGAGAAATAAACAGTAGGCAGATGCAAAATAAAGCTGTCTGTGCCCATTTTTATTTCAGTTTGATGTGGGTTGTGCATTTCATTATCGCGCCCTCCATGACTTTCTTTGGAAACTGTAACAATGCTTGAATTGAGATGCTCTGGACCATATGACATACCAACATTTCTTGGTAGCATTCCACCTGACAGCCATACTAGACTCTCTTACCTCTCTATAAATCTTAGGACATCTGTGCCAGATTGCAGAAAGGAACAAGGAACAAGAGAGAGCCAGGAAATCAAGTGTTCTGAGGAGAAAAACCTGCAAAACCGAACCCTCCTCAAAGCAGAGCCCCTGCTCTGGAACTCCTTTCCTCTGAGCCAATGTCTGGCTACTTTTAAAATATGGTTCACGATACTCCTTTATTTGGCTTTTTCCAAATAATGACGTTTTACTTAGGGTCCTTCATTGTTTGGTGGCTGGGGAGGGGGCTTAGGGGAGAGTCAGTTTCTGTCTCTTTAAGGACCGGGTGAAAGGGTGTGTTTTATTTTATTTTGTGGTGGCACCTGGGTGACATGATGGTAGGTACCTAAGATAACCCACATTCTAAATAGGTAAAGGCAGGTTTCTACGTTTAAAAAACGGGCAGTTATGTTTTTGAGGTGAAAAAGAACATGATTTTTAATCTGGGTTTTCTATGGCAGGCAAAGTCAAAGGCCAGATCCTCATGTCACCAGGGTTTGAATCCCCTTCCTCTTGTTTAAAGGAGGTTTGTCTAATGAAGTTTTGATCCAGATACACGAACAAAACAAAGACAAAAGTGCTCAAAAACACACAAGTAGTTTAATGTCCCATAATGAAGAAACAGTAACTTACATAAGAAATAGAGAAAAAGGAAGCAGCACTTTTAAGTTCTTATGTAAGTTTATAATACAGAGAGCTGTTAGCAAGACTAGTGGAAACAGGAGCTAGAAATGCTGCACCATCTGTTTCCTATCAAAACCAATAAGAATATAAGAATGGCCCTACTGGGTCAGACCAAACGTCCAGCTAGCCAAGTATCCTGTCTTCTGACAGTGGCCAATGACAGGTGCCCCAGAGGGAATTAACAGAACAGGTAATCATCAAGTGATCCATCCCCTGTCGCTCATTTTATCAATAATGATAAAATTGCTTCCAATAGACAATAGAAAACAAATATTAGAAGTTCACATCATAAAGTTCATAACATGAGACATCTCTGTAAGACTTAGAGTAGGAGGGACCCTCATTACTCCTTGGTTTCTGGCCACAGACCCATTCCTTTTGTCATAGTCATGTACTTGTAAGCCAATTCTGAGGTGGACATAGCTTCATTTCAGACCCAGAGGTCTACAAAGTGCTTTTTGATCTCAGATGAAATTATGCTTTCCCTTGCAGCGCATCTTGCAAGAACTGGCTTCATAATGGAATTGGTTGAAAATTTCATGAACATTTTTAAAATTTTTAGAAAAACAAATTAGCAAATACTCACCAGCAACCACACAACAAAAACACTAACCCAGGAACC
The DNA here is from genome assembly GCF_011386835.1 of Chrysemys picta bellii. NCBI lineage: Eukaryota > Metazoa > Chordata > Testudines > Emydidae > Chrysemys > Chrysemys picta. Next base: position 41,528,481 of record NC_088792.1, on the reverse strand, counting down.
TATCCTTGCAACAAAGCCTGTTGCCAACTCTGTCCACATATCTACTCAGGGGACACCATCATAGGACCTAATCACATCAGCCACACTATCAGAGGCTTGTTCACCTGCACATCTATCAATGTGATGTATGCCATTGTGTGCCAGCAATGCCCCTCTGCCATGTACATTGGCCAAACCGGACAGTCTCTACATAAAAGAATTATACCATTCAAAAACCAGTTGGAGAACACTTCAACCTCCCTGGTCTCTTGATTACAAACCTAAAAGTCGTAATATTACAACAACAAAACTTCAAAAACAGACTCTAACAAGAGACTGCTGAACTGGAATTAATTTGCAAATTGGACATCATTAAATTAGGCTTGAATAAAGACTGGGAGTGGATGGGTCATTACACAAAGTAAAACTATTTCTCCATGTTTATTTTTCCCCCCTACGGTTCCTCATACCTTCTCGTCAACTGGAAATGAGCCATTTTGATTACCACTACAAAAAGTTTTTTTTCTCTCCTGCTGGTAATAGCTCACCTTAACTGATCACTCTCGTTATAATGTGTATGATAACACTCATTGTTTCATATTCTCTGTGTATGTGCATATGTATATCTTCCTCTGTATTTTCCACTGCATGCATCCAATGAAGTGGATTTTAGCCCATGAAAGCTTATGCTCAAATAAACTTGTTAGTCTCTAAGGTGCCACAAGTACTCCTGTTCTTTTTTCAAAATAAATTGTAATTCAAAATATTTTAACCAGGTTGACTTCATGGTTAAAGCTCATTTGCCCTTAATGTGGGAATTCAAGTTATTTGTTGAGTATCAATAACATAGTGTATCTCACTCCCCCTCCCACCCTATCCCCAGTGTATGTTACACCACTTATTCTTTGAGTGAAGAATGCTTTTTCTGATAATTTAATTTGAAAGTGGTCCCTTTAAGAAATCAGCACTGTTTGTGGCTGAAATCAGTAAGTCTATTGTTGTTCTCTCTCTTAAGCCATATGATAGTCCTCTTAGTTTGTGACAGTGCGGAGGCAACTTCCTGCTTAGCTCTCCTGCTGTTGTAAAAAAGGGGTAGTGAAACAGTCTGAAGCTGGCCTGGATGAACTCATTGGCAGTCAGACAGGAAACAGGCAAAACCTTACACTCCATAGCTCTTTTGTTTATCAGCATTTCTTTAGAATTCAGCAGCTTATCCAATGCCTCCCATTATTTAGAGTTCCTTAAGGATTTTCCTTCCCTCTTGAGTTTATGTTGAGCTGTTATATCAGACAGCTTGTCTAATAGAACTGTGTGGAGGATGGAAGGTCCATTTTGCAAAGAATTTTGAGATTTCAAAAACTGGCTTTTTTCTAAACTGGACCCACCCCTCCCTCCCCCCAACACCGCATTGTGAAATTCTCTGCAAAGTAGTCAGGTCAATTGAAACATTTCATTTTGATTCATACTTTTGTTTATTATTTTGTATTATAAGATATATTCATAATGTATCATACAAAACAGAAACGATTTTAAATGAAGTCATTTTGAAATAATTGAAATGTTTCATTATGAAAATGTTATAATGGGACATTCTTCTGAAACAGAATTCCAGCTAAGTTGACCTGATTTCTCAAAGCATTTAAATGTTGATGGAATATGGTTCAAAGTTTCTCCAACCAACTCTATTCTCTAATTCTTACATTTGGACCTCTCCATTTCATTATTGCTGCATTGGTAAATCTGATTTTTGATTTTATGAGCACATAAGCACACAGCTACCTACCCACCTTTAATTCAAGTTACTGCTTCTCTCAGCCTACCTGGTATATGAGGAAGTATAACTATGTAGATTAATTGTTGAGTCACAACTCTTCTAGCATATATACAGATCCATAATGTCCTGATTAGGTGTGTCACCATTGATTGCTAGGGTTCAATACAACTTTCCCTTCACAGAAGTGTGTCCTCATTGATAGATGTGACCTTCACTCTCTAGCTAGCTGAATGCCTTTTGTCTTTTAAATCATATTTTTCAAACAGTGCAATCCGTAATTGTGAGAACTAACTCGCAAAAAAATATAAAATCATGCAAGCTATTTCCCCTCTTCATCTTCCCCACCCCTGCCTTCCTCATTTCATGCTGGAAGAAATGTTAAACCTACTGTGTAAGTTTACTCTTGGCTTACACAATTTAAACCAGGTAGCAGGTCAGGTGGTGGAAAGTCAGCTTTGTGGAGTTTGTGGTGACGTAGGACAGCATGTGGGGTGAAACTTTCAAAAGTACCTAGTAGTCTTAGTCTCTTTTTCAGAAGGAGGCTTTCTCTGGCAAATGGAGAATAAACTAAGATAAAGGCCAGCTGTAATGTTAGTGTTAGAACCTTAGCTATTTCCAAATGTTTTGACATTCAGGATTTTGGTCTACAATATTTTAAATTCCTAATGCTTCAATGGCAGCTTGGTCCAGGGGATAGGGTACATGATGGCACAGCTCTGACAACTTGCCTTCTCTGCTAAAAAAAGGTGTATTTTTTAACTCAAGGAAACTAATGTACATGAGCTATCCTGAGGTAAAAACACAGGGAAGAATAGGCATATTTGTTTTGCTGTAAGGTAAACTATGCAAGGTCAACCCCAGGCAGATGTATCGTGCTGACACGGCCTAGTTTACTTCATGATACAACTAAAGTGCCTTGTCTTCACTGTGTTTTTTTTTAATCTCAGGATAGCTCATGTACATTAGTTTCCTTGAGATAAAATAGATATATTTTTAAAGTAACGACAAGGCCTGGGAGTCAGAAGATCTGTTTTCTATTCTCTGCTCCACTGCTGGCTTTCTAAGTATGTTTTTGAGAGTTAAAGTTCATTTTTGAAGGAAAGGGAACAGCTTTGCTCTTTTATTCTGTTTGCTCCCTGATACCTTCACTAGAGAGTTGATTGACCTGACAGTCCAACAACTGATTCATCTGTGAAACTAACGTAAGTCCAGAAAAACAGTATTGATCTGTCACTACTTTACCGCCTGCATTTCTATGGAAGGAAACTTTGTTCTTAGGAGCGAAGTTTACACTGTGAATTTGAGTTATTTTTAAAAGCCACATGTGACAGGATATTTCCTTATTTAGATCCCAGAGCTTTCCCCTGATCTGTCAGCCTTTTGAAACTGAGGAAGACCTGCCACCTAGCTTGTTTGAGAAGGATTTTATTGACAGCAATAAATTGCAACGCATCTCTTGGTGGAAAGGAGTTAAAAATTTGTGATGACTCTCTCCATGTTGCTGGTTTTTATCTCTCTCATTCACAGTGCTTTGCAGCTACTGGGTAAGTCATTGTTTTGTCTCCAGTATGAGAGTGGATATGAAAGTGCTTCTCCTTCTTATGCTTTTCCTTTGAAACTCTAGTTCAGTCTGTTTATTTTGCATTTATTATTAATCCTAATCTGAGTGATTTAAAGAAATGGGCTAGAGAGGCTTATCCAGATGTGTTGGATCCTTCTCAGAAGAAGGTAAATATTTACGGAAGCAGCCAGGTCCGGGCCTAGCAGGGGAGCAGAAGTAACAGCAGAGGCAGACATACTCAGGTACAATCTTGATTTCTGTAGGATCTGATTTAATCAGCAATATAGATCTATATAAAAGAATAAAACATATTGGATGTGTACCTTCTTCCACTTTAGATGAGCTTGTAAAAGAAAAGATGTGACTTGCAAATAAATAATTGGATGTTAAAGTGGGGGTATATGGCTGTTAGAAATATATAAGCTTGTGTGTAAGAATGTATCAAAGATATAGGCAGAAACTGGTTGTGGGCATTGGCACAGGGCAGAGTTAAGGTTGGATGTGCATATTAACTCTGAATAACAACTTTTGGGCCAAATCATGATTGGCCCTGCATTCATAGAATCATAGAATATCAGGGTTGGAAGGCACCTCAGGAGGTCATCTAGTCCAACCCCCTGCTCAAAGCAGGACCAATCCCCAACTAAATCATCCCAGACAGGGCTTTGTCAAGCCTGACCTTAAAAAATTCTAAGGAAGGAGATTCCACCACCTCCCTAGGTAATCCATTCCAGTGCTTCACCACCCTCCTAGTGAAAAACTTTTTCCTAATATCCAACCTGAACTTCTCCCACTGCAACTTGAGACCTTGTTCTGTCATCTGCTACCACTGAGAACAGTCTAGATCTGGACTCTTTGGAACCCCCTTTTAGGTAGTTGAAAGCAGCTATCAAATCCCCCCTCATTCTTTTCCTCTGCAGACTAAACAATCCCAGTTCCCTCAGCCTCTCCTCATAAGTCATGTGCTACAGACCCCTAATCATTTTTGTTACCCTCCGCTGGACTCTTTCCAATTTTTCCACATCCTTCTTGTAGCGTGGGGCCCAAAACTAGACACAGTACTCCAGATGAGGCCTCATCAATGTTGAATAGAGGAGAATGATCACGTCCCTCGATCTGCTAGCAATGCCCCTACTTATACAGCCCAAAATGTCGTTAGCCTTCTTGGAAACAAGGGCGCACTGTTGACTCATATTCAGCTTCTCATCCACTGTGACCCCTCGGTCCTTTTCTGCAGAACTGCTGCCTAGCCATTCGGTCCCTAGTCTGTAGAAGTGCATGGGATACTTCCATCCTAAGTGCAAAACTTTGCACTTGTCCTTGTTGAATCTCATCAGATTTCTTTTGGCCCAATCCTCTAATTTGTCTAGGTCTCTCTGTATCCGATCCCTACCCTCCAGTGTATCTACCATGCCTCCCAGTTTAGTGTCATCTGCAAACTTGCTGAGAGTGCAGTCCACATCATCCTCCAGATCATCAATGAAGATATTGAACAAAACTGGCCCCAGGGCCGACCCTTGGGGCAATCTGCTTGATACTGGCTGCCAACTAGACATGGAGCCATTGATCACTACCCGTTAAGCCCGATGATCTAGCCAGCTTTCTATCCACCTTATAGTCCATTCATCCAGTCCATACTTCTTTAACTTGCCAGCAAGAATACTGTGAGAGACTGTATCAAAAGCTTTGCTAAAGTCAAGGAATAACATGTCCACTGCTTTCCCCTCATCCACAGACCCAGTAATCTCATCATAGAGGGCAATTAGGTTAGTCAGGCATGACTTGCCCTTGATGAATCCGTGCTGACTGTTCCTGATCACTTTCCTCTCCTTTAAGTGCTTCAGAATTGATTCCTTGAGAACCTGCTCTATGATTTTTCCAGGGACTGAGGTCAGGCTGACTGGCCTGTAGTTCCCCGGATCCTCCTCCTTCCCTTTTTTAAAGATGGGCACTACATTAGCTTTTTTCCAGTCAGCCGGGACCTCGCCCGATTGCCATGAGTTTTCAAAGACAATGGCCGATGGCTCTGCAATCACATCCGCCAACTCCTTTAGCACCCTTGGATACAGCGCATCCGGCCCCATGGACTTGTGCTCATCCAGCTTTTCTAAATAGTCCTGAACCACTTCTTTCTCCACAGAGGGCTGGTCACCTCCTCCCCATCCTGTGCTGCCCAGTGCAGCAGTCTGGGAGCTGACCTTGTTCATGAAGACAGAGGCAAAAAAAGCGTTGAGTACATTAGCTTTTTCCACATCCTCGGTCACTAGGTTGCCGCCCTCATTCAGTAGGGGCCCACACTTTCCTTGACTTTCTTCTTGTTGCTAACATACCTGAAGAAACCCTTCTTGTTACTCTTAACATCTCTTGATAGCTGCAACTCCAAGTATGATTTGGCCTTCCTGATTTCACTCCTGCATGCCTGAGCAATATTTTTATACTCCTCTCGGGTTATTTGTCCAATCTTCCACTTCCTGTAAGCTTCTTTTTTGTGTTTAAGATCAGCAAGGATTTCACTGTTAAGCCAAGCTGGTCGCCTGCCATATTTATTATTCTTTCTACTCATCGGGATGGTTTGTTCCTGCACCTCAATAAGGATTCTTTCAAATACAGCCAGCTCTCCTGGACTCTTTTCCCCTCATGTTAATCTCCCAGGGGATCCTGCCCATCTGTTCCCTTACGTCAAAGTCTGCTTTTCTGAAGTCCAGGGTCCGTATTCTGCTGCTCTCCTTTCTTCCTTGTGTCAGGATCCTGAACTCGACCATCTCATGGTTACTGCCTCCCAGGTTCCCATCCACTTTTGCTTCCCCTACTAATTCTTCCCTGTTAGTGAGCAGCAGGTCAAGAAGAGCTCTGCCCCTAGTTGGTTCCTCCAGCACTTGCACCAGGAAATTGTCTCCTACACTTTCCAAAAACTTCCTGGATTGTCTGTGCACCGCTGTATTGCTCTCCCAGCAGATATCAGGGTGACTGAAGTCTCCCATGAGAACCAGGGCCTGTGATCTAGTAACTTCTGTTAGTTGCCAGAAGAAAGCCTCATCCACCTCATTCCCCTGGTCTGGTGGTCTATAGCAGACTCCCACCACGACATCACCCTTGTTGCTCACACTTTAAACTTAATCCAGAGACTCTCAGGTTTTTCTGCAGTTTCATACCAGAGCTCTGAGCAGTCGTACTGCTCTCTTGCATACAGTCAGCGCCGGCTCCAGGGTTTTGGCCGCCCCAATCAGCCAAACAAAACAAAACAAAAAAAAAGCAGCAATGGCGATCTGCGGCGCCAATTCAGCGGGAGGTCCTTCACTCCGAGCAGGAGTGAGGGACTGTCTGCCAAATTGCCGCCCAATACCTGGACGTGCCACTCCTCCGGAGCGGCCGCCCCAAGCACCTACTTGGTAAGCAGGTGCCTGGAGACGGCCCTGTATACAGTGCAACTCCCCTACCTTTTCTGCCTTACCTGTCCTTCCTGAACAGTTTATATCCATCCATGACAGTACTCCAGTCATGTGAGTTATCCCACCAAGTCTCTGTTATTCCAATCACATCATAATTCCTTGACTGTGCCAGGACTTCCAGTTCTCCCTGCTTGTTTTCCAGGCTTCTTGTATTTGTGTATAGGCACTTTAAGATAACTCACTGATTGTCCTGCTTTCTCAGTATGAGGCAGGAGTCCTCCCCCCTTATGCTCTCCTGCTCGTGCTTCCTCCCAGTATCCCACTTCCCTCAGGGCTTTGGTCTCCTTTCCCCGGTGAACCTAGTTTAAAGCCCCCCTCCCTAGGTTAGCCAGCCTGCTTGCGAAGATGCTCTTCCCTCTCTTCGTTAGGTGGAGCCTGTCTCTGGCTAGCACTCCTCCTTCTTGGAACACCATCCCATGGAATTGTGGGCAATAGACTTGTTTAAAATCACTCATCAGAGGTAGGGCTGAAAGGGGCCAAAGCCTATGATACATCTAAAAGAGGTTATTTTTATTTTAAAATTCCATAAAGGTATATTCAGTATATTCATTTGATTTAGAAAAGTTAATGTAACAAGACACAGTTAACATCTATACAGGTGATTGAGGCAATTGACCCCCTCAATCCCCCCATCATAATTTTTTTGTTTTGTTTTAGCCATTTAAAAACAATTTGACCTCTTAGCCTCCACTGAGAAGAATAAAGTAAGAGGCCCCTGGTACTGACCACACAGGAATACACAATGACAACAAATAAACGAGAAAAAGGCTTCCTCAGCTGATGCTCAGGCTCTTGGCAGCCTTGTCACTCATTCTCAGAGTTCAGCTGGATCCTCCTCAGCTGGGCTATGGGTAATATGCCTTGTCACAAAGGGGCTCCTGTGGCACCCACTCTGCCAGGCCAAGCAGCCTCTCTGCCTCTTCTGTTAATGAAAGGTTTCAGAGTAGCAGCCGTGTTAGTCTGTATCCGCAAAAAGAAGAACAGGAGGACTTGTGGCATCTTAGAGACTAATAAATTTGTTAGTCTCTAAGGTGCCACAAGTCCTCCTGTTCTTCTTCTGTTAATGAATTCCCCCTGTTGGAGCTGGGCAGGGAAGGAACAGCCAGCAGGAGCAGGTGGTGGCAACATGTGAGGTGGCTCAGAACTGTTCCCAGGCTCCTCCTGGGAATTCCCCCCACCGGCCACCGAGCAACCATAGCCCTCCAGTAACACCTTAGCTACCCTCCCAGGTAGCACACACTCACCCCAAAACCCCAACACCCAGCTGTCACCCAACAGCACTCTGTTTACACCCAAAGAACACCCAGGTACCCCAAAAAAGAAGAACAGGAGTACTTGTGGCACCTTAGAGACTAACAAATTTATTAGAGCATAAGCTTTCGTGGACTACAGCCCACTTAGTCCACGAAAGCTTATGCTCTAATAAATTTGTTAGTCTCTAAGGTGCCACAAGTACTCCTGTTCTTCTTTTTGCGGATACAGACTAACACGGCTGCTACTCTGAAACCAGGTACCCCAGTCTCCTATCTAACACTATATCCTGTCCCTGTGTCCTATTCTTGCCATAGCTTGGAGCAGAGTGTGTTGACCATAAGATGAAATTTATGGTTATATGCAAATTATTTACAAATATAAAAATTAGCTCATTAAATAATTTGTATAAAATGCTACACATGAGTCCTTCAACACTTGTGTAAGCCCCAGAGCTAGAAGGCTTAGGGAGCTGGAACATAGCTACTTCTATAGAGGAAATGCCAGTTCTAGCCTTCCCTATTTATGTTAATTGTAATGTTGCTTAACCATACTTTCACATTCTGTGTTTCAGTGCTGTAGTTGGAATTTGCCTATCATCTGATTGCATAAGTTATATTAGACTCTTACTGTAACTGCACTAATGAAAGGACATTGGATAACAAGCTATTATTTTTGTATGCAGTGTAGTTGTAACTATGTCAGTCCCAGGATATTAGCGAGACAAGCTGGATGAGGTAACATTTTTTATTGGACCCACTTCTGTTAGTGAGAGAGACAAGCTTTCAAGCCATACAGAGCTCTTCCTCAGGTCTGGGAAAGGTGCTCCCAGTGTCACAGCAAAATGCAAGGTGGAACAGATTGTTTAGCATAAGTGGCTAGCACATATTGTAAGGGACCATTCAAGGCAGAGTGACCCGTTAACGTCTCTGCAATCATGAGACAAAAACAGAGGGTTAGTGGGTTACAGATTTTTGTAATAAGCCATAAATCCAGTGTCTCTGTTCAGTCTATGATTTTTAGTGTCTAGCAGAGTTATGAATTTAAGCTCCCAGACTCTTTTTTTTTTAAAGAGTTGTGCAGGTTTCCTTTGAGGATGAGGACTGATAGGTAAGATATAGCATGATCATTTTGTGAAAAGTGTTCACCCACAGGTGATCGGGTATTTTTATCTTTTATCATTTTCTTGTGTGAGTTCATTCAAAGGAGTAGTGATTGTATGGTTTCACCCACATAGTTATTATTGAGGCATTTAGTGCATCCAGAAAAGCTTCTTTCACCCACATAGTTGTTATTGGAGCATTTAGTGCAACCAGAAAAAACTTCTTGGAAGAAATGTGTTTTCGGGACAAAGTTAAAGGAAAAAAGAAAGTTCCATTATAATTATTGCTTTGCTAAAATGTGGTATAATATAAATTGTTACATTTTTTCTTTGCTTGATTGTCTCTTTGTGTTGTGTATGCACAAGTCACACCTGATTTTTTTCCCTTCCTACTTACTAGGCTCCTGAAAGTGGGATTTGAACCCACAATCACGTGCCATGAGTAAAAGGCCCATTCTTGATTCAATAAAACAACACCTCACATCGGCTTACTGTTTTCCTCTCAACCTCTCTCCAACCCAAACACATTAATTAGTCTCATTTTATCTTGCAGATAATGAAATATTTTTAATATATAATAAAGACCTCAAGCGCTGTGTTCAAGCTCAGAGTTCTAACTCCATCACAACTGCCACTTGCAACCAGGACACTGAGTCACAAAAATTCAGGTGGGTTTCTGATCACCAGCTTATGAGTGTAGCATTGAGGCTATGCTTGGGAGTGCCTTCAAAGAAAGACCAGGTGATGATCACTCTGTATCCTTGTAACAAGACAAGTGAACTCCAACACTGGGAATGCAGAAATGAAACCCTTCTTGCAATCCAAGGAGAAGATTTGTTTTTTAACTCTGGCAGCAGAGAAAAAGGAAATGTTATGCTGCAGAAGGAATCAGGTGTGAGGAGTAAGTGGAAGGTCTATGGAACCACAGATGATTTGTGCTCTCAGGGCTATGAAGGTACAGTCTGAAAATTAATCTTTTTATTGTTCTGAACTAATTTATTTATGTATGTGTTAGAGTAATTTGATGTATATTCATCTGATTGTATAATCAGCCATGCTCAGTTCTCCGATGAGACTATGGCAGAGCATGACCCGGCTTCTACATCCCAACCCTGCAAACACACTCTTCACTTTACACATGAATCTTACCATGATATGATTTATTCAGCACCAGGGAAGGAAAAAACTGTAACATTTGTTGTCTTATTTGTAAAACAAAAATGGAATTACATTATTTAATATTATTAAATGTAACTGTGTTAGTCTAGTCCGCTGCAGTATATGTGCTAGTAAAGTACATTGTAGTTACTGGATGAGAGGCACAAATTTATCTCTGCTTATTTCACATTTCAACTTTGATGGCCCATAAATATCAGAAAAGAAAATCAATTCTGTGTACAGTTCCTCCAAATGCTGTAAGAAACTTTAGAAGATGAAAAGTCCTTTTAAGAGTGAACTGAAAAGATATTTACTTAAAATATACAATTATTAAAAATAAAGCTATATGAGGAACACTTTTTTTCCATTCAAAGAAATGTATCTTAAAATGAATTTAGTGAAAATAACTAGGTGCTTCCACCAGCTCATGAGCGTGAGTTCTGAAGGTTCAATTTCCAGCTGCCACAGCTAACACTGAACAAATGTGTAAGTCACATAGTGTTTCCTTGGCTGTCTTATGCTGCTTTGAGAGCAACAGTCGGCCATCAGTGATCATGCATGCAGTGGCCCTCCCACATGTGATACAGAAGATTAGAGAGTTGGGCACCTCAAGCTTCCTTATTTTTATTACTATTTCTATACTGACTTCTATCATTTTGTATCCCCAGATTTGTTTACATTGCTAGGAAATGCCAACGGGGCACCCTGTGTATTCCCTTTCAAGCTGAGTGGCAAATGGTATGCCGAGTGTACAGATGCTGCCAGGTCAGATGGCTTGCTCTGGTGTGGAACAACAGCAGACTTTGACACAGATCAATTGTATGGATTTTGCCCATTAAAATGTAAGTTCTGAACGTTGATTTAGAGTATATAATAGCACAATATTTAGGAAACAGAACAACACTGCTGAAATGTCACTGACAGTGTCATGTTCACAAGACAAAAACTTGAACTGATTTATTTTGCATCATCCTCTACCTCCACCCTATAACATTTCTTACAGGGCAATAATGTGAAATCTAGTGCAGTAGAAGGCAGCCATATAAAATGTTACCTGTGTGCATCTATAATTATAGAAAAAGAACTCTGGCTAATTGAGGACTGTTATCAACTGCAGAGTTTTGAGCAGTATCTCTAGGCAACTCTAAATTCTACTGTAGTCAGCATAAAACCACCAGTGAATCAGGCAGCCACTATCAGTTACCTCAGGGGCTACTTCCCTTACTGTCAGCTATGGATAGCAGCAGCATATTGCTTCTCCATCTTTGGCAGGCCCCCTATGTTGCAGTTGCAGGTAGGGTGACCGGATGTCCCGATTTTATAGGGGCTTTGTCTTATATTGGTGCCTATTTCTCCCCGTCCTCTGTCCTGATTTTTCACACTTGCTATCTGGGTACCCTAGACATAGGAGCTTGCTATGCTATATGTATATCTCCTTGGGAGATGTCAGCAGTCTCCTGTGTGGTGAAAGGGAATGGAATGGGCCACAGAACCTGACCCAGCATGAGGAAGGGTTGTAGAATCAGGCCATTACAATCTTCCTGGAAAGCCGCATACTCAGTTGATAGCCATATGTAGGGTCAGGAAGGAATTTTCCCCACGTCAGATTGGCAGTGCCCTTGTTTTTTTTCACCTTGCTTTGCAGCATATGGGTACAGGCCTCCAGCACTGGTGCAACTCGGTCCGTTGTATTCTCTGCCTGTAGCACATAGTAGTCTAGTCTCCTGTGGGTTGTAATACTTTGATTTGATTTCAGTTGTTGTGCTTAGTGTTCGGGTGCTGGGTGGTGTTGGTGGCCTGTGATTTACAGGAGGTCAGACTAGATGATCTAGTTGTCCCTTCTGACCTTAAACTCTATGACTCCGTGACCCTATTGAAATGGATACACACATGAGGTTAGAGAGAAGGTCACACTAGGAAGCTGAACTCTGAATTTACAGAAGATAATACAAATGCAATCTCAGCCTTAATATTGCGTCAATGTCATCATTTGCTTTTAATTTCCTTGCTTTTTCAGAATGAGAGAGAAGGTCAAAGACCAGATTCACCTGTTTCCTCTGACTGTTTTGTGCCACTGCTGTGATGCAAAGCACCTGTGAATCTGCCTTAACCAGCCAATGAACATAATATTGCTGAATATGGCCATAAAACTAGAAACAAATAACTCCTTCCTGAGGGTGCAATGGCTGTTGAGTCAACTCTAATCCTTTCTTGGCCTGCCTAACCCCACCTCCCAAATATGGCAGCATTGGAATGCACAGGAAGCCACCCAAGAGTTGTGCTTTGTCATGTATGAGACTGTAGATACTCTGGGCAGGAACCCCAAATTCTCACCTATTCTCTACTCCTTGTTGTGGAACCATGTTAAATCTATTATGACTGGGGCTGTGTAGTGCCATGGAGGAAGGAGCAGGATTTGCCCCATTGTATTTCTTTCTTTGGAAGATTGTCACATTTGAGCTACGAAACTGAATATATCAGGTGAAATCTTGGCCCCATTGAAATCAGTGGCTCATCCCATTGACTTCAGTGTGGTCAGGATTTCATCCATGGAGCACAATAACAGACTCCCACTTTTAAAGAAAGGATTCCGTTTTCTCGGTTGGAACAGTGCGACTTTACAAGTATGCTCACAGTTAAATTTTATCATACATTTCATATGCATTAGTCAGAATAAATGTCAACATTGCATCCCACTTCTCTCATGCAGATAATGAAACTCACAGATTTTGGACTACAGACCCTTTGACAGGCACCCACTACCAGATAAACTTCCAATCAGCTCTAACATGGCACCAAGCACGGAAAAGCTGCCAGCAACAGAATGCAGAATTATTAAGTATCACAGAGATACACGAGCAAATGTACCTGAGAGGTGAATTATGAAAGCAATTCTGAGTGAAAACGAGTTATTTTTCTATGTTGGATCTCTAACTTTTCAGTGGTTTAATCATCTATTGTAATTAATGAGATTTTGAATATTAGCAATATGTGCTAACTCATAGGAAAAAAACCTAAACACGGAAAGTGATGTTTTTGAAGTACTGGAAATTCAGCTGTTCTTCATGTAGAAATTCCAATACAGCATTCTGGGAATTTCCTTTCATATAAAGCACCTGACTGGATTAATCCTGTCAGCAGCTCTCATAAATATTGTGCACATAAATATAGGCTCTGTTTGAATAAAGCTTAGAGTGAATTTAGTAATAAAAATAGTATTTGCAGCACTTAATGCCTTTCATTGCCAAAGCTTATTGCAAACATTTTTGGAAACCCCTAAGATGACAACTATTAGCTTCTTCAAAATGTTGTGCCTGTAAAGTATTTTACAACAAATGTATGATGATGTATTTTAATTTCTTTTGGTTCTTTAGATTTGATTGACAGGATGAGATCTGCTCTGTGGATTGGACTTAACAGTCTGAATTTCAACTATGGATGGCAATGGAGTGGTGGCAGTCCTTTCAGATATTTAAACTGGGATCTAGGTAGGGGTAATTTTTAGAATGGTTTAAGGATGAAAATCTGCAGCTAGACTGTTGAATGGATCTCAGTTACAATTCTGTACTATCCCACAAATAAATATAGCATTTGTAATGAGAGCCTTATGAATAGATCATCGTTGGAGCTGAGCTCCACTTTAAAGATCTGACAGTGGAGTTATGCTTTTAATATGTAATCTGAAACTAAAAAAAAACCAGAAATCATCATCTTAAGGAAACCAAGTTCATTAGAAAAGTAAGAGAAAATCGTAGATCACAACTAAAATGCAATAAAATCCTACATAGCTTCTGTCTGGGTAACAGCTGGGTTGCATAAGGCATGTATTTAGAGGTAATGTTGAGTCAGTTAAGACATCTAACATTCTCTTTGTGCGCCTTAAACTTCACCATCTCCATCTGAGAACATCTCAGTGTCAGTTCTCAGTGGCAGTGAAAAGTTTAGTCTTTTTCAGAGTTTCTCCTCCTTATTTTTGGGACTTTCTTCTCGTTTTATATCCTAAAGAGTCTTTAACCATGTGAGTCCCTGTGCATTTACATTCTAGCCCTGAAGTAATCTCTACTGTCATCATAGTAACAATGAGGTGGCTCAAATTCAAAATTCCTGTTATGATCTCAGCTGCCTCACAAACCCCAAATTTATTCAATTTATTTTATTTGCTTCCTGAGCAAATATCTTTGATTTTCTTTTCACCCTCACCAAATCTTAAAGTTCCTTTGGTGTTGGGGTATATGGCTATCTACCTTTCCTGACACCATGATTGGGCGACAGCTCCAGACTAGTCAGGCCTGCCTCTATCTTCCCCACGACTCCAGGGTTTGTCTATTCCCTGCTGGTCCCATAAACTTCCTGCTCCACCCCGTTGATTCAAGAGGTAGGGGAGCATTGTGCCTTGGCCTCCTACAGCCTTCACCCAGGTTGGTTCTGCACTCCCTTGACAATGGGTCATATAGGTCAGTAATAAAATTCTCTTGTGTCCAATAATTTTAGCAACTATGATTTTCCACTTATCTTCTTTTACTTTCTAAAAGATAAATAGAATTTATAAAAGAAATATGAATGTTTCCCAATGCATACAATTTCTCTTTATTGTTAGTGTCTGATTATTCAAACACTGGGGTACATTCTTCATTCAATACATATGTATATAATTCCTAGCATGAGCTGGAATTATGCACAAGAATCAATAGGAGAATATGCAGGGCACAAAAATATTGGGCCAAATTGTGTCCTCAGATTTCATGAGAGTAAATGAGGGCAGAATTTATCTCATTAAGTTCACTATTAAGCAGTCATATCAGTATGACCTGACCCCAGTTGAATATTACATCAGATGTTATGTCATTCATATTTTATCATAAGTGTTTAAGGGGACATTGTCAAGTAAAGCGCTATTTTTGAACACATTTCTTTAGCTACAATGAAAAATAATATAAAAATAATAATACCAATGAAATGCTGACTCCATAATCTATATGGGAAAAGATACAAAACAAACATGAGGTTTTGCACTGCCTACGAAGAATTTCACTGGCTTTGAATTCATTTTTTGAAGGAAATCCTTCTCTGGAACCTGAGAAAATCTGTGCAGTACTAAATCCTAGAAAAGGTGCTAAATGGGAAAACCGTGAATGTGATCAGAAAGTTGGCTATATTTGTAAAAGGGAAAACTCCACTTTGGATTCTTTCTCTCTTCCCTCAGGTAGGTCTGTCAATAAAAATGACAGTAAAAGCTTTTTATTTAAATTGTATGGATTTGGTCTGCAGAGATGTGCAACAGAAATGCATTTTTATTTATATGAAATTACAAACTTGCTTCATCCAAGAGTAATTCTTTTTAAAAATCGCATATGTTCTGTTTTGCTGGTTGCACAGAACAAACCATTCTACCCATTTCCCTGTTTTAGAGACACTAGGAAGAATACCATTATTTAATTTATCTAAAGTAGGATGTCTAATCTTTGGCAACTTTTCTAGAACTCAAACCACACCTAAGTTTAAACAATCTTTTTTTTTATTTATAAAAACAGAGGTGACCATCCAAGCCATGGACATCCTGACATAATTTAACTTCACAAAGAAGTAAAATGGATTGTGCTTCCCCACGTAAAGCCAATAGGAGTTCAGGATGTTTAGCACCTGCTAGAAGGTGTTCTGAACTTCCAAGAATGACTCCCCTTGACTTGAGAGGTCACTGGATCTGGGCCTTAGCAAGCAGCAGCGTGATCACTGGAAGCCCTATAAAGACTGCAGTATGGGCTCATATCACCTCCTGATAAAGTCAAATGGAATTGGTCCCTAGGTATTAGAACCTGTAATTGGCAAAGGGAAAGATTTACTGCAGCACCACTTTTCTGAGAAAAGAAAGGCAGCTATCCTGTCTCTGACAAACTATTTAATGAGACCCTATGATGTAGAAAGTAAACACATGCAGAGAGGTAATTGCTACTGTTGCAATAATATACAAAACATAATTAGATGCAATGCATTATGTGAAAATATTACATCTGGAATTATAAAACATCATTTTGTCCAAATTTGCACATTTTGCAATGTTGATGTTTTCAAACTGTGAAGTCCAGTTGGCACTGATCCCATTTTCTTCTGTCTTGGTTGAATGTGTTTATATTTTCTACCCCAAATTCTGTGTGTCATAGCAAATAGATCTAATAGCCTTAGATATTTATATGCAGAATGAGAAAAAAATACTTCCAGTATCTTAACTCTGCTTTTATTTTTAATTAATTGCATAATTAATTTCAAATTTAACCACACTTATTCCAGGCTCTAACTTGAATTGTTCTGAAATATATTTATTTATTTTAGAGCTCTCTGCAGCTAGTGAATGCCCAGAGGGCTGGTTGCCATACGCAGGTCACTGTTACATGATTCACAGGGAGCCCAAAGTGTGGAAAGAAGCCTTGGCTTCCTGTCGAAAGGAGGATGGTGATCTGGCCAGTATCCACAACATTGAAGAGCACAGCTTTATAGTGTCTCAGCTTGGGTTCAGTGAGTATTTCCACTGGGCAGTAATGTGCACATGTGGATAATTTTAAAAATTAGAAATTTTGTAGCTTTTTAATGGTTTATATTTCATTTATATGGATATTTACAGGTAAGCACACACATAAATATACATAAACGATACCAGATGACTGATACTAACTTATCATCACTGTTAATTTACAACATACCTTTTGAAGGAAATCACAGCATCAGTTACTGCAGCATTGGGTAACTGCAGTGGTCACAAAAGGAGCAGCCGATACTGCTGCTAAGTAGAATGATTTGCTTTCCTGGTGGTATTTCCTATCTCTTCTTGAATAAAGGAAGGAACATGAAATAGACATTAAGTAGACATCATTGTCAATTTATCTGGAATAGCTTTGTAATGCAACGTAACAATTTCAGTTCATCGTCATAAAATCCTGCTCCTGAAGATTATTACAATGTAGATAAAAACATAGCCGAATATATGTTCTTAGAGCCAACTGATGAGCTGTGGATTGGTTTGAATGACCTCAGGATTCAAATGTATTTTGAATGGAGTGATAAGATGCCTGTGATATACACAAAGTGGCTCCATGGAGAACCAACCACTACAAACAGCAGACAAGAAGATTGTGTTGTTATGAAAGGACAGGTAAAATAATGCAATTATATCTATCTGCATTAACATCATATTTTCTTTGTTTTTTATTTTCAATTAGATGTCTAAAACTGGAGAACTTGTTTTAGAATAATACCATATGATGATATCTCTAGTTGCTCAGCAAGTTTATGCTTTAAATTTTAGAGAAATTTAGATCAGTATTCAGATATGATAATGCATTTACTTCTCTAGCATACCCAGCAATCCTTGTAACTCTGCACCCCATGCTTCAGGCCAACTCAATTCAACTACTGTAGCTTCTTTATAAATCAATTCATGAATTAGCTTCAGGGAAAAATAATAAGCATATTTATTTTTACTTTTAAAGGAATGTTACCAAAAAAAAAAAAAGAAAAAGAAAATAAGCAGTTGTGTAAAGAATTTTAGTTCCTCTTAACTGACAATCTTCTTCCCAAACTGCCTTCAGGGTGGATACTGGGCAGACAGTGTTTGTGATAAGAAATTTGGATATATTTGCAAAAAGAGTCCATTGCAAGACACTCCTGGAACGGTGAAGCACATTGATTCTGGCTGCCGGAAGGTAAGGACAAAATAAATTACATTTAGATCAGACAAAATCACCCTTCAAATAGCTTGGTATTTTTGTATTTTTGACTAGGACATTGCTAGTTTATATTTGCTGCTGATTTTCAATCTGAAAAAAATGTGGTCCTTCATTTAAACTAAATTTGATTTGAATTCCTTCACACACACACACCCCATATATATATATATATATATATATATATATATAAAATAGAGCTTATATATATATATAAGCTCTATTTTTTCTCAGTAACCTCTCTGAATGAGACATAAACTGGTATTGTAGCTTTGGGCATACATGATTCATGTTGGTGTACATATATTTCAGCACCGTGTAATTAGCTATTGGGTGGCACAGTGTGGGGGTTTCTGAATTGTGTGACATCACTTTCTCAATGGGTGCAGAATGATGCTGTGTTCTACCAGTGGGAATCTGGATTATTAGAAATGACTAAGCACTAGAACTATATTAATGAAACCTTTTTCAAACAATTTACTGTTTCCTGTTGTTCTTTTTCTTCTCTTTCCCCTCCTTTTGTTTTCCTTAATATATCATAGAATCATAGGATTAGAAGGGACTGCAATGGTCATCTAGTCTACCCCCCTGCCAAGATGCAGGATTTGTTGTGTCTAAGCCATCCAAGACAGATGGCTCTCCAGACTCTTTTTGAAAAGCTGTGATGAAGCTTCCACAACTTCCGAGGCAGTCTGTTCCATTGTCCTACTGTTCTTACAGTTAGGAAGTTTTTCCTGAGAGTTAATCTAAATCTGCTGTGCTATAATTTGAAGAACCCATTGCCTCTTGTCCTGATCTCTGTAGCAAAAGAGAACAACTTTTCTCCATCTTTTTTTATGGAAGACTTTCACGTATTTGAAGACCGCTGTCATGTTCCCCTCCTCTTTATCTCCTAAACATTCCCAGTTATTTCAGCCTGTGCTCACAGGGTTTGCATTCCATCCCTTTGATCATCGTTGTCACTCATTTCTGGCTCCTTTGCAGTTTCTCTGCATCCTTTTTATATATTGGTGACCAAAATGGGACACAGTATTGCTGGGGCCTAACCAGCATGGAATAGAGTGGTACAATCACCTCCCATGACTTGCCTAAAATTGCATTTGCTTTTTTTACAACATTGCACTGGAGGTCGTGATCCACCACACCTCCCAGATCCTTCTGAGCTGTACTGCTGCCAAACCAGTTTTCCCCCATTCTGTATGTTTGCATTTGGTTTTTCTTCCCTACGTGTAGCACCTTACATTTCTTTGTTGAATTTCATTTTATTGTCTATAGTCCAGTTCTCCAATTTATCAAGATCCCTCTGAATTTTAGCTCTATCCTCCAAAGTATTGGTAACCCTCCCAGCTTTGTTTCATCTGAAAATCTGATCAGTGTGCTCTCTATTCCTATTCCAGGTAGTCAATAAAGATGTTAAACAACACCAGACCCAGAACAGATCTCTGTGGAACCCAACTTGAGACCTCCCTCCAATCCGATTCATTCCATTAATAGTTACTCTTTGTTTGTGGTTGTTTAACCGATTATGTACCCACTTAATGACAGTTCCGTTGAGCCCATATTTCTCCTGCTTTCTTATTAGAATGTTATGTGCAACTGTGTCAAAGGGCTTGATGAAGTCCAGATATGTTATGTCCACCACATTCCCCTATCTACCAAATCAGTTACCCTGTCAAAGAAGGAAATCAAGCTGGTTTGGCATGATTTATTCTTAGTAAATCCATGCAGGCTGCTAGTGATCACCCCTTTATCCTCCAGGTATTCACAAATTGAATATTTTATACAGTGCTCTAGTGGTTCCCAGGTATTGAAGTCAGCCTGACTGGTCTATAGGTTCTCAGCTCCTCCTTTTCCCCCTTGTTAAAGATGGGCACTACGTTAGCCCTTCTCCAGTCTTCTGGGACCCCACCTATCATCCATGAGAGTGTAAATATTATTGCCAGTGGCTCCAAGATTCCTTCAGCTAATTCTTTCAGTATCTCAGGTAAATAGCATCCAGCCCTGCTGATTTGAAGTCATCGAAATTGATCAGAAGATTTCTGACGTGTTCTTTATTTATCCCGATCTGCATCCCTTCCCCTTTATTGTCTATTGTAACTTCGCTAGTCATCTGGGTACATGTTCTTTTTTGTGAGAAGACTGAAGAAATGGAGGCACTGGGCAGCTCTGCCTTCCTATCATCTTCCGTTACCAGTTCACCTTCTCCTTTGAGCAGCAGACCCACACCACCCTAGATTTTTCTTTTTGTATGACATATTTGAAGAATCCCTTCTTGTTGTCTCTAACATTTCTTGTAGCTGTAACTCATTCTTTGCCTTGGCTTTCCTGATTTTGTCCCTACACCCTTGCACTATTCCCATATATACTTCCTTGATGATGTGCCCCTCCTTCCATTTCCTGTATGTATCCCTTTTGGTTTTTCAATTTTTTCATTTTTTTTAAACCATTTGAACTAAATTGTGCCTTTTTGTCCGATGACTTTGGTGGTATTAATGGGCCACTTCACCTTGAATGGTCCCTTAGAGTATGTGTTAATTACTTATGCTGAACTATCTGTTCAACCTTGTATTCGGCTGTAGCACTCTGAGTACCTTTTCCAGCCCCGAGGAAGAGATCTGTGTGTAACCCTTCTGCCAGATGAAGCCAGCAGCAACCAGGGTTGGGTTCAATATCTAGGGGTTCCTTTCCATTGACACAACACAGACACAGCTCGAGCCCCCACCCAGTAACCTAGGAAATTTACACACCACCCCTGGTTGCCTCTGAGAGGCAATGCTTTCCCACTCACAAGCACAGAGTCTGAATGTAGAAAAGAAACTTTTAATAAAAGGAGGGAAGTAACTCGGCGTTAATTTGGGAAAACACCACAAACAGGGTTCATAAACATAAACCATGAGTAAAAGACCCACCTCCAAGTAGGTTGGGCAGTGTCCTTTTCCCCTCAGGTTCTTAAGTCCAGCAACCCAAAAGTCCCTTTCACATGCTCAACAATTCTCTGCACCCACTCACAGTTGCTGTCCTTGGTCAGTGCAGACCCAGAGTTCAGAGGTGCATCTGCAGAGTTCACCTCCCTCCGCCTGGGTGGGCTAAAGAGGTACCTTACTTGCTCCACTGCTCGGGCAATCGCTCGCCACCCTTCTCTGACAACCACCCTGCCGGCCGCCTGCTCACTGCTGTCACCGCGTGTCTCCATCAGCTACCCTGCTGGTGGCTTGCTCACTGCTCTTGCCGCACCTCTCCACTCTGCAGCACCAGCCACTCATTCACTACTCACTAGTTGACTGTCAGTCACCTTCTGCTGCCACCTGCCTCTCTGCTGTGACCTCTGCACATCAGTCTCTTAGTGATTTTTGGCTCTTTGCAGGCTGGGCAGAAACACAGTCCTACCACAACTGATTTCAGTACTGATAGGGCATTTAACATAACAAACAGGTGCCTAATTAGCTCTATTCTGTGAACAGTGGGGAGGAACAGGTTAAACTAGAGAGGACCCTTGATAAGAGTGTGCAGCCTCCTGGCTGGGAATACCTGTCTCCACTCCTCTTACTTTCACAGGGCTCTGACATTCGAGCCCCTGGCTTATCGAGGTTCTTTCAACTGAGGGCCCCCTCATTTGGGACAGGTTAAGCACAGTCCTGCTTTCCTGTATTCCTACAATAATTACAACATTGGTAACCATATTTCACTACCCCTGCATTCAGAACTAAGGTGATTTGTACCCAACACCAGCCAAAGTTGATCACTTTGACACCACTGTATCTGCTGAATATGTAAGCAGAGCAGGACCAAACTGTATTTACATAAACACACCCAAGTCATTCTCCCTCCCAGCTAGCTGTCAGGGAAGCATTCATTCAAACCCTGCTTACATGTGTAGCTCAGAAATTGTCTTTCTCACCAACAGAAGTTGATCCAATAGAAAATATTACCTCACCTATCTTGTCTCTCTTAGGCCATGTCTACCTACAGAGTTAAGTCGACTTAAGTTATGTCAACGATCATAAATCATTGTAATTACATCACTTGTGCAAGTTCACACAATACTCCTAGTGTTGGCGGAGCATGTCCACGGTTGGTGCTTTAGCACCAACAGAGAGAACAGTGCACGATGGGAAGCTATCCCACTCTGCAAATTGCCACCTTCTCCTGGTAGGATTTCTGGGAATGGATCACAGTGCATCAGGGGTGTGGGCTCAGGCCCCCATGATGCAGTTTTCTCTATCCCATAATTCCAAGGGCTTCTGACTGCGTTTCCTGCCATTTTTCAGCTGTGACTGTAAAATTTGTGCCCCCCATCTCTGCCTGAAAGTATGGACCCTGCTCAATAGGCTTGTGATAAGCATTATGAACATAACAGAGCTGATCCTGCTGTATTATATGAGCTGCAAATCTGAACAGGACTCCATGCTGCCTGCCCTGCTATGTGCCATGGGCAGAAACAATTCAAGATTGATATTTGCATTACAGTGCTGCACGTGGTGGACTGTCGCTATTGGGCTCAGGAAACAAGCACTGAGTGGTAGGATCGGACAGTGATGCAGGTACGGGATGACAAGCAGTGGCTGCAGAACTTTGGTATGCACACAGCCACCTTCCTTGAACTCTGTGTGGAGCTTGTCCCCACCCTGCGGTGCTAGGACACCAAAATGAAAGCTGCCCTAACAGAGGAAAAGCATGTGGCGATCGCTGTGTGGAAGCTGGCAACTCCAGGCTGCTACCAATCAATCATTAATCAGTTCGGAGTTGGGAAGTCCATTGTGGGAGTTGCAGTGACTCAAGTGTGCAGGGCCATTAATCACCTCCTGCTATGAAGGTCAGGGACTCTGGGCAATGTGCTGGAAATCGTGGATGGCTTTGTGGCAACTGGATTCCCTAGTAGCGGCAGGGCGATAGGTGCCGACTTCTCATCCATACCACGAGCAATCTGCTTGTAAATGTCAAAGTTCCTATGGCTGGATCAGAGCTGCAACTGCACAGCGCTCTCTCTCCACAGACCCAGCAACTCCTGAGTACTCCAGGCGGGAGCACATTTGCTACAGAAAGCTAACATGGTCAGGTGGAAGAAGCAATGTGAGGAAGCGGAATTTCAAAAATTCCTGGGGCTTTAAAGGCGGAGGGGTGTATGCCTGTGTACTTGGTTGCAAGGCAGTGGAGTAGAAACTGTTCACCAGAGCAGTCATGATGGGCATTATGGGACACCTTCTGGAGGCCACTTAGTGACAAGCAACCGCTACACTGTCTACACTGACACTGCCTTGCTCTAACTTTGTTGCAAAAAGCTCTATGCAGCTTGTCGAGATGGTTATATGATGTCGGCGTAGCAGGAGAGTTAGATTGGCAGCAGGAGCATTGTTGTGTGTTACATCTCCACAGTTTTGTCAAAAAAACTTAATTAAATAGAGAGAGGAAACCCTAATAAAATATTCCCATTTATTTTGAATTACTGTTCTTTCCACATCAACTATATCAGCACTTCACTACAAAACAAACACTCCCATCTTCCATTTTGATCAAGGACATTGATTAATTAATTAATTAATTTGTTCTATTGTTGAATAAATTCTCTATTCTGTATGGTTATAATTTTTTAACGCCTATTTATCAGCTGTTAAGTGTCAAAAGAGGATAATGTATCATCACTTTGATTTGTATGTTTGTGGATGTTTACTTAGGCTTAGTTACTTTTGTAACTTTATTATTGGATTCCAAATTAATATATCATTTTGCAAGGGTAGAGTATAGTCAATATATTATATCACAATCTGTTACTAATTCATGGTCATTCCTGATTGATGTTGACAGGGCTGGGAAAGACATGGTTTTTACTGTTACTTGATTGGACATACATTTGTAACATTTTCAGAGGCAAAGAAAACCTGTGAAAGGAGTAAAGGTTATCTAACAACTGTTGGAGACAGGTATGGAAAACACTTTTACATTTGTGCTTTTGATGGAATAATCTTAGAACTTTCTAAAATACTTAAGAACTTTTCAAAAAAAAATTCTAGTGTTAAAACAGATAAATATAAAAAGTTTGAATTAAAACCAAAAATGTTCTAGTTCATGAGAAGTTACTCAGAAAATACATGTTTTTTTCAGACTAAATATTACATTTTGATATGTTCACTTTTGACAGTTCTCCAAGCAAGTAGAAAGTAAAACCATTTGCATCTGTAGCTCTACAAAATTACATTTGAGAAGAAAAAAAACCCATTTTTGTTTTGGAAAAAAAAATCGCATTTCTGCTTTACCAGCCATGCCATGGTTGTCTCTGCTTTATAAGAGCTAGTGTTCAGTACAGCACAGGTACTCATGCTACAAACTATGTAACCCAAAGAGGCATTTTCACGTAAAAACAAATGTTATTGAAACTAAATTTTACGAGTGTATCACAATAGCTTGGGGTGCTAGGGCCTTATAAAAGGGTCAGCAATACAAGGATTATTCAGATCCAAAACAAAAATCCAAATGCAATTTGGTAAATTAAATCAAAGCCTAGGAGGGCTTTTAGAGCAGAGTCAGCATGAGATGATGGCATGAAAATGAAGAACAAAGTGGGAATTAAGCAGAAAGAGAAAAACACGAAAACGTCAGAATGAGAGCTGGTAGCACATGAAGGACCTGCAGGTGAGAGACAGCGATCCTGGATGAAAGAGAGGGCTCAAGGGATAGTTTGAAAGGGTCTGGGAGAATGGAGAAAGTGAAAGAGGGATATACAATAGTAAAGGACACTGAAGACTGGAACACCATTAATGCAGCTATAGAGAGGGGATGGTGCCTCGCAGCAGAGAGGAAATATACCTGTGCCAGCACTTGATAAGCTTTTGAAATCTCAGTCATTTGTGGACATTACAAATTATGAGAAAACCAGGTTTAATCTCAGTTTGCCACTTCCTCTCTTTACAGATATGAGCAAGCCTATCTAACAAGTCTGATTGGGCTCAGGCCTGAAAAATATTTTTGGATCGGTCTTTCAGATGTAGAGAAACAAGGGACTTTCAAGTGGACTGACGGTGAAGAAGTTCTGTTCACTCACTGGAATTCAGCAATGCCTGGTATGTTTTGTCATAGGTATTTTGAATGGGCTTGTCTACTTTGTGCAGCATCACACCCCACAGGTGTGTGAATTCTAATGCAACATTGAAACAGGGCTGCCACTTCCTGAGCAGTCCCTCTTGGTCAGAGTGCCCATTGCAGTGGCCTCCCCTTGTTCTTCCTCCTACAGGGCCACTTAAACTCCCACAGCCTTTCTTATAAGTCCTGCCCCCTCCACTTGGGGCTGGTTTAATGCCCATAAACAGTCCTGCCCATAAATTCCCATCACTGCAATCCAAAGGGTCACACTTATCTCTGGTTCTTCCACCATCCACACAGAGTGCTTTTTCTGATACAGCCCGCTCTTCACAGGGTCGCTTCTCATAGCTGTCTCTCCCTGGAGTTCAACTTTCTGGTTAATTGTATCTAATTTGTATATTAATTCAAGTTCAGCAGTCTCGCTTTGGAGTCTGTTTTTGAAGTTTTTTTGTTGTAAAATTGCCACCTTCAAGTCTGTCATTTGCAACAAAGCCTGATGCCAACTCTGTCCACATATCTATCGGGCTTTGTTGCAAGGAAAGGTTGCACACCATACAACATAAACTCTAACCCAGGAACCTATCCTTGCAACAAAGCCCGATGCCAGCTCTGTCCACATATCTATTCAAGTGACACCTTTATAGGACCTAATCACATCAGCCACACCATCAGGGGCTCGTTCACCTGCACATCTACCAACGTGATATATGCCATCATGTGCCAGCAATGCCCCTCTGCCATGTAAATTGGCCAAAACGGACAGTCTCTACACAAAAGAATAAATGGACACAAATCTGACATCAGGAATCATAATATTCAAAAACAGTGGGAGAACACTTCAACCTCTCTAACCACTCAGTGACAGACTTGAAGGTGGCAATTTTACAACAAAAAAACTTCAAAAACAGACTCCAAAGAGAGACTGCTGAACTTGAATTAATATGCAAATTAGATACAATTAACTTAGGTTTGAACAGAGACTGGGAATGGTTGGGCCATTACACTAATTGAATCTATTTCCCCATGTTAAGTATCCTCACACCTTCTATGGATCATCTTGATTATCACTTCAAAAGTTTTTTTTCTCCTGCTGATGATAGCTCATCTCAATTGATTGGCTTCTTACAGTTGGTATGGCTACTTCCACCTTTTCATGTATAAATATCTTCTTGCTGTATGTTCCAGTCTATGCACCCGATGAAGTGGACTATAGCCCACGAAAGCTTATGCTCAAATAAATTTGTTAGTCTCTAAGGTGCCACAAGTACTGTTCTTTTTGCAGATACAGACTAACACGCTGCTACTCTGAAACCTGTCATTCAGAAGCAGAGTTTCATTTTGAAAATTAGGTGGTTTTTTTTTAAAGTGTGGATGAAAAGACACCCAAAACAAAAGATAAAACAGAAAAAAATTAATTTCAAATGGAAGGAAATGTTTCTTTCAACTCAAAATCATTTTTTCCCATTCTTTTCATTTTGGGGAGAAAAAAAATGGAAAAAAGATCATGTAAGTTCAAATGGAAGTGATTTTTTTTCTGATTTTTCAATTAATTATTCACTCTACTCTAGATCAGACGGCCTTCTTTTTTAAAAAGTGTTGATTTGAACATTGTAGGAACAAAGCCTCTTTAGAGAAAAAAGGATTTTAAAACAACAAACAGTCTTCATGTATATCTATCATAAATGTCTTGTCTTAGACCCTGATGTTAACCTATGCAGGCCTAACTTCTTTCAACTCACCCAACAGTTTATTATGTCTCAGTCTGGTTCTCTTCAATCAACTATTGCCTTGAGAGTGTGCCCCTCTTTTAACTTGGCTATAGTTCTTTTGTTCTTCTGTGTTGCCATTTTGCAGGTTGGCTGAAGAGGAGGTCAAGCCATCCAAGCTAATACTTCTGGCATTGTCTCTTAACAACACTTGAATGTTTCCTGAGAAGTGGCTAGCTTGAATCATTCTTTTCTTTCCTGCCTGTTTTCCAAGACAGCTGTCTACTGAATTAACCCAATATATTCATATAGTTAACATCCAAAAAACGAGGCCAATATATATTATTCACAAAGTATTACAGAGCAGTTCCAAATCTGTCACAAATGGCTCTATTGCTAGTTTTGGTACTGCTATGAAAGATGTCATGAGTGATCTGCTGTTTACATCAGCTTAGTCGGCTTTTAACCCACCAAGAAAAAAAGCCAAAACGTAGGATCAGAATCCCGAAATTTGCTATTGTTGTTTATGGACAAGTATCACAGACCACTAAATACTAGGGGCCTGATCCTCCTTTGGCCTGCACAATGTATAGCCATTTACACCAGGGTCAAGTGGGTGTAAAATGCTGTCATTCTGATCTGGTAGCATTTTCCATTCACTTTTCACTTATTTTTGCACCACTGCAAAGAATCAGGCTCCAGGTCTGTGTAGCCCGTGTCTCATTGACCTACCATGAACATCTAATAGATTTCTCCTTTCAGGGCTACACTCTCCTTAGCTTCTCTTGGAATTAAAAGGAGTTTCCCAGGCTCTGGGTTGTGATTCCAAACTATTTTCTGTTTGTCCAACTAGCCAGGACTGAAACACTTCTCCTTATTGTGCTTTTGAGAGACTAACCAAGACTGAATCCATAGACTCATAGAAGATTAGGGTTGGAAGAGACCTCAGGAGGTCATCTAGTCCAACCCCCTGCTCAAAGCAGGACCAACACCAACTAAATCATCCCATCCAAGACTTTGTCAAGCCAGGCCTTAAAAACCTCTAAGGATGGAGATTCCACCACCTCCCTAGGTAACCCATTCCAGTACTTCACCACCCACCTAGTGAAATAGTTTTTTCTTAATATCCAATCTAGACCGCCCTCACTGCAACTTGAGACCATGGCTCTTTGTTCTGTTATCTGCCACCACTGAGAACAGCCGAGCTCCATCCTCTCTGGAACTGCCTTTCAGGTAGTTAAAGGCTGCTACCAAATCCCCCCTCAGTTTTCTCTTCTGAAGACTAAATAAGCCCAGTTCCCTCAGCCTCTCCTTTTAAGCTATGTGACCCAGCTCCCTAATTTTTGTTGCCCTCCGCTGGACTCTCTCCAATTTGTCCACATCCTTTATGCAGTGTGGAGCCCAAAACTGGATGCAATACTCCAGATGTGGCCTCAGCAGTGCCAAATAGAGGGAAATAATCACTTCCCTCAATCTTCTGACAATGCTCCTACTAATGCAGCCCAATATGCCATTGGCCTTCTTGGCAACAAGGGCACACTGTTGACTCATACCCAGCTTCTCATCTACTGTAATTCCCAGGTCCTTTTCTGCAGAACTGCCACTTAGCCAGTTTGTCCCCAGCCTGTAGCAGGGCATAGGATTCTTCTGTCCTAAGTACAGGACTCTGCACTTGTCCTTGTTGAACCTCATCAGATTTCTTTTGGCCCAATCCTCCAATTTGTCTAGGTCACTCTGGACCCTATCCTTACCCTCCAGCATATCTACCTCTCCCCCCAGCTTAGTGTCATCTGCAAACTTGCTGAGGGTGCAGTCCATCCCATCATCTGGATCATTAATGAAGATGTTGAACAAAATTGGCCCCAGAACCAACCCCTGGGGCACTCCGCTTGATACTGGCTGCCTACTAGACATTGAGCCATTGATCACTACTCATTCAGCCTTTCTATACACCTTATTCATCCAATCCATACTTTTTTAACTTGCTGGCAAGAATACTGTGGGAGACAGTATCAAAAGCTTTGCTAAAGTCCAAGATATATCACGTCCACCACTTTCCCCATATTCACAGAGCTAATTATCTCATCATAGAAGGCAATCAGGTTGGTCAGGCATGACTTGCCCTTGTTGAATCCATGTTGACTGTTCCTGATCACCTTCCACTCCTCCAAGTGCTTCAAAATGGATTCCTTGAGGAACTGCTCCATAATTTTTCCAGGGACTGAGATGAGGCTGACCGGTCTGTAGTTCCCCGGATTCTCCTCCTTCCCTTTTTTAAAGGTGAATACTATATTTGTCTTTTTCCAATTGTCCAAGACCTCCCACTATCACCAGAAGTTTTCAAAGATAATGACCAATGGTTCTGAAATCACATCAGCCAACTCCCTTAGCATCTTTGGATGCATTAGATACGGACCCATGGTCTTGTGCATGCCCAGCTTTTCTAAATAGACCTTAACCTGTTCTTTCGCCACTGAGGGTTGCTCACCTCCTCCCCATAATTCCTTAAATATATACTGCAGTCAAAGGTATTTTAGCTCTTCTTTCACAATCCTTACAAGGGTAAAAGCTACCTTGTGTAGAGAATGAAAGGAGGATGGATTGGATAGAAAAAGTACTACAGAAAACTGGCTGAAAGATGTTGGCTAGTTTGCAGGCATGTGTTTTGCTGCCCTCAGATGGTTTCTGTATCTGCTTTCCATACTCCTATCTATTCATCCATCTTGTTCCTCTTATCTCTTTATTACTGGGTTAGACAGCTTGCATTAAGATTTCTTTTAAATAATATAATAAATATGATAAACAGAACCACAGGAAAGTTTGACAAAAACTGATTGCTTTATGGAAATGGTCCATGGAATATTGTTCCAAATGGCTTTCCAGCTCTGAGACCACATACTGCCAAATAAAGAATGTGAAAGCCAGGTGAGTATGTGGGTGTGTGAGCATTTCAGAAGTTATTTGTAGGATCTTGATCATTTCAAGATGACAGACTACCAGCTACTTGTATTGTCACAGAAAAGACCTAGGCAGGGTGTCCTTTAGATACCAATGATTGCTCATACATTTGAGATTTTAAATTTTTAGAGAAGGAGTTAAGATGCTGGACAACTCCGATCTCAGTTTACATGGTTCACTTTGCAAAACTCCTTATTCGAGCAGCCAGATAACCATTACTCAATTCCAATACAGGTTTCACTCTCATAAAACATAATAAAAGGAGATATGCAAATTGCAGGGGGAACAAAAAGAAAAAAAAGTGTGCATTTTAATTTCATTTACATCTCATGAAGGAAGAAAGCCAGGGTGTGTAGCAATGAGAACTGGAAGTGCAGCTGGATTATGGCATGTTCAGGACTGTGAAGAAAAGGCAAAATTTCTCTGCAAACAACCAGCTGAAGCAATGACCCTTCATCCTCCTGTTCCAGAAAAAAAATCTTACTCCAAATGCCCCATGGGTTGGGATTCAAACAATAACATCAGTTCATGCTTCAAAGTAAGTATTAAATTTCCAAACTAATAATGAACTGGATACATGCAGATAGATACAAAGAAAGTCTAAACTTCAGAGACTACCAGGCTATGGTACAAACATAACAAGCTAGTGTATAGACTATGTATGGGTCTTGTTTTAACTGTCAATTATCAGTGAAACAGCCGACTATCTGAAGAGGGCATTCTGTAATCCAATTTAAATATGTTTACTTCTATATAATTAGCTATTCGATTTCTCAGATTGTATTAAATCCCCATACAGGAAAATAGCTAAGATGTCTTTTTTTTAATGCATATAACATAATATACAGTGTTTAATTGTAAAATATATCATTAGCCTTTTGTGAGAGAAGGAAACCAAAAGAAATCATGGCTTGAAGCTCGAGATTTTTGTAGAGAGATAGGAGGAGATCTGGCTGCCATCAATAGTGAAGAAGAAGAACAAGTGATACAGCATTCAATAGTGTAAGTATAGGC
The DNA here is from genome assembly GCF_011386835.1 of Chrysemys picta bellii. NCBI lineage: Eukaryota > Metazoa > Chordata > Testudines > Emydidae > Chrysemys > Chrysemys picta. The sequence continues at coordinate 41,497,740 of NC_088792.1, read as the reverse complement.
ATCATAATTGGTCTTTCAGTATAACAATATTGCAGTATAACATGTTGTATAACAAAACTAAAAATGCTCTTGGATCCTTCCTAAGATAGTCAGTTGAAAATCTATTAAGATGTATAGTTAGGTTTATTAGAAAAAGGGTTGAGTCAATACAAAAACTTCACAAGTGAAACAGACTTGTTATGTACTAATTTCTAAGTGTGGTTGGGAAGCTTCTAAGATTGATTCAGATGGTACAAAAAACTTAAGAACAATGGGAAGAAATGAATGGCCAATGTTTCCATTTAGGACTCATTTCTAACTACATTTCCTAGAAATGTAGGCGAGGAAGGGACCTCAAGGTCATCCATTTTCCTATATTGAGGCCAAGCCAAATATATCTAGATATATCTGATATCTATCCATGGTTCTGAAAATTTCCAGACTACTGTACTCTTCTCAGGAGTCTGACTTGTCTTGCATAACCCCAAATTTCATCTCACTTAAAAACTACTTGGTTAAAAATCAGACATAAAAATACAAAAGTGTCACTGCGCACTATTATTGAAAAATTGCTTACTTTCCTATTTTTACCATATAATTATAAAATAAATTAATTGGAATATAAATATTTTACTTACATTTCAGTGTATAATATATAGAGCGGTATAAACAAGTTTGTAGGAAATTTTAGTTTGTACTGACTTCCCTAGTGCTTTTTATGTAGCCTGTTGTAAAACTAGGTAAATGTACCCCCTGGAATACCTCTTGGTATCCCCAGGGGTATGTGTACCCCTGGTTGAGAACCACTGGCCTAGACTGTTCCTAACAGGTGTTTGTTTAACCTGTTCTTAAAAACCTTCAGTGATGGGGATTCCACAACTGCCTTGGTGACCTATTCCAGTATTTAACAATCCTTATACTTAGAATGTTTTTCCTAATATCTAACCTAAATGTCCATTGCTGCAGATTAAGCCAATTACTTCTTTTCCTAACTTTAGTGGACGTGGAGAACAATTGATTCCCATCCTCTTTATAACAGCCCTTAATATATTTGAACACTATTACTAGATTCCCCCTCAGTCTCCTTTTCTCAAGGCTAAGTATACCCATTTTTAAAGCTTTCCTCATACTCAGGTTTTCTAAATCTTTTAACATTTTTTGTTGGTCTTCTCTGGACTCTCTCCAATTTGTCCACTTTTCCAAGTGTGGCACCCAAAACTGGACACTGTACTACAGCTGATGCCTCACTAGTGCAGACTACAAAGGGACAATTACCTCCCATGTCATACAGACGATATTCATGTTAACGTACCCAATAATGATATTAGCCTTCTTAGCAACTGTATCACATTGTTGGCACATATTCAATGTGTGATCCACTATAGCCTCCAGATCTTCTGCAGTGCTACTGCTTAGCCAGTTATTCCTCATTTTGTATTTGTACATTTGATTTTTCTTTTCCAAGTGTATTACTTTGCACTTGTCTTTATTGAATTTCATCTTGTTGGTTTTAGACCAGTTCTCCAATTTGTCAATGTCATTTTGAATTCTAACCCTGCCCTCCAAAGTTCTTGCAACCCTTCCCTACTTGCTGTCATATGCAAATTTTATAAGCAGACTCTTCACTCCATTATCCAAGTCATTAATGAAAATATTGAATAGTAGTGGACCCCTCTACATACATCCTCCCAGTCTGACAGTAAACCATTGATAACTACTCTGTGACGATGGTCTTTCAACAAGTTGTGCACCCATCTTATAGCTGTTTCAGCTAGATCTTATTTTCCTACTTTGCTTTTAAGAATGTCCTGTGAGGCTGTATCAAAAGCAGATATATCTCATCAACTCCGTCCCCTCTATCCACTAGGCTAGTAATCCGATCAAAGAATATTTGCTAAACCATTTTCAGACAAAGTAGTAGTTCATAATCTATGTGGACTTTTTTCCTAAAAGAAGGCAACAATGAAACATTAAAAAAGAAAAACAAGTTAACAATTTTTTTCATCAGCATTTGTCACACAAGGGAATATTTTGCGTTGCTTTGATGATTATGAAAATTAATGGGGGCTAGACGCCTAACTGTGCTTTCTGCTTTTGAAAATTTCCATCAAAGTTAGTTGATGGTAATTTAGACTTGAGGCGTCTCCTATACCGAGGTGTGTGTCAACACTTCACTACCATGTACCAGAATATTTATCTGCAGATCCTGACACAATTAATTTAAATTATTAGGTTTAAAGTTCTGAGTATTTCTCTAAGCCTCCAACAGATATGAGAGATTTGTATAGAGAGCCTTCAAATTTGCTGAACTGCTGTAAGTACTAACATTGATTGTGTATAATGATGACCTATATCCTGTTATATTTATGTGCTATTCTATTTCTATCTCACATTTTAGGGACAAAGGACTGTCATTTCGGCCTTTCTGGATTGGTTTATTTTGCCTGGATCCTGATGAGGGCTTTTTTTGGAGCGATGGCTCTCCAGTGAGTGATTTCATTTTTAGCCGTATAGCTGTCTTTCTAACTTCATCATCCTTGGAGCGACTGGGGGCCAGTTCAGTAGGGATATGGACTGAAGATGACTATAATATTCCAGTAGGCCATCAGCTCACTGGTGAAATGATTGGACAGCAATCCACTCAGTGTGTTCTGGAATCCAGTGGGGCCCATTAGTCTTTGAGATTATACCATCAAAACAAGGGGTAGTAGGGACTATTGAAGGACCCTGACTACTGGCTTGGAGACAATTATATTACTGTAACAAAGATATAATAAAGTCTGTCCAAAATGTATTTAGTTACTGCATGCAGATATATAATGCAGTTCCCATTCCCCAATTAATTTTTAGCCCCACTTGATATCTCTTCTTACAAAGGCTGAATATGTTGCTTCCCTAATACATCCATGTGGTGTTGGCACAAAAAGCAAGAGCCTGGCTTGAAATTAAACCTGGGTGTTATCGCCTCTCTTGCCAGTGAGAGCATAATTTTTGTCCCTCTTTAAGAAGAAAATAAAAACCAAATTGTGTTTCTACTATAGATGAGGTACAAAAACTGGTATAATACTGAACCTAATAATGAGCATGGTATTGAATATTGTGGAACGGTCAATGAAGAGTTTTCCATGAACTGGATTAACACACACTGTGAACATTTTAACGATTGGATTTGTCAAATAGAGAAAGGTAGGTTACGTTCTATTTTAAATTAGAATATTAAACAAAAAAACAATGACAATTAGCTGGACTAATTAGATTAAATTGGTATGACCCTGAGAATCATTCTTTCCATAAGGGGACATGCAGCGAGACTGAGATACAATGGTTCTCACAGATATAGTGAGATGGAGTTAATTCAGACCTTAAAACAATGTCATTAAAGTCATTCATTGACCAAAACACACAGAAAAGGAGACAGAAAAGAACAGCAAACAGAAAATGCAGCTTCTATCTCTGGTGCTGAGTCTTACCTGCAACCTCACTGTTGTAGATGCACAGACACAGCACCAGCTGTTATCAGCCACTCTGTGACCTGGTAAACTTCGATCAGCATCAGGTTGTTTAGGGTGTTGCTTTCGCTGCCTCATTACTCACAGGCTCACAAGAGTATTGCAAAAGAGATTGTCTTAGTTGCTTAAACTCATCTCTTATTAAACAGAAGATAAAAAAAGAGAGACAGAGAAAAGAGAAGAAATAAGGAAGGAAAAGGACACATGAGATAGGGGTCTCGCATTTCAGATTTAGCCAGAATGGGTGGAGGTGGCAAAATCATCTGGGTCCCTCTCTCTGGCCCTGTCTATTCAGCACATCTCTCGGGATCAGGACAGTGAAGCTCCAATGGTGGCACAATGGATCCTGGGGTCCCAAGAGATGGTAGGGGTGGCAGCCACGCTGGTAAAGTTCAGTCCTTTAAGTCCACTCTTCTAATTATTTTGACCCTCCCTCTGAAGTCTCTTTTAAGGACCGCAAAAGGGAGTGATGGGCAGAATAGCCCACCACCTCATCATTTTGTCCACCAGTGAAGCCAAATTTCCAACACACCAATTTTGGTCCATTCATTTGAGATTATACCATCAAAACCATTTCCAGTTCCATCCTCCTCTGTTTACCAGTCGCAATTTCAACACAGTCCTTGGGTTGTAGGAGTAGACCTGTGTTTGGACTAATTCAGTCTTCCTGGCTTTAACTTTTGCTGACTTTCATAACCAACTTTATGTAACAGACTGAGTTGGGCTTTTGTTACTTTGGAGAATTTTGAGTACAGGCCTCTGCATAATATCCCTCCCCTCCCCTAGGCTTTTAAGGAGGCAGCGAGCTGTCCTGTCCTTCCCCTCTTAACATCTTTGGAAGGACAATCTAAGTAGGTCTTTGTCTAACAAATCAACTTGTAAGAATGTTGAATAGACAGGCTACTCCCCCGCCCCCTATCCAGCTGCAAGACTCAAAATCTGCTGTAGGGCTGAGAGGTGCTAGGCCACCAGCAGTTGTACCTCAGTTCTGGAGCATCTTGAAGCCCTATAGTTAAAGGACTAGCAGCAGTGGAAGAAACAGCAGAGTTCCATTCCTATTATTGCTAAAGTGGTCGGAGCTGGGGAGTCAATCTGAACATACCAGTGATTTGGAGCATACCACTTACTTCACTGTATTTTCCCTCTTACTCTTCCCAAAGGCATAAGTTAGTTTCACCCCCCATAAAACACATTTTATTACACAAATATAAAAGTAATATATAGTGTAATTCATATGTTGGATTGCTAAAATCCAGTATATTGGAGGGATTCATGCTTTCTCTAAACTTAAAAACTTGGGGGCTCAAAATAATATTTTGCTGAATGAAAAAATTCCTTTAATATCATGAGCATATGTCAAAAACATAGAAAATTAATTTTTCCTTTCCTTTACAGGAACACTACTTAAACCAGAACAAACAAACTCTCCTGCCAGTAAGCTCCTGTCTATTTCATCTTACCTGGAGAATAGTACAGTATAACAAGAATAGCCTACCTTAATGCACACTAGGTACAGAACATGGAGTTTCATTATTTATCTTGCAGAGTATGAAGTCACTGAAGATGGATGGATTATATATGGGGGCAAGCAGTATTTTTTCAGCACAGAAAGTGTCCCGTTGGAAAAAGCTAGGGAGTTCTGCAAGAAGCATTTTGGAGACCTTGTTGTCATTGAGAGCAATAGCGAAAGAAAGTTTCTATGGAAATATGTAAGCAAACACTTTATTACTTAATTCAGCACAGTCAGCCTATGCCACATATGCTTATGAAATACAGGAGAATGTGCATTTTCACATCATTTCTCCACTACAGTGTCTGTAATAATTTGAATATTAATCGAAAAAGGACATATATAAAGCAGCTTCTTAACAGAAAATTAAATGTTCAAAATAATAGCTGGCAGATCCTGCTGCTGCTCCACTTATTAGGCTCAAAAGTCAACTATACCTGGTCTTAGTCAATTATACTCCTCTGAATCCAGTGGATGTTTTGCTTGAGTCAGGTGTTGCCCAATCAGGCCCCTGAAACTTTCAAAACATTGCAAGTGCGGGAACTAACATAGTTACTAATATCTTAAAATCACTATTGCAAAAAAAAGAAATCACTGCCTTAGGCTGGTGCTTTTGGTGTGTGAAAGAATATGAACAAGCAGAGAAGGAGATTTTGAGGCACAGTTAATTAGCGGATTGATCTAAAAGAAAAAGGTGCTTTTTTACCCTGAACAACCTAAATCATTTAAACTAGATTCTTCTTAAAATTAAGGAAGGAATACTTACCCTTCCATGCAGCCTCACCAGGGCAATAATCTCCTTCCTGGGAGGCACTGTGCAGCGCTGCACACAGTGCCCCACAAAGAATTCTCTTAAAATCAGGAATATGCTTGCCAGGCTGGCTTGGATCCATTTCTAACTGCTTTGATTATAGCAGTATGGCATCCAGAACTAGCTGGAAAGCATTCAAGCTAATGAGGCAAAAGTTTGTCTTCTTGCAGATGTGATCCATATTTCCACTGAGTCGCAAGTCATTGTCAGCTGTACAGACAGCTCACAAGATTATTCCAATCCAAATAATTTGAAAATAATCTGCTTTTCATATCAAATGGCTTTTGTTAGATATATGGAAGAATTTAATTAAAATCACATTCTTGTGTTTAGATTTTAAGAAATGGCAAAAAGGAGTCATATTTCATTGGTTTAATTCTGAGTGTCGATCAACAGTTTACGTAAGTAAACAAGCAATATCTAGTTTTATTCTATGGAGTCGTTAACATCTTGTATGTAGTGGATTGATTCATAAAGAGACTTGGTAGGGTGCACAATCATCATCAGTGTGTCCCCCCTTGTATCCTGGTGAGCTGTTGCAGTGGTTTTCATCTCCAATGACCCTGTAGGCCTCTGTGTGCAATTCAGCTTTCTGGCTGAGAAGCAGCTAAGTCAAATCCCTTTGGGGTAACAAAAGCTCAAACTAATGTCCCAAAGTCTCTCAACAATCAGCCCTTCCTCAGGGCTCTGTTTTCAATCTCCTTTCTCAGCTACTCGAGAATCTTCTTCCCCAGTTCCAGCTACCTTCCTGAGGTATCTATTCTCCTGCAGACTCTGTCTCAGGCCCCTTCACAGGAGTCACTCTGCTCCATGTGTTTCCGCCCTTCAGACTGAACTCTCTCCCTTTGATGATGCCCCCATGTCCATTAACTTATCACCAGATACCGCTTAGTCAGGCCCCTCTGGCTGAAACGCCACTAATTAATTACAGCATGGATGCAACAGAGGTAACTAATTGGCTATTAACGCCTTTCCAGCTAAGATGGGTTTTCATCCCATCACATGACCCTTAAAAAGGAGTTATAAAAATGGTTTGAGGTACTTATGTTATGTGTTGAAAGGTAAACTCAGTGAGTTTAATTATGTTTTAAATTACCTGCATCTTAATGAAGGTTTTTTTTATTGGGAATGTAAGTGCTATGAATACAGAGATAATCACCATGCAAAATAAAATGTATACTGTATTCTTTACCTTATGTGCAGAGATGTAGTTACCTTTAATCCTAATGGAAGTTGAGCCTAACATCACATATGCAAAGTAGTGAATATACTTATACACTTGTGATATTTCTATCAAATGATTTCTATAATAAAACAAATTGATTTGCATCGTTTCTTTTGTAAAAACAAAGTATAATTTAACCAGTAATTACTAGGCTATTTGTTTTTTTAGCTGGATGGATGGAAGCCCAGTGCACTACGTAGCCTGGGCAAAGCATGAGCCAAACTATGCAAATGCTGAAGAAAATTGTGTGGTCATGTATAAAAGCTTTGGTGAGCTACACATTTTGACATTTGTATACGTGTTTGTGTGGCTATATTTTCCCCATATGTTTGTTAACCGGCTTCCCCTCTTTTTATATGTAGAAAAGATAACTTGGGAAAAAACAATGTACCCATAATAAAAGATTCTCACTCTTGGGGGTTATATCCCACCCAGGCAAATGCAGAGTTGGGCAAAAGTGTAAGCTAAAAAGTGATGAATGGAACCAGGCATGCAGGGCAATCCAGCCCACTTTAAAAAGTTTACAGCTCTGCAGACAAATAGGGCAAAATCCAGGCCCCACTGAAGTTGATGGGAGTTTTGCCATTGACTTCACTGGGGCCAGGATTTCACCCCCCAGTTGGTAACCAGAGTAAGGCTGGCCAAAGAATGGGGAACATAGTTAAGTGCCTAATATGCATGTGGAGGTTTGTGTTTCCGTCTCTTTTTTTAGTTGGAGCTCATGAGAATAAGGAAATGGGTGCTCAAAAGCTTGAAACTTTGGCTGAGAGTACAGGCTGACAGTACATTAATTGCTTAACTGTACATCTCCCCCACATAGTCTCTGTTCCCACTTATGCTGGATTCCAGATACCTAAACTGTGCATCACCCAAGGATTAGCAGGCTCAAAGCCTTTGTGCAAGCATTGCAGGTGGGATGTAGTTAATAAACTTTCCAAGTACAGGAACTAGTGACTGTAGACTTGACACACAGTCTGTGGCATTCCCAGGGGGAATAAAAACATGGGGAGGTGATAGATTTTCACCAGAAATGTCAAACTCGTCCAATGGCTTATTTTCTATATTTAAATTGCTTTTAGGTTTGTGGAATGATATCAACTGTGGTAATCCAAATGCCTTTATCTGTGAAAGGCATGGTAGTGGTACTGTAAATGCAACATTTGCTGTGACAGCACCTTCTCCTCCAGGAGGGTGTCCTGAAAGTTGGCTTTTGTTTAGAAATAAGGTATGGTAGCAAACATCTACAATACATTGCATTTATCATAAGAATAAGGGAAATTCAGATCTGAATTTGAACACTATATATTATAGTTAATACAACTCAATTAGCTTCTATTTTCTTTTGCTTATAAAGTAAATATCTGACTTTTTCCCCCCAGTGTTACAAAATTTTTGGCTCCAGATATGAAGATAGAGTTATGTGGATTCCTGCACGTAGAACTTGTGAAAAGTTTGGAGGAAACCTGGCTAGCATACCTAATGAGCAAGTGCAAGGTACAGTACATAGACCCTTTAGGGATTAGATGAGACAACAATCAATTCCTGCAAAGAAAAGCGTGCCAAAATAGGGGAGTGTGTATTATACTATCTCTTCCTGTTATTGTTTAGGTGAAAGAATTAATGAACCTTCCTTCTAAGAAATATATATATTTTGATAACACATAAAATCCTTTATTATACCAGCCAGGCAGATGGAAGTGGCAAACACCAGGTATATTGGGTGGTGGTGGTAGTTGTGGTGCTAAAAGTTGGTCCCCTGTGCTTACCCCATATTCCCATGCCACACCAAATGGGATGTGTTTAGTCTAGTGGTGTACTGGTTAAAAAAAAAAAAGGCGGGTAAACTAACTGACACTAAACTTAAGCTATGTCTACACTACCACTTATGTTGGTATATCTTATGTCACTCAGGGTACATCTACACTACAGGGGGGAGTCGATTTAAGATACGCAAATTCAGCTACGTGAATAGCGTAGCTGAATTCGACGTATCGCAGCCGACTTACCCCGTTGTGAGGACGGCGGCAAAATCGACTTCTGCGGCTTTCTGTCGGCGGTGCTTACTACCACCTCCCCTGGTGGAGTAAGAGCGCCGATTCGGGGATCGATTGTCGCGTCCCAACGGGACACGATAAATCGATCCCCGAGAGGTCGATTTCTACCCGCCGATTCAGGCGGGTAGTATAGACCTAGCCTCAGAGGTGTGAATAAGACACCCTCCCCGAGCCACCAACCTAAGCACCGGTATGAACAGCGCTATGTTGGTGGGAGAGCTACACCAGAGAGCTTATAGCAGCTCAGCTGCATCGGTGTAGCCTCTAGTGTAGCCATAGCCTGAGAGAGACAAGGTGGGTGAGGTCATATCTTTTATTCCTCCAACTTTTCTTGCTGAAAGAGATGAGCTTTTGAGCTTCACAGAGCTCTTCTTGTGATCCAGTAAAAGATATTAACTCTACATATCGTTATTCTGGAAGGTGTTAATGGGTGCCATCAAGTGGATGTCTGATCTATAGACAAATACAGACCTGTTTAAAGTGGATGGGTGTGCTAAGCATCCTTCTTTCAGGCTCAATGAAAGGAACAAATAAGCCCCCTTCATATAGTGATAGCTGGAAACAATAAGAGTCTGCTGGCCAAGGCACTAGGCAACATGGCAAATCCTGGGAGTGATTGCAAACACAGTGGCTAGAGGATTGACTGAGCTGTGTGAATGGGCACCTGGTTATATGGGTCTGTGAGAAAGAAAGATGGCAGCTTGATAACCTGGACAGCCCAGGTTACTGAAACACCATCTTTCCTTCTGGAGCTGGCCTAGAAGCAGAAGAGGTGGAGGAGGCGAGGATGCCATCTCCTCATGCTGTTTCCTTCACATCTTCCACTTCTGGGCCTGCTCCAGAAGGGGAGAAGATGGCTCAGTAATCAGGTTGCCTAGCCACCATCTTTCCTTCTGGAGCAAGGAGCCAGGTCTGAGGGTTCCCCCAGGGTCCACCCAGGTTACCAACCTGCCATGTCACATTCCGGAGCCAGGCCTGGGGGATCCCCCTGGGGCCAACCCAGGTTAATAAGCTGCCATTTCTCTTTCTGGAGTAGGGAGCTGGGTCCCGAGAATATTTTCAATTTTTTCTCCTACGTGGGGGGCTCCACCCCCAGGCTCCAAAGGAAGGAGAAGAGATCCAGAGATCCTTGGACACGGGACTCACTGGCAAGATACGCTTGGAAGTACTGTGCATGGAAACTACCTGTTGCTGTTGGTTTCTACTGTGCTCAGGGAAACAGGACTTTGTGTACCTTCTTCATAAATAGACAGGATTACACCAAAGAAACCTCTGACTTGTGTCCTCAATTTCTCCTCCTAATGGAAAAAAATCCTGAATTTTGGCTAACTGCTCGGGCCAAGGGGCAACCATACACCTCTACCCCGATATAACGCAACCCAATGTAACACGAATTCTGATATAACGCGGTAAAGCAGTGCGCCGGGGGGAGCAGGGCTGCACACTCCAGTGGATCAAAGCAAGTTCGATATAACGCGGTTTCACCTATAACGCGGTAAGATTTTTTGGCTCCCGAGGACAGCGTTATATCGGGGTAGAGGTGTATTAATCGCAACTGTTTGAATACAAGACCAACTTCATGCACCATTCACCTGCCCCTACTGCCATTCATGTTCATCCTTAAATGTAGTGTGTTACGGTGCTATCCACTATGGGGCGTCTCAGGGTGCCTTGCCATGCTAGGGAACTTTTAGTGCACCATAGCAGTGTACATAGAGTGAGGTAATGTGCAGCAAGCTGCCACACTGAAGAAACACATTCTGGTTTGTTGTGCACTAACTCACCATGTAGTCACTGAATTCGGATACATGGATGTTAAATTCAAGCGCATGAGTGAACAACAATATGAGCAGGCAGGACTTGGTAGATTTTCAGTGCCCTTAGATATGGTGCCCTGCTTTGCCCTTACCCGTGTTTCTCCACAGATCCAGGCCTTTTGCCCTCTGAGCCTTTTCCCAGCCAAGAGCCTGGACCCATGGTTCTGGCCCAATTCTGCTCTGCCAGATACTAATGTAAAGATGTAAAATGTTGCATTTACAAGATTATTTAAAATTAAATAATTAAGCAGATTTTGTTTGTTTGTTGTAATTGTGCCCTAATTCTGGACATGCTGGCATCTTCCTTGATTAGAGGAAGGCATGTGCCAGGTTTCTTTCCCTTCCTTCCTCATGCATCTTCCTTTCCTATAAACATTTATTTGGCTTTATTCCAGCTTTCCTCACTTACCACTTAAAAGATGCCAAAACTGATACCTGGATTGGATTGAATGATATAAATTCTGAGCTCAACTTTGTTTGGGCAGATGGAAGTGGTGTCTACTACACCAACTGGATTGCAGGTTCACCTGTAGTTGGAGAAATCATCCTATATGATTCTCTGCGGCCAGAGACTGGCAACAATCTGCTTCAGGTAAACATTAATTCGAGATTTCCAATAAACATTCCATGCATCTGAAGAAGTTGTTTTTTACCCACGAAAGCTTATGCCCAAATAAATCTATTAGTCTTTAAGGTGCCACCTCGTTGTTTTAATAAACTCATTGGAGAAGGCAATCCAATTTTAAATAACCTGCTCAATTTACTTCTTATGTAGGCGTCTTTGTTTTGCCAGTGTTCATGGCTGTTGCATTTGGGAATAGAATGGCAATACTGCAAGGGTCAGGTCTTCTGTTGATGTAATAGGAAAGTTTAAATGGTGGCTTTCATCACTCCCCTATTTCTCATATAAGAACAAAGTCAATTTTGCAAGGATGTTCTAAAACGTTGTAGGAGAGATGGGCTGACTTCAGTCACAAGGATACAAGAGGAAACTATTAGCTATTTGTTTTGGAGAACATTTTTGAATGTATTACTGACATAAAAAGAGATACCATCTGTTTTGAAAGAGCTTCTGGGTAACAAAAAGAGAAGATGTATCTATGGAGATGGGAAGAGACCACATGTATTCGACTTTTAGTTTACTTCCAATCTTTTTAAAGAATAGTTAGTTTGAAGATATTTCAGTGTCAATAGACATTTCTGAAGTAGCACTGGTAGAAATTAGAAACTGGCAATCAGGCTCATTGTTTAATGGTGAGTTAACACTTGGAAAATCCTCATGCATCCCTGCCAACATTTGAAATAAAAATTAGTATATTTTAATTAACACAATTTTGCATACACTTGCACAAATACACATTATTTGCATTGACATATTGCCTATTTACCCCTCTTATATCCATTCCCTGCATTCAAAACTTACATTTTCACACCACTCTATTCCCAGCCTTTCCGCCTACCCACAGACACATTCTCCATACCCAACTTACTCCACGCCTCTCCCAATTTCCTCTGCATTTACCCATCCATTTATTCTTTGCATGCACACACATCCGGTACCTGCCCCTGATTGTTAGCTGCTATGGAATCTTTCCCTTCCTCAGTAAAACAGGACAAATGATCAAAAATAAAAGGAGAGTGTAAAATGAAGGAATATGTCATTCTTATTATTTTTGTTTGCTACCAATTTATTCACCTTCTGATCCTCCCTCTCACCCGCATCCCCTCTCCACATACACACACTTTACACATTTTTGAAATTGAGTGTAAATTATCTATTATGCTATCTTTAACCTGTGGGGTTTTTATTTAAAATATCTGAGTTTTTACCAGTCTGGTCATATGATTTGTCCTTCCCTCTTTGTGAACATTATTAACCAAAGACCTAACTAAATAGGAGATAGAATGGTCCTGATTGTGCTGTGAAATGTAATTGGTAACAAGTAAAGCTGATGGCGTGACAGAATGTTTATAGTCCTATTTTAGTACATTTGCTTTTTGTATTTAATTCTCTTCTCAAGAATAGTAGTATCTCTCCAGAATAATAAAAAAAAATGTGAAACTGATAAGCAGGCAGAGGCTAGACCTGGGGAAGTAGCTGCACTGAAACAGCCCCTAGGAATAGCAACTACCTGTAATGGAATGCCACCTGGGAGAAGGTGTTGCTGGATGTAAATTACACACCAAATACCAGCAGAATTCAAATGTGCAAGAATACAGGGACTGAAACTGCCCAGAGCTATAGCTCCAGAAGGAGGAAAAGGCTTTCTTTGTTGTTGCTGACATTTTTTTAGTAATTCATATATGCTTTTTTCCCATAGCTGGATTGTGTTGTTGTGAAAACAGGTCCTTTTGATAAGATAGGACAATGGAAGGATGAACCGTGTTTTGAAGACAGAGGATTTATATGCCAGATGGACAGTGGTGAGCTCTGTTTCACTAGTTTTGCAAACTAAAAACACATTAAAAACTCATTTTGCAATTGTTTGTGGATTAAACGTGGTTCGTATGCACTGTAGATCAATCCCGTTCTTAAGTTATATGAATTTCTCTGCCTCAATGATACTAGTGCACTCCATAAAAATAAACATATATGGTCACATGTTCTCCTCTTTCCCGTGCCACAGAAGGGAGCATTCAGAGTAACATTTTGCAAAATCTGTCCAGATGTCTCTTTGTGCGTAAGCCATGAGTACATGGCATGGTCCCTGAAGCAGACATTGTACCACTGGAATGGAACCAAGGGGCAGGAGTATTGCAGTCCCTAATTATTCATCCTTTCTCCAAACATTTGGAACCATGAGGGCACATGAATGTGGCTTCAATAGTCTCAGCTTTTTGAAGGTTTTTGACTTTAACATTTAGAGTGTTTTGTGTTTGCATCCTTAAGAGAGTGGATCTGCGTAAGTTTTTGCAAAAAAAAAATCTAAATGATAGTGAAAGCAACTAAGAATTGGAATACTACTTTTCTTTTTTTGTTTTACCACGTGGGGATGTTATTGCTAATGCTAAGGGTGTAATGCAGTGGCACTTGTTTGATCTAGGCATGGTCTGTGCCAATGTTATGTAAAGTTCCATAGCAACTGGAGTATACCTCATGGTGGGTCTATAACAGTCCTACTAGTCCTGATCTTCTCTTGAGCAGCAACATCTAATTATATCTAATTTAGTTGTGGATCTGTATTGGATTAGGGAAATGGTACCAAACTCACTCTCGCTTTTGGCCTACCCAGGTATGAATTCAAAATTGTAGATGTAAACCACTACTGCATTACTCCACTTTGCTCACCATGCCACCCTCCCCAGCCTGAAAATGCAGTTTTCAGTCAGAAGTGTTCACTGCTGTTTGGAAAATATCAATTTCTCATGAATGTTCAGTGAGGAAGATTTTTCATTAATAATTAATGCTACACTACTTACGTTCTGAAGACTGCAGATGCTTGTTGTTCACTGGTATAAGATAAATCTATGCACCCAAAGTTTATCTTTGCATGTTTTGTTTTGTTTTTGTGCTACAGACCCTAAACTGTCTCATTCCCCAACAATTCCAGCCTCTGACTTTACCCATTGTGGTGATAGTAGCTATTTAGTCATCCGTTCCAAAATGAAGTGGGAAGAGGCACAAAAAAACTGCCAGGAGAAATCCTCAGAACTTGCCAGTATTTTAGATCCCTATAGCCAAGCATTTCTGTGGCTCCAGGTGTTAGAGTATGGGGAGCCTGTATGGATTGGTCTTAACAGCAATGTGGTAAGAACAACAAATATGTTGCTGCTTCTCCAGGTAATATTAGAACTTGTATTCCCTTTTTAAATGGTAGGAGCATCTATTATCACAAGACTGTTTTAGCTGCACTCATTATGGTCTCACACTGAGCATCTGAAACCTCTATGAAATCCTGTCAGAATGCAAGGGTGAGACCAGCAAGACATGAAGATGAGGGAGGCTACAGGAAAGGTGGAGGAGACAAGCAACAGGCAGCTATGGGTACAAGGTGTGGTGGAAAGACAAAGCCATAGTAATGGGAAAAGGGGGAAACATAGAGGAGAGCTGAGCAGCGAAGCAGTGAGTGAGGGCAGCCCTTGAAAGACTTGGTAGGTAAAGAAGCAGAGTGTGGAAAAAGAAGACCCACAGAAGTGGAGGTAGGGGCTGAAGACCAGCAGCAGGTAGAAGAGGTCCTTTTTCTTTATACCAGTTCTTAAACTTAGCAAACAGTAGTTTAAACCCTTCCTTCTCTGTTGTGTATTTGTTTATCCCAGTGGGTAGCTCTGCAATGACACCACATCTAAGGTTCCCTAATGGCTACTTAAAAAAAATTCCCAATGTAGAATCTTTTGGATTGTTTCTGAAATATACAATTTACAACTTATCAGCTTCCTAAAGAATTTCAGCTATAAGGGCTGAAACCTACCGTTTTTATTCTTTTATAACCTACTTTATTATTCTAACATATCTGTTCAGCATACTTTCCCCCCTCGTACAGTGCCATAGTCATGTAGGTCCTATATGAATAATAAATTTACAATATGACATTATTAATCTTATTATTCCTGTGCTGCGGACAAGAGGTGCTCACTAGTACACTTCAAATTTTAAATTATATATAGATACTAAACTACTTCAATACTATGGAATGCTATAATTATGCTAAAAGCCACCCTTGAATTGATTTTGCTTCCAGACCAATGGCAATTACAAATGGATCGATAAATGGAGAATGGGGTATTCTAAGTGGGCCAGTGAGGAACCAAAGCAGACAGTAGCTTGCATCTATCTAGACCTTGATGGAACCTGGAAGACAGCATCTTGTGATCAAAAATACTTCTCTGTCTGTAAACAGTCTGATGGTAAGCAATAAAATTTAACAGTTTACATTGGGGAGCTTGGAAATTCATTTAAGTTCACTGACAAGTTGTATTATAAGCATTCGGAAAAGATACTTGTCTTCCTTTCTTGAAAGAACCCAATCCTAAACCATAATACAAGATTTAGAGGCTATCAAGTTCTAAAAACTCAAAATTCTTCCCAGAAGTTTACTCTTAAGGTCACTTTGCAGTTCCTTTGGACCTGAGCAATCATCATACTCTACACATAGGCTATTTAAGCATCTGACAAGGGTGATGGAGAAGAATACTCTGAATGACCTTGCGAATTGCAAGCGAACGCAAACGTTTCTTCAAAATAAACGTTTTTTTCATTGATTAAATGTTTTATTGTATGAGTTCCTGGACATAAATAAAACCATAGTGCTTTGCAGTGAGGGACAATATTAATAGTTATGTTTAGTTTTTTGGGTTTTGGGTTTTTTTTTACACAACTAAATGTTTGGTTTTTCAAAAAAAAATTAAAGTAAAATTTTTTTGGGGGAAAGGAATTTTTTGGCATATTTGAAAGTTTTCACTGTAAAATTGTGTGGAAATTCCCACCTTCTCTCAGCTTTTTACTGTTTCCCCCCACTGAATAGGTCAGAGGAAAAGTTAAAAAGGTGAGAGAGAAAGTAACGCTTTTACTTTAAAGTCTTGTTATGAAAAGTTTTCATTTTTAACAGTAACACTTCCTTTGCACTTTTTAATTTTCATTTTAAGTGAGAGAAGATCATTTTTTTTCCAGTGGAAAAAAATATAAAATGAGTTTTCCCCACGTAGTTTTTTTTTTTTTTAAATCACCATACCCTCTCCCCCCCACCAAAAAATAAATAAATAAAAATACCTCAAATCAAAAACCCTTGAAGAACAAAAAAACAATGTATACCTTTTCTAGTTATTTTTATCATCTATCTACGTGGCCCATTTAATCACTCTGCAAAATAAAATAATAAAAATAAAATAAATAATATGGGCCTAATTACCCCTTGCAACTGGAAAACCCATTCATTTAGATAAGTAAGTTTTATTGTGATTTCAGGATTTTAAACTTCATCTAAAAAAATAATTACAATCTCCCTAACAAAATTCGAGAAGTTGGGATAGATGGTTTAGTTTTGTGTCATTAGTATATAATGGAAAAGCCAGGTTGGTTGTGGTTTCACAAAATCTTGTCAGACCATTCATAAAAGTAATATAGTTTCTGTGGTCCAGCATCTCCCACAATTTTGTACGTCTGGGCTGCTTTTCTCTCTCTGCAGTTCAAATAGAAGCACTCCTTTTGCTCCTCATTCTCAGAGATGTACCAGGAAACAAAAGATTCCCCTAGAGAAAATACTGGAATTAAGGTCTGAGGGGGAAGTTCAGAGGGATCTCAGCCCCCCCACCCCATCCCACTGAATGACAGATTGCGTAGGCCTCCACCCAGAGCTGAAGCTAGGGGACAGGATTTCCTACTTCAGAGAGGAATGATTTTCATTGACCACAGCCAAGTAAATAGTGAGCCAGGGATACTCCCACAAGCCAATACTCTCACATGCCATCATCTCCAGAGATCCATTAAAACACAATCTGATCCAGAATAAAAATCTCATCTTCTGGATATGGGAGTGATAAAAAGTATTTTCTCAGAAGAAAGATTCTCTGGGTTCTACTCCATCATCTTCTTAATTATACAGAAACTCATGGGGGGGGGTGGGTGGTATCAGAGCCATTCTCAACCTCCAAAGGCTGAAGAAGTGGATGAAAATGGTGGTGATGATAACAACCAGAGTCAGGTCATAGGGAACTCACCTATACCCCTTCCTGGACAACATCCTGATCAGAGCTCCATTGCAATCAGCAGCACACAGGATCACGTCTAGGATATTGAACTTCCTCCAGGCACAAGGCTTCATCATCAGGAATTTATTTTCTTGCAGAGCCCCAGGAGACCTGCTATAGCACTATACCTCCAACTGCTATGTCATGTACATGGATCACACATCATAAATCTTTAAGCCTTCATACTAAAGGTGTGGGATCACTCCCTGGAACACAAGAGATCAAGTACGGGTTCCAGCACAGGTGTTCAACACTTTACAGTGGTGGTCAGCCCATTACATTGTCCACAAAGGCATGCCCATCTGCCTTCCAGATCTTTTAGTTTTCACAATCAATGCCAGCCTCAAGGACTGGCAAGCTCCCTTGGAAATCCAAACAGCCTAGGGCATATGGAACCAGGAAGAAAAGGCTCACAGAATGAACCTCCTAGAGCTGAGAGTGGTGAAGCTAGTTCTTCAAAGATTCCAGCCCACCCTAAGGAGGAACCATGTCGTGACTACAGTCACATATTTAAACAACCAAGGGGGAAGTCTGGCACTACAAACGAAAGCAATGGAAATAATAATGTGGGCAGAACAGTTCCTCCTTTCCCTCAGTGATTCACGTCAAAAGGTGCAGGGTCAACACCTCCAAGTGTTGCCTGAATCAGGTTTTCAATCTCATTGTTCAGATGTTCGGCCTCCCTTCAAACAATCTGTTCTCAAATAGTATTAACAAAAAGAGGCCAAAATACTTCACAAGAGAGGCAGATCCCAGATCCATGGAGACAGATACTTTATTGCACAGTTGGCTGCAGGGCCTACTTAGCGCATTTTCACCCGTGCCACTATTGGGGACCATGGTCCAGAAAATACAATGAGAACAGGCGATGGTAATACTGATAACTCCTCACTGACCAAGGAAACCTTGGTTCTCAAACCTGATAGAGCTGACACTGGACCCCCATTCCAGCTTCAATGGAGACCAAACATCCTCTTGCAAGGTCCTCTTCTTCATCTGGACCTGAAACGGCTTCAGCTAACAGCCTGGCTATTGAGAGGGAAGTACTAGAAGGTCCCATTCTGTCCTCCAGTTTTAAGACATTGCTTTCATCTAGGAGAGTATCAACACAAAAACACTCTGTCTGAGCCAGATTCAACAATTGGTTCCAAGAGCACAAGGTATCCCAGAAATCCAGGAATTCCAACCATTCTTGACTTTCTAAGAACGCATAGACAGAGACCTTCAGCCCAGCACCATTGTACATCAGCTCTTTGCACCATTGTACATTCATCCCAGCACTATTGTCTGCTCTTAGTAGCATGCTATTCACAGGATTCTTTGGCTCCTTGTCAGACAATCCAGAGGTAGCCGGATTCCTCCAGTCTAATTAGCCAGACTGACAGTCAATCCACTCTTCCCAAAATGAAACCTTCTACTAGTGTTGAGGACTCTGACAAGCCATCTCTCTGAGCCTCTTACTTCAATGTCAGCCTTTTATTTATCCATTAAAACTTGTTTTTTAGTATCTGTCGTATGTGCCAGACAAGGTTTGGGGCTGACAGCCTTATCTATACCAGAGCCGTACTACATGTTCCACAAGGAAAAGCTGATGCTCAGGACATCAGAATCCTTTCTTCCCAAGGTAAATTCCTCCTTCCATACTTCCCAAGAGGTTGTGCTTCCTTTCTTCTGTCCAAAATGACAACATCCAAAGGAAAATGTGTCACACCATAGATGTCCGAAGACAACATCCAGTGGAAAATGTGTCACACCAGAGATGTCCAAAGAGTGTTGAAAATCTCAAGCATACAGAATCCATGAGAAGATTTGGGTCCCTATTTATGTCTTTCCACCCAATATGCCAGAGACTCAGAGCTTCCAAGTCCTCCATAATTAGGTATCTTGACCTATGTATTGTGGAAGCCTACAAATCATTGGAGGTCCCTGTCCCAGAAGGGATCAAGCCGCACTCCAGAAAATCCATAGCATGGACAGAACAAGCAAGTGTGTCCACTTCGGAAATTTGAAAAGCGGCCATTTGGTCTACTGTGAATACCTTTATTATGTACTGCGTGGTGGACCCTCCAACTTCTGCAAAGGCCTCCTTCGTCAGGAAGGTGCTGCAGGTGGTAGCCCTAAAGTAATACAGAACTTTGAGCAAGCTTACAAAAAGGGGGTATTTCTTTCCTACCAAAATTTCACTGCTCACTACTTTCCAGACATCCAGAATTGTGGGAGACACTAGGCTGCATAATGGCGCTTACTGATAATTTCCTTTCTGCTAGCAGTGTTTCCCACGATTCTATCCACTCTGGGTAGCTCATGAGTCAGGGTCATATAAAGTGGTTAGACCATCTTCCTTGGTCTAATGTAGTTATTTTGTTACTTCTAGAATATTTGTTAATAATGCTGTTGTGCAAGTTTTACAGCTCGGGAATAACTCATTGGACAGCAAGCAGCAACAAAGGGGGTATGGTCAGACAATAGAGGCACCAAAACACTGATCTGTCTCTGTGAGCTGCAGAGAGGAGAGCAGCCCAGATGTCCAGAATTGTGGGAGATACTGCCAGAAGAAAGGAAATAATTGGTAAGAAATTTTCTATTCTTAACAGTTATGGCCCCTACTGATTCTCCACAACTCTTTGGAAGATGCCCTGAATCAGAGGAACACAGATCTTGGGTTCATTTCCGCAGTCATTGCTACTACATCGAGTCCTCGTATACAAAAAACTGGGCCCAGGCTTCCCGAGAATGCACTCGATTAGGTGAGTGTCATTTTTTTGTGTGTGTGTTTAAGAGTGAAGACTTAAAACACATGTAAAATAATATTGAAAAAATAGTAATCAAACTTTAGATCATTAAAAAAACAAATTGACTTTTTCAGTGTTAATGCTTTTTATTTATTATATAGATTTCACATAACTTGGACAACAAAACTAGATTGATTAGTTTCACTGTCTAGTTTTCACACATTAGAAATTTCAGAGTTGTTAAGTCACTCAGATCAGGTGAAAGACTCAGTTTTGGGCACCTCCTCCCAAGCTGGTGAGCATCTGCTAGTGGCAGAGAAGGGAAGCTGGGGGAGGGAGGAAGGAAGAAAAGCTCTCTAACCCTCATCTCTATGGGTAAGTCTGGGAGAACTGCTCAAGGATAATAACTCGTAGAGACTCTGCCTAGATGGTAATCCCTAGCCCACCCATGTTTCCTTAATTGTTCCAATATATTTCTGACTTCTAGCCAGATTTTATAACAGATTAAATATCAGACACTATATTTCTGAATGTTTAATAACAATTTAATCTGAAGAGTGGGTACAAAGATTTTCAGTAGCACTGCATATAGTCGCTGGGAAGCAATAACAGTGTTCAGCAAATAGAAAAAATGCAATATACATAGGCATTTTACTGTGCAAGTGTGTTAAAAATAAACCACTAGAATGATTTACACAAATATGTGATTTTGTCACAAGGAAAAGGGTAATTTTACACTAAAAAGCAAAATTCAAGAAGAGCTATATTGTGCCATTGTACAACATGCAGAACTTCCATTCGCTGCAGTGGATGTTTTGTGCAAAAATCAGTGATATGACACAGCCTCAAGAATTAATTGCTTTCAATTGTTCATAAAACTTAGAAAATAAGCTTTTCTCCCAAAAGGCAGATTTTTTTTTTCAGTTATGTCTTGTTAATGCTTTTTTTCAGATGCTACTTTGGCTTCTATAGAAGACCATGCTGAATCCAGCTTTCTGTCACATAGGATAAAGCCACTTGAAAGTAAAACAACCAGCTTTTGGATAGGAATGAGCAAAAATGTGAATGGTAATTTCTTACTTTCAGTAGTCAATAATATAAATAGACGATTATGGTGTCATATTTCATATCTTAGGAAGTTATAACATAAAACAGATATTAAGAGGCAATATTACACATTTTGTAGTATGTGTTTTAATTATTTATGTGTATACAGCACTGTAACTAAAGTGTTTATTAGATGTTTATTAGATGACATCATAACATTTAAAAACCAGTAGGGAACACTTCAACCTCTCTGGTCACTCAGTAACAGACTTAAAGGTGGCAATTTTGCAACAGAAAAGCTTCAAAAACAGATTCCAACGAGAAACTGCTGAACTTGAATTAATATGCAAGCTAGATACCATCAATTTAGGTTTAAATAGAGACTGGGAATGGCTGAGCCATTACACACATTGAATCTATTTCCCATGTTAAGTATCCTCACACCTTCTTGTCAAACTGTCTGTAATGGGCTATCTTGATTATCACTACAAAAGTTTTTAACTCTTAATTAATTAGCCTCTTAGAGTTAGTAGGGCAACTCCCATCTTTTCATGTTCTCTGTATGTGTTTATATATCTCCTTACTATATGTTCCATTCTATGCATCCGATGAAGTGAGCTGTAGCCCACGAAAGCTTAGAGACTAACAAATTTATTTGACCATAAGATGCCACAAGTACTCCTGTTATATTTGAGTTCGGTATTAAAGTTTTAACCCTGTACTGTGCTTTTTGTAAATAAAATTTCTGCTCATTTGAAGATTTTCCTATTGGGAACAATCCAGGTCTAGATTAAAGTGCCAGCCCTATTTAGAAGATGGGCATTTTTTGAATGACTCATTAATCTGTAATAACCAATAGGAATTTAGATCTGCTTGTGAGGAAAACAAGATTTGGGGGGGGTGAAGTCAGAAAGATAAATAGCACACTGAAAATATGGAAGGGAGATAGACAAGATAAATGCTATCTGAGTATGTAAGAAACAAAGACAAATTTTGCCAACAATTATTGTATACGCATATCACAGTTTTTCTTCATACTTAAAATCGAAAATAATTATGTTAATTATGTGCTCTGTTTGGCAATTCCTAATCACTGTAGCTTTCTTAGACATAAGTCGGTAGTTAAGATATTATCCAGTACAACATTCAACTATGATCTGATCTGTCCTGTAAGACACATTTCCCTGAAACCAAAAACTATAAGTAAAATTACTCAATTTTGATGCAGACCAGAGAAGGAGAAAGGCTACTTACTAGTACATTTGATCCAGTAGTGATAGTCTTGGTGATCAAATGAAAGCTTAAAATATCATCTGGTGGCTGACAAATGGAGGAGTCTTTTTCAAACTCTGAGGCTCGATCTGTTGATACTTCTGTTCTGGTATTTTAAATACTTCTAAGCCTTTCAACATGTTCTTTCAGTCTAAACAGTTGACCATGTATTTCCTTTTAACATTAGGTCAATGGTTATGGAGAGACAACACTGCAGTGGATTTTGTCAACTGGAATGAGGAAGAGCCTTCAAGTTATGGTAATGAGAAGTGTGTCGAAATGTATGCATCATCTGGGTACTGGAATGATGCTCAATGTTCTTACAAAAGAGGATATATTTGTAAAAAATCAGAAAGTAAGTGATATTTGCAATATATTGGGGTTATGGTTAATAATGTGTATAATGGGTGTATACATTAAAAGGCATGCTGCATAGTATTATAGCAGAGCACAAGCTCTGCTATAGTCAAGATATATACGTATTACAGATATTGTGTGTGTATTTATTTATATAAAAATATATAAAACCATACACATTGAGGGTGAAGTCAAAGATCACTTATACTTCATTAAAGGCCAAATTTTATCCATGTTAAACACAAAACTCCCATCGACTTCAATGAGGTCAGGATTTCACCAAAAATACCATACACACCTGGGTTTAGAAGTAACAAGTTTGGTTTCACTCATCTTAAATATATATAAAAATGATTGTTGTGATGGACAGTCTCCCTTTAATGAAAAGTATCCCTGTAATTTATGCTAGAATTGGATTTCCCTTATTCACCATCATCCTACCATGCTGATGGAGTACAGAACTGTGATTAGTATCAGAGGGGTAGCCGTGTTAGTCTGAATCTGTAAAAAGCAACAGAGGGTCCTGTGGCACCTTTAAGACTAACAGAAGTATTGGGAGCATAAGCTTTTGTGGGTAAGAACCTCACTTGAAGAAGTGAGGTTCTTACCCACGAAAGCTTATGCTCCCAATACTTCTGTTAGTCTTAAAGGTGCCACAGGACCCTCTGTTAGAATTGTGATTCATGCCCATGCCAATCTTTTAGCATTCCACAACTCCTGTACTGTAAGGTCATTGATAAATAACATTTATTAAAACATTTGCACTTCTTTGCTATTAAAATAGTTTTGGGGGAAATACTAGGGATGATTGAACCAGTTCAAATTATATAAGAGAAGACCAACTAGAACCTTCCTTCAGAACATGAAATTAGAAAAGTGTGGTTAACTTCACATTTTTATATTTCTGTGCATCTTTGCACTACCTGGTGCTGTTAGGAAACAGAAATACCCTAGTATTGTGAGCAAAGATACTCCTGTGATATTTCTAAGCCAATTGAGGCATCCATTCCGGCGAACCTCCTATTTTAGAAAGCACTTAAGCATGTGCTCAAGTCCCATAGAGAGATACTTAAAGATAAGAACATGCTAAGGTGCTTTCCTGTGCTAGAGTCTGATGTAGGAAGTATTGGAAATCATGCAAGATCCTATTTCCTGCCCATATCTCAGCTGAAGAGAGTCTGATACTTACCAGAATTAGACAGCCAAGCGTTGTGAGCTTCACACATTCTTAGCTCCATCTCTTACGGGAGTTCAACAGCACCAAAAGCAGAGTACGTGGAAGCCACAGATTTTCATGCTTATGGGATGGCACCATCAAGACCATCCATGTGAGTGCATCTGGAATAAATGTTTTGCTTTATTTCTTTTTGAAAGGTATTAAAACAGGATTGACTGAGAAGCCACCAGAGAGGAAAGGTATGATTATTTTCTTTTTAATTAAAGTAAGGAGAAACCTAAATAGAGTAAAAGCATAATAATTATTTAGAGTAAGTTGCTGGATCATATAATTATTACTAATAGCATTTCAAAATAATAAAACCATGTGCATTATTTGTATCTAAATACAGAAAATTGGCTTTCATTTTTAATTATTATATTATATAACTTTATATATATTGGGACAAAGCTCCTCCTCTATCTTGGTGGGTCCTGCGCTTATTGGCGGATTTTCTTGCCTCAGAGATTCACCATGTGGGTTGGGGAACAGCCCAGAGACCTTCCTCTCTGGAAGAACCCACAGTCCAGGTCAATTGGGAGGTTTGGGGGGAACCCAGGCCCGCCCTCTACTCTGGGTTCCAACCCAGGGCCCTGTGGACTGCAGCTGTCTATAGTGCCTCCTGTAACAGCTGCATGACAGCAACAACTCCCTGAGCTACTTCCCTATGGCCTCCTCCAAACACCTTCCTTATTCTCACCACAGGACCTTCCTCCTGGTCTCTGATAACGCTTGTGCTCCTCAGTCCTCCAGCAGCACACCCTCTCCCTCTCCCTCTCCCTCTCAGCTCCTTGCGCCTCTTGCTCCCAGCTCCTCACACTCGCACCACAAACTGAAGTGAGCTCCTTTTAAAACCCAGGTGCCCTGATTATCCTGCCTACCTTAACTGGTTCTAGCAGGTTCCTGATTACTCTAATGCAGCCCCTTCTCTGGTCACTCAGGGAACAGAAAACTACTCATCCAATGACCAGCATATTTGCCCTCTACCAGACTCCTGTACCCCACTGGTCTGGGTCTGTCACAATATTATATTGTATAACTTATTATATTTCCTCCTTCACTTCTGTTAGCAAAATATCTCCAGGAACATATGTGCATATCTTGCTTTTTAAAATTGTGATTAGCAATATCACCTTTCACTCCCATATTCCTGGAATCTCTCATATCATTCTGGTGTCTAACAATTGCCTTGTGTTTATTTACAGGAGAGAAAAAGGATGAAGAGGTTTCTGGATCACCCACCAACATCACTTGGCTTGTAATTATTCTGGTCATTCTGATTCTATCAGGATCTGGATGTGCAGCCTATTTCTATGTCAAGAGAAAAAACCAAGACAACTTCTTACCTATTGTAACTCGAATGAGTGATACAAAAGAATCTGTCGATAACCAGGAGCAAGATGAGCATGCTGTTGCCTAGTGAGATAAAATGATTGAATAATATATCTAATAATAAAATTATGCAATTGGAATAAGTGAAATCTTAGGCCAACATTGCCTTCTCTTACCAAATAGTAGTCTATTTCACAATCTCTGCATATATGTATACATAACATAAATAAAATATACTGGTAGACATGATTATTCCTTTTATAGTCTTGTAAATTTTCTAGATCTACAAATTTCAGTGTCCAATAAAACACAGTATAAGCTATTTATCAAGTGGATAAATGCATAAAAATGAATGAAATCATGACCCCATTGAAGTCAATGATAAAACTCCCATTGATTTAATTGGGGTCAGGATTTTGCCCTGTGCAGTTGTTTCAGTTAGGATAACGTTGGGATATCCATATCTACATCTCTAGAGAGAAGGAATACAGTAGCTCTGCCTTTACGTTAATTTCCCCCCACTCTTTTAGTTCAGCATTATCTGTAATGTGCAAAGACTGAAATATTTCAGAAATCTGATTTACAACTTAAGATTTACAGAAATCAAATCATATCAAACTTCAGCCATGTGAATTAAAATATTTCCCCCCATCAATATATAAATAAATGGGTGGAAGCCAAATGTAAATGTTCCTTCATTCATGCCTTCAACTCGTGTTCTTTAAAATGAGACTGTAATTTTCTATAACTTTGCATTTCCATAATAGTCTGTGAATATGAACATTTTCCTATCAACTTCAAATTAACAATAAAAATCATTAAGAAAATGATCTGTCCATTAGACAATAATACTTGGGAATGAGGAATTTAGGATGCTGAGATGCCACTTTTATATGATCTAGTGATGTTTTTGTATGTGGCTTTGGCCTGGTGCAGCATACCAGTTTCTAAACTAGAGAAATAAAAAGGATTCACAAATAATTTGTAACTAGAGTGTTTCCATTTTTGTTTCAAGTTGACTTGTTTGTGTATTTCAGTATAGGCCCCTCCATGACTTTCCAGTCAATTGGATGCTATAGCAATGCTTGGCTTGAGATGATATGGGCCAGTATGGCCTACCAGCATTTTGCTGTAATAGGCCTATTCTTGGCTTATTTTATCTTTCTGTAAATTCTAGGACTTCTGTTCTCTATGGCAAGTTGTAGAATTGCCTTTCTCTAAATAACAGGAGGGGAGCTCAGCATCAAGGGGCCTAAAGAGAAAAACTGGCAAATGAGAACGCTCATCTGAAGCAGGATCTATATGGGAAGCAGGTGCTCATCAAAATATATCTGTGATAGGGGACGGGTTTTCTCTTATGCCACATTATGGATATTATGATTAGTCAGAATACTTGCTTTGTCCCCATGGATAAGTGACAAGACAACTTTGACAGACAGTCCTTTGCTCTGGTACTCCTTTACTCTGCAGTTCCTCTGAGCTCACATCTGGTCACTCTTCAGGTACGGTGCCAGATACACCTTTATTTGGCTTTTACTAAATAGTGGTAATTTTAATTTGGCGTCTTTATTGGTTGGTAGCTGGAGGGAATTTAGGGTGGAAAGAGCTTTATTAATATCGCCCAGATAACAGAGTGATACATACGTTTCCTTCTTGATCTTTTGGTTTCTTCCCTGTGTTTAGCCACTGCAGTCCTTTGCGCCTTAGTGGAGAGGACATGTGTCTATGCCCTTTTGACTGAAGCTGAGTGGGAGGTTAGGATTCAAATACTACAGTGTTGAAGGATTTATAGACTCCATAAGACACCAGAGGATGAAGGATTTTGCTCTATTCTGGTACTTTCTGCATGAAATTGTCCAGCCAATAATTCATGAATCATATTACTGGTAAAAACAAGATTTATTAAAAATAGAGAGAAAAATATAGTAAAATAAAAGAATCTGTTTGCATAACTTACCTAATTCTGCATACTTTGCAAAGCCCATTTTGGTAGGCTCCCCTTATATACAAAGGAAAAAGAAACTTCTTCCATCCCTAGAAAGCAAGTCCCTTCTTACCCAACCTATTTATCACGTTGCCAGTGTTAGCATTTATTATCAAGAAGGATGAGGTTACCTTCATTTTTCCACAAGGAGGGTTTTTTTTAGGATTACTGTCTGGAGGAAATGCAAGTGTCTTTTTTTTCTTTTGTCTTCCATACAATGTCTGTTTTCTCCTTATCTCCTCTGGGAGTTCCCACACCTTCCTGTCTCCAAGTCCAGCATTTTGCAGGCCATCTTGATATCCACCTCCCTTGGCACGTCTTGCCAATCAAGGTGATTGACCTCTGATTCTCATATCTAATGTCCTTCACTAGAGGAGTTAGACCACAGCCTTAGGTCTCTTTTAAAATCTTTAACTTTTCTCAACAATTTTCCATTGCCCTAAAATATAAATTAGTGCTAGAACCCAGCCTCTCTATCACAGGTACATAAGAAACCCTCATATTAAACAGGTAAAGACAGGGGTTTACATTTCAAAACTGGGTAGTTGTGTGTATTTGAGGGGAACAAAGCCATGATTTTTAGTTTGGGTTTTCTGCAACAGGGTATGTCTGAGGGTTGGTTGACACTGAAAACTTACATTGGCTTAGCTCCATATCTCAGGGAGGTAAAAAATCCACAACTCTGGTAGACAAGGGTATGCTGACCTCCTCCTCCTCCCCGTGTAGACAGGGCTAGGTTGACAGATGTAGTCTTTCATCAACCTAGTCACCACCTCTTGGAGAGATGGATTAAAAGGAGAATCCCCCTCCCATTGCTCTAGTGAGTATCTGCACGGAAGCTCTAGAGTGGCACAGCTGTAGAACTGTAGCATTTTAAGTGTAGACATACCCAAAGACACAATCCTTCATGCCTCAAGAATTTGAATCTGAACTTCTTGTTTAAGAGATTTACCTAGCTGCTGATTTTGAACCAGATGCACGTCTGAAAGAAAGACAAAAGGGCCTACAGACACTTCAGTTACTTTAATATCCCAAAATGAAGAAACAGTAACTTCCATTACCAATAGAGAAAACGGGTCTTTTAAATCCTTACATAAGTGAATAAAAAGGAGAACTCCAAACAAAGAGAGTGGAAACCAGAACCAGAAAAACACCATCTCTTCCCCTTATAAACAAATGCTGATATGACTGTTTCTTAGGAAACATGGAAAGAAAAATAAGAGAAGATAATGAAATTCATTCAATCAGACATGTGCCCAAGACTTGAGCTATAAAGGACCCTTGACTTCTTCAGGTTTGTGGCTCTGGCCTGTCCCTTTTGTAGTTGTCATAGAAATGTAGGGCTGGAAGGGACCTCAAGAGGTCATCAAGTCCAGATCCCTGCACTGAGGCAGGACCAAGTAAACTTACACCACCCTTGACAGGTGTTTGTCTTACCTGTTCTTAAAAAGCTCCGGTGGTTGGAATGCCACAACCTATTCCAGAGCTTAACTAGCCTTATAGTTAGAAAGGTTTTCCTAATATCTAACCTAATCTCCCTTGCTGCACATTAAGCATATTACTTCTTGTCCTACTTTCAGTGGACATGGAGAACAATTGATTTCTGGCCTCTTTATAATAGTCCTTAACATATTTTAAGGCAGTTATCAGGTCCTGCCTCAGCCTTCTTTTCTTAGACTAAACATGCCCAGTTTTTTTAACCTTTCCTCACAGATCAGGTTTTCTAAACCTTTTTTCATTTTTGTTACTGTCCTCTGGACTGTCTTGAATGTATCCTCATCTTTCCTAAAGTGTGGCACCCAAAACTGGGACACAGTTCTCCAGCTGAGGCCTCACCAGTGCTGATTAGATCAGGACAATTACCTCCCATGTCTTACATATGATATTCCTGTTAATACACCCCAGAATTATATTAGCCTTTTTCACAACTGCATCACATTGTTGGCTCATATTCAATTTGTGCTCCACTATAGCCCCTAGGTCCTTTTCAGTTGTGCTACCACTTAGCTGGTATTCCCCCATAGTTGTACATTTTCCTTAAGTGTAGCACTTTGCACTTGTCTTTAGTGAATTTCATCTTGTTGATGTCAGACCAGCTCCAGCTCCTCCTCACTGCGGGTAAGTTTGGGGGCTGGCTCCCACTCACCACCCTCACAGTGCACGCAGCCAGGGCACCCCTGCATACACAGCCCCGGGGGAGAGGGAAGAGGCTGGAAGCAAGGGTCAGAGAACAGAGCAGGGACCAAGCGGCTGCCCTGCAGAGAGTGGGGGAAACAGTAGAGCTCTCAGATCAGCCCAGCCAGGGGAGCAGGTGTACCATTTAGGGAGGGTTGCGGGGGAGGCATTTGCCCCTGAGTTTTGGTACCAGAGGTCTGCTCGCAGTCTACGTCCCAGACGCAGACGGAGCTCTTAACTGCAGTGCTTCACAGGCAGGTCCCCTGCTCCAGGAGCCAGGATTCTCCCACCTGCAATTAGTTTCTTTCACTAGGGAGGAGGGGGCTGGCTCCCAGCTTGTGTGGCTTTGGGTGCACACATATGGCAAAGGCAACGAGCAGCCCGAGTGTGGAATGTAATCAATTCTGCGGAGGAGAGGTGCTGCTCCCAGCTTGCACCCCTGGAGCAGGGAGTCAGTATTCTGGTTATAAACAGAGCCAGGGTGATTAAGACAAGAAAAGGCTGGTAATTAAATTAAATTAAATTAAATTAAATTAAATTAAATTAAGGATCTGGAAGTCATTAGATGAGCCAGGCACTCCAGTTCCTAGATCTGTCAAACAGGTATCCCTCTGCATAGGGGGTGTTGAAGCGAGATCCCATGGGATAAGTAGTATTATCAGCATGGAAGAAATACAGCCAAGGTTACATTCAGAAAAGAGGGAGATATGAGAAGGATAGGTGGAAAGAAGGGCCAAAACAAAGGGAAGGGATAGCAGTGGCATAAAGAAGTTCCTACTCTACCTGTGGTACTTATGAGGCCCCATTACCGTAGTATCTGAGCACCTCACAATGTCTAACCTATTTCTTGTTACCACCCTCTGAGGTCAAGCAGTGCTGTTATCCCCATTGTACAGATGGCGCACTGAGGCACAGATAGAGTAAGGGCCAGGTTTTCAAAGGCATTTATGCACCTTGTGGGATTTTCAAAAGTGCCTACAAAAACAATGAGTCTGGTGGCACCTTAAAGACTAACAGATTTATTTGGGCATAAGCTTTCGTGAGTAAAAACCTCACTTCTTCGGATGCATCAAAAGTGCCTAGAAAGTTAGGTACTTTGTAAACCCCACTAGATACCTAGCTGCATCTCTGGGTTCCCAAAAACCATTGAAACTGTCCCTAAGACACTGGCCTGAGGTCATACAGGAAGTCTCTGGGGTAAGTAGGGAAATGAACCCAGGTCTCTCAGGGCTAGCAAACTTTCGCTCTGCTGTACACCACCAACATCCCACCCACCAGGTAAGTCCTTTCAGCTGCCACAAATTGGCCTCTCAACAGCTGACTAATGTTACAGTAGCACTCAAAAACATTAATTAGTAGTAGTTCCTCATTGTGCTAGGCATCATACAAACCATTAAGAAACCCCAGTTCCTGGCTCACAGATGTCAATCTATCCCTTATAATTCCAAACTGCAGGCAGGCAAGTAGTATTATTCCCACTTACAGCAATAGGAACTGAGACACAGCATACAAACACAGAATGGTACTTTAAAAAAACATATAGCAGAAGCTCAGGGTTATGAACGCCAGCGTTACAAACTGACCAGTCAATCACACACCTCATTTGGAATCAGAAATATGCAATCAGGCAGCAGCAGAGACCTAAAAATATCAAACACAGCACCGTACCGTGTTAAATGTAAATTACTAAAAAATAAAGGGAAAGTTTAAAAAAAAAGATTTGACAAGGTAAGGAAACTGTTTATGTGCTTGTTTCATTTAAATTAAGATGGTTAAAAGCAGCATTTTTCTTCAGTATAGTAAAGTTTTAAAGCTGTATTAAGTCAATGATCAGTTGTAAACTTTTGAAAGAACAACCATAACATTTTCTTCAGAGTTATGAACAACCTCTATTCCCAAGGTGTTCGAAACTCTGAGGTTCTAATGTATATACAATTTTTTTCTGAACTTTAAAATGTGTAATTTTCTTGGTGTTTGGTTTTAAATATTCTCCTGTGAGAACTACAATTCACTCACTATAGTGTTAGGTTTAAGAGACTAAACAGAAGTGAAAGTGACTTGAAAATGTCAGTTTCACTCCTGTTCAAAGTCAGTTTCTAGTCTATTATTATTTATAATAGGGTAAAACACCCCTAGAGCCCGAGGCAGGTGCAGTATAAACTCATGTGGCCTTGCCCTAGTAGGATGTTTCCAAAAGTTAAATGATCTGTTCCAAGCTTAGTGAACTGCAAAAAGTAAGTAGCCTAAATGATAGAACGTAATCTAGATATTTCTACAATTGTTTGAATTGTTGTATTAAAGAGTTAGTAACCAAGTAAGACCATACATAAAAATTTTAAACCTAACTAATGTTCCTTAAGTGACTTGCCAGAAGCGGTCAGAACATGTTAGTATTAGAGCTGTGTGCGTCTTATATATATTTAATTTTCTTTCTTTATATAGGAATTAGATACAGTGCTCCTGTCAGCTAAAGTCTAAGTTGTTATCTGCAAAAAAAGCTAGCGTTTTTCAGGTGCCTAAGTAGCCCCTAGACTCAGGGTTAAAGTTGCCCCCCCTGGAATGGTGTCCTGCAGGGTGGTTCTTGAGCTGTGCTCCACCCTCTGTCCCTTGCTCTCGGGCCTCCCCTCCCACCCTGGGCTTGTGTGTGCAGGGGTGCCCGGGCAGCCTGCGCTGTGAGGGATGTGAATAGGAGCCGGCAAGGGTAGGGATAAGGGATCCTCGGCATATATTGCCTTGGACTGAAGCAAAATAGGATCCCAACTTCAATGAGAAAAAGGAATTTAAAAGATGTCGATGGCATTTTGCCAGCTGGGTAGCAACATCTGGTTGGCATTCTGATGCTTCAATGGCAGCTAATCCTGCTCTGAGCTGGATTAATTCTCAGGTTTAAAATATAGTTGCCATAGTGCAGCGCCAGGATTTTGGCCTTTGTGAAGCAGATAGGAGGAGGACTAGGAAGTAGGGCTGAGTGACTCAGTTACATGACTCTTCCATTCCCACTTGGGACACTGGATTTGATACCTGATTTGAAAACACCACCAGCTTTTATGATGCTAAATTTCCATTTAATACATTTGAACCAATCCTGTCCCTGCCCCTAAGCACTTCATCCAAGTAATAAGAAGTACGAATATTGGACAGCTAAAAGTAAAGTAAGAATGCTATTTAGAGAGACGCAATGTTTTCTTTAGACCCAGCAGAGTGAGCTATCGGAGGTGGGTCTCAACCCCATAAAGATAATACACAGGATCACATCCTGCTTGCCTTATTCATGTGAGTATTCATGTTGAACTAACTGCTGAAATCACTGACAGCTGGGTTTAGGCGGTGGAACCTCAAGACGTGGCATCACAGAGGTTGCAGTAGAGAGGCCGAGGCAGCAGAGAAGGCGCAGTGGAGTGAATGACAGTGCAGTGACAGCAGCGGGCAGCGATGCAGGGTGTATGACAGCTACTGAGAACCAGTTGCAGCTGCGGCATCATTCGATGCCTCCCCCTGGAGTGGGAAGTGAACTCACGTAAACGCACATCTGAACTCTGGGTCTTCGCCAACCATGGACAGCAACTGGGGGTGGGGTAAAGTGGAGGGAGAGGGGAATGGCATATTAAAGGCACGTTTGTCAGACTTTCACACCGCCTCAGTGAGGAACTGAGAAAAAGGACACTGCCCAATATATGCTGGGGTGGGTGCTTTGCTAACGATCTCATGCTTTTGAATATGGTTGTGGTGTTTCCCCAAACTAATGGTTTGGTTCCCTTTCCCTTTTAATAAAAGTCTTCATTTGTTATACACAGACTCAATGCGTGTGAGAGGGGAAGTATTGCCTCTTAGAGACATCCAGGGGTGGTGTTAAGTTTTCCCAGATTACTGGGTAGGGGCTCAAGCCAGTTCTGTTTGTTATTGCTAAGAGGAACCCCTAGATAGTGAACCTGGCCCTTGCTGCTGCTGACTTCACCTGGCAGAAGGGTTACACTTGTATTTCATTTACATTGTAACTGAAGGGATTTCTTTTAGGAGTAACAGTGTGGGGTGAGTTCCTTCTGCTCTTGATAAAATCTGAATACGTCTGTGACAAGGTAAAGGTTCTACAGACTGGAAAGGATAACAAGTCCCTCCCTGCCTGTCATATGGCTGCATGATATGGCATGGAGTATAAAAGGAAGGTGAAGCTGAGTAAAGGAAAACAGAGAAGAAGGGTCTGCCCTCTCCTTTCTTTATTGATTACAGCAAGGAAAGCCTCTGGGAATTATTATCCAGTGTTCCACTGTTGATTTGCTTTTGTTTTGTAGACACTAAAACAAGCCCTGAGGAAAGAGCCTTAAAAGACTAATACCTGGAGCTTTATTTCCCACCCCTACACTGTCTTTGTTTTGAAATTTGTGGCAGTCTCACCCAAAGCATATTGACGGGGAGCAGATCCTCTGGTGTGTTACTGTCAGGGCTCCATTAATTTGATAAGCCAGGGGCTTAAATGCCAGAGCCCTGTGTAAGTAAGAGGGGGTGGGACCAGGTCTCCCATCCAGGAGGTGTGGACCCTTCCCCAAGGGTTCTCACTAGACTGGTTTAACCTGCCCCCCCACACACACACACACTGTTCAGAAAGAGCTAAATAGGCTTCATTAGGAGCCTCTTTATTATTTTAAATGTTCAATCAGAGCTGAAATCAGTTGTGGTAGGACTGTGTTTCTTGCCCTGCCTGCTAAGAGCTAAAAATCACTGAAAGCTGAACTCACTTGAGATGGGGCAGTGTTTCTGCCCAGCCTGAGCTGAAAATTACCAAGACACTGATGTGCAGAGGTCCGAGCAGAGAGGCAGGTGGCAGCAGAAGGTGACTGACAGTCAGCTGGCAGCGAGCAGCCAGCAAGCGACCGGCAGCAGCAGCAGGCGACTGGCAGATGCGGCTGGTGAGCAGTTAGCACGGTGGCTGGCAGAGAGGCGCAGTGAACGGCCAGCAAGACGGCTGATGGAGAGGGCCAGTGCAGAGCCCCGGAGAGAGGTGCAGCGATCGGCCAGCAGAGTGGCTGTCAGAGAAGGATGGCGAGCAAGTGTCCGAGCAGCAGAGCAGTGAACTTTCCCCAGCAATTTTTTTAAAGTACATCAGAAGCAAGAAGCCTGCCAAACAATGGGACAACTGGATGACCAAGATGATAAAAGAGCACTCAAGGAAAACAAGGTCATAGAGAAACTAAATGAATTCTTTGCATCGGTCTTCACTGCAGATGATATGAGGGAGATTCTCAGACCTGAGCTATTCTTTTTAGGTGACAAATCTGAGGCACTATCCCAGATTGAGGTGTTAGTTGAGGAGGTTTTGGAACAAATTGATAAATTAAATAGTAATGAATCACCAAGACCAGAAGGTATTCACCTAGGACTTCTGAAGGAGCTCAAATATAAAATTGCAGAACTACTAACTGGTATGTAACCAATCACTTAAATCAGCCTCTGTACCAGATGAGTGGAGGATAGAAAATGTAATGCCAATCTTTTTAAAAGGCTCTACAGGCAATCCTGGCAATTACAGGCCAGTAAGCCTAACTTCAGTACCAGGCAAATTGGTTGAAGAACAGAATAACCAGACACATAGATGAACATGATCTGTTAGGGGACAGTCAACCTGGCTTTTGTAAAGAGAAATCATACTTCACCACTCTATTAGAATTCTTTGAGGGTGTCAACAAGTGTGTGGGCAAGGATGATCCAGTTGATATAGAGTACTTAGACTTTCAGAAAGCAATTGGAGAAAGGTCTCACAGCAAAGGCTTTTAAACAAACATCATGGATCAGTAAGGGGCAGGGATGCTGGAATAATTTTTATAGAGCTATTGAACCAAACTATAAACCCTGTATGTAATGGAAACCACTTCAAGCCAGAGGGTGTATCAGCACCCCTAGTTCCAGCACCTATGGTAATGACTAAAAGATAGGAAAAGGGTAGGAATGAATGGTCAGTTTTCACAGTAAAAACAGGTAAATAGCAGGGTCCCTCAAGGATTTGTACTGGGACCTCTACTGTTCAACATATTCATAAATGATCAGGAAAAGGGGACAAACAGTGAGGTGATAAAAATTGCAGATGATACAGGTGAGCCTGTCCTTAATTAACTCTCTCCAGCCTAAATCTCCCCTGCTTGCAGCCTAATTAGCTGATTGGGCCACCTGGCCTAATTCAGCTCTTCCAGGGCTAGTGTGGGGAAGTCCACTGCATTACATGTATCAAAACAAAAAAAGAGTGTAAAAGAAGTGCAATGGTTAGTTAAAGTTAGAGCTCAACATTCATTCGTCAACATACAACTTTTTTGTTTTTTATTTATTAATATATAGCGAAGGAAGACAGTGGAGCTGTGTTGCCATGAGAACTGTGCATACAGGGGATTAGGGAATGTACAGAACTGTAAAGAGAAAGCAAAATGTCTTTCCAAACAACTAGCTGAAACTCGTTGGAATTCAGCTGGAGCAAGTAGTGGTGGCAATGTGATCTGGGTCCCTCTCTCGCTGGCCTGGTCAGGGTATCTCTTAGGATTAGGATGAAGCATGCCCAGGGTCCTGGGAGACAGTGGGGGTGCCAGCCTTGATGGCGAAGGTCACTCCAGGAGACTCCATCTGTTCTTCCCTCTTTTCCTCCTGAAGTCTCTTTTTTTTAAGGGCCCAAAAGGGAGTGATGGGCGGAATGGTCCATCCCCTAATTATTTTATCTACCAATTAGGCCTAATATCTGACACACCAATTTTGGTTAATTAATTTCCGGTTCCACTTCTTCAGTTTTTACCAAGCATGATTTTGGCATAGTCCTTAGTCTTTCTGCCTGGCTCTCTTGCACCTGTTTATAAAATTAATTATTGAAAACAACTTGCCCTACTTAACATCAACATTTGTCTGTGAGTATCATAATGTAGGTGCTAGGCACCAGAGTATTAGGTTTAAAACCCTAAATGTTCCTTTACATCTCCACCATAGGTAAGATATTTTTATAGAGAGCCTTCAAAGTTGTTGATACGATGCAAGTCATAAAACTGATTGGTCCTGATTCTCATTTACACTGTTACCTCACAAACCTCTGGCAGCGTAAACCCCTTACTCTGCCAAAGTGGTGAAAAGGGGCCTCAGCTTGAATGAGTTGTGTGTGAAGACACATAGCCCTTGTCTATATTTATATATTATTCTATATAGAGACTTTTTTTTTTTTTAGGGAGAAAGGCCTGTCACTTCAGCCTCATTCCTTGAATATGTATGTTTGGAGTGATGGCTCTCCAGTGAGTATCTCATGTTTTATTTCACCATAGCTGTCTTTCTAAATTTATAATCCTTTTAGCAATCTTTTTTCTGTATATTTCTCCTTCCCTTCCCTCTTCAGTTACCCTAGTCTAGTTCTTTAACAACATTCATATTAAGGAACATGTGCGTCACTCACAGTTGCAAGCTTCTTTATAGTGAAATGTGATCAGTGTTCACTGCTGTTCTCAGCTGCATATTCATGAAAAGTTTTTATGTCTAGAAGGAATCACTATGATCACCTAGTATCACCTCCCTGCATCACAGAGGCAGAGCTCTCACGTTTCTGGATTTTGCAGGGCATTCTATACCTAGGTTGACACAGGTTCCCTGTTCTGCCGCAACACAGCCAGGCATTGTTCTATTGGGGAGAACTCAGAAAGGGAGGGAGGCCAGCCCTCCCTCATGCATTATCTTTTGACCTAAAGGAAGATGCACTGTGGTGGGAGCCAGGGGTCATGTGTTCTAGTCTCACTCTTTGGTGCTTTCTCAGTGCACTTCATAGTCTTATTATTCACCAAGGCCTCATACCCATACCATAAAAGGCAGCCAAGTACCAACCTCTACTTTTACAGATGATAAAGAAAATTGCACAATACTGGAGGTGAGGCTAGAACCCTGATCGCTAATATGACAGAGCCACGTCTCAGCCATGCTCTCCTTTGGAATGAATATACTAGTTTATGGTGTTTAACCACTAGACATACTCACCTCCCTGAGCCCAGAGTAGAGCCCAGGGATTCCGATCCTCAACATTCTACTACTGTCTAGCAAATAGTTTTGCAATCCACTTGAAAGGTGCTTTACTTCCACCTCAAGTGGCTTCTCCAGATAGAGATTTCATAGTGTTTCTTTTAGTTCAAATGACAATAGTCTGTGTTGTAGGGTCCAAGGGTTGAAGGTCCAAGGGTTGAACTCGGATTGTATTTGACAAATCATGTATGGGTCCTTTGGATTGTGGAATTTGGATTCTGGAATTTGGTTTTTCCTAGTTTTTTGTTTGTTTTTAATGGTTTAATAAAACCATTAAAGTGGGGGGAAAAAAACCTGCTAAGGTTGTTACATCTAAAAACCAATGTGAGCTGCCCATTATGATGCGATATGCAACAATGCACAGGTCTTCTATATTTCAGTCATTTGGCATACATTTTGATTGCTTGTGACACACACTGGCACATTTAAATGTTCAGGCCTTTAATTGCAGGCCATAGAATTTCATCCATGGATTCCTTCAGGGGAAAGAGAGAGTATTTTCTACTATGTAAATCAGCTTTGTAAAGTTCAATAATTTGTCATGGAGCTAGACCATATTTTTTAGGAAATTATAAGAGATTTTTCAGAAGCATCCGAGGGTCACAAATTCACAGAAGAAACTGGTGGTGCTCCTAAATCCTTATGCACCTTTGAAAGTCTCCCTTGCAATTTCTGTTGAAAGACACCAAGTGATAATTTACTGCTTCCCTTGGTAAGCTGTTCCAATGGATAACTATCCTCACTAGTAAGAATTTGTCTCTTTATTTACAATTCTAATTTTTCTACCTTCGATTTTCAGACATTGAATCTAGTTATGTCTTTGTGTGACCTCCTATTGTCAGATATTGTGTACCTTTGTTGGTACTTTTATACATTGTACTCAAGTTGCCTCTTTACTTTCTCATGAATAAGCAACATTTATAGAGCTTGTTGAGTATGGAAGGTTTGTTGAAAGGTCTTAGAATCCATGACGTTTATGATTTTTCTCAATGTGAAAAAACACTTGTGTTTTATTATGGAGAAAGTGGAAAAAAACTAAAATACCCACAAAGGTTTTATGAAATAAAATACAAAACAAAAACTACATGATTCATTTGGTAAGTATGTTTATTCCTTAAATATAAAAAGAAACATTTCATTTTGGACGATAAACATGCAATACTTCAAGTGAATCGCAAAAACATAATAATCAAGTCTGCAATTTACAAACTAGCTAAGAATTCCTCACTTGATGCCACAAGTGGTTGAGCAAAGTTACCTAGCATATCTAGAAATTACATCAGCAAGTTTGTCACCAGGTGAAAGACAACTAAAGGAGAGAGAATATTTGCACCTTTTTGCCCTGAGCACAGTGTCTGATATCTGTCACTGACTGAATCGCATGTCTGGAGCTGTAAAGTAGATAGAATACTCTTCAAATTAAAATACTGTACTTCATTCTGTTTCCAAGTAGAGGCAATTTGGATTTACCACCTGCAAACTTCCACTTGTCTAGACTTCACAAGTGCTGTACTTTGAGCAGGGGGTTGGACTAGATGACCTCCTGAGGTCCCTTCCAACCCTGATATTCTATGATATATATATATATAGTAGAAAAGAATAACTTGTCCTCCACCACATACATGGCAAAGGAATGTTTAAAAAAAAAAAAAAAAAAGAAGTATTCTTCATCACTTGCCAGTCCAGTATGTCATGATGTATGGAATCATGGAACCACAGTCCTCCTTAAAAAAAGACCTTTATTACACAGAACAGTTATACAAAGAGTTTAGACAAACTCAGGCTCTGTAGGTAATCTAGCTTTATATATAGGGGCCATTGTCTGGGATATATATTGTCTGGAACGCTGTACAGCTCACAGTGACATCTAGTGGTTTAATAAAATACTGCAAGTACATATAATTATAGAGCGTACAACTACTGTCCTTTAACAAGAAACAACAATTAAAGTTGTGTTTATACCATAGGCGAAGTATAAAAATTAGCAATATACCTCCAAAAATAAACTCTGTGGAGTGGTCAGAACAGCATTCCATAAAATGGGATGATATGGCACATAGATATTTTCTTAACTGGATTTCTCAAATAAGAAAGGTTGATAATGTTCTATTTTAAATTAGAATACTAACAAAAAGAAATCAATTAGCTGGACTAATTCAAACTAAAATAGGTGAGAACCTCAGAATCACTTTTTTTCATAAAGCGAGATGCAAAGGGAATGAAACACAATGGGGCATCACATGTAGTGAGAGTTGATTCAGACCTCATAATTAACTTCTGAGATTACAAACACAGGGGCATCTTGCTATTATATTTATGGTTAACACATTCTCTTTCTATAGCCTGATGAGAGGTATAGTCTTTTTCCAAAGCTCACATGCTTAATTTATGAATATAGTGAGTGTAACAAAACAGGCATCATCTTCATTTTGTGCTGTTTGCTAATTCTTTGCCTACCAGACTAACAGAATTATCACATACACATCCCTCTTTAGGTTGACATTTGTCCATCATATATACACAACATTACTTGGTATGCAAAACACTACTTTTCTCCAAAGGTGTTTAATGGGGGAAGCAAGTGTAGTTCCCTGCCCACCCTGACAGTTGATTCGCTATGTGACACTGGGCAAGTCACAAACTCCAGGTGCTTCAGTTTCCCCTCTATAATAAAGTGATAACACATATCTAGCTCACAGATGTACTGTGAAGATTAATTAACTGTTTGTAAATTGATTTGAAATCCTTGAATTACAAAACCTATAGAAATGCAAAGTACAGTATTACAATATTTTATTATTATTAATGATGTGGGACTCGCAGGAATTCTTCTAGCTTGATTTCTTAACTTTTTATACAAGCCATCTCCTTATCCCTTCTGAGGAGGTTTAATGGCTTCCAACTCTCAGTTTCTTTCTTACTATTAGGGGTAAAGGAGCTCCCCTGTGTCCTACTTTGCCACAGCGAAGTTAGTGCATAATTCACTAATTCTCCATTATTTAATCTTAGATTTTTACCCCTTTTCATTAGCTCTACTTTTCCCATGCAGTTTTTTCCAAAAGGTGAAATGACACTGTGAGCTCTGAGGCAGGCTGGTTTGGTGCATCACAGAGTTTTAGTTGCTAAAATTCCTTTAATCTCCCCCAGGTTTTCCTAAATCTTAATACTGGTATATATCATAGCCTTTATATTGCTTTGTTGGGTCTATTTTCCCCTCTCCTTGACTCTTCAGGATTTCAGCACGTAGAAAAAATTAGCTAGTGGCTTTTTAAAAATTGTCATGAGTGTGGTCACAAGATGTTTGTTATGAAAAACATGAGAGATGCCTTAAATGTTTCTGAAAGGATTGTGACTGTCTCAGCTGTAGCATCTGCGCCCAGATTTTGTGGGCTGTGTTCCCTACGCCAGAAAGCACTGTTGACTTCCACAGTGTTTCCAATAAGAGCAAGGGAGTTTTGTCTGTGTTACTGGGGTGTTAGCTCCCCAACACAGCTAGTCTGTCACTTAAGCACTTGCCTCTGCATACACCTGAGCATAGGGTCCCCCCCATCCACTGTTTACCTTGTCCTATTAGTTTCTTTAGGAAGTCTCCACCAGCTCTTCATTAACATTTGACTTAGAATGCTAAGAGACTGCTATTGTATATTACATACAATACACAGTGGAGATAAGTGTCTGGAGGAGTTTATCTCAAGGCATGCTACCTTCCGGTGACCTGTTTTTAACTACAGACCTAAAGAACATAATTTTGTGTGTGTGTGTGTGTGTGTATATATATACACACACACACACATATAAAAATCTTCACATATTTTCTGAACATACATCTTGCAAGAATTATGATAACCAGTGTGACACAGGATTTCATTAAAATCTTATATGACATACATTTGGCAAACCCAAGGGATCCGTCTAAGAACATCCGAATGAATGGCCATACTGGTCAGATCAATAGTCCATCTAGTCCAGAATTCTCTCGTGACAGTGGCTAGTGCCAGATGCTTCAGAGGGAATGGACAGAACAGGGCAAGCAGAAAGTGATCTAACCCGTCATCCCACACCAGCTTCTGGCAGAAAGAGCATGGGGTGTATCCTTGTCCACCTTGACTAATAGTCACTGATGGACCTATCCTCCATACACTTACCTAATTCTTTTTGAATCAAGTTATACTTTTGGCTTTCACAACATTCCCTGGCAATGAGCACCACGTGTTGACAATATGTTCTGTGAAGATGTACTTCCTTATGTTTGTTTCAAACCTGCTCCTATTAATTTCATTGGGTGACCCCTGTTTCTTGAGTTATGTGAAGGGGTAAATAACACTTCCCTATTCACCGCCTCCATATAAGTAATGATTTTATAGACTTCTATCAAATCCCCCCTTAGTCATCTCTTTTCTAAACTGAACGGTCCCAGTCTTTTTAGTTTCTCCTCCTATGGAAGCTGTTCCATTTCCTTAATCATTTTTGTTGCCCTTCTGTGTACCTTTTCTAATTCTGATATATCTTTTTGAGACAGGGCAACCAGAACTGCATGCAGTATTCAAGGTGTGGGCACACCATGGACTTAAAGAAAACATCATAATGCCACTATTTCTTATTTTCTATTCCTTTCCTAATGGTTCCTAGCATTTGGTTAGTGGTTTTTTTGTTTGTTTGTTTTGTTTTTTTGACTACCACTGCACATGGAACAGATGTTCTCAGAGAATAATCTATGATGACTCCAAGATCTCTTTCTTGAGTGTTAACAGCTAATTTAGACCCCATCATGTATAGTTGGGGTTATGTTTTCCAATGTGCATTACTTTGCATGTTCATTCTACAGTCATTTTTCACTTCCTTTTCACAACCCATGAATCTGAACAATTACAATATTCTGTGGAGAATATCAAGACTATTAAAGCATTTGTTTGGATGAAGCAATGTTTAGAGAGCTTCCTCAGCTGGCAGCAGCCCCAAGCAACTCCCACGATGAACTGGGAACTTTGGAAATGTAATACAGTCTTTTGCTAGATTTGAGGCTATCTAGCAAGTTCTAAAATCTTTCATAATTCTTCCATGCAACTTCTCTCTATTTTCCCTCTCAAGTCTCCCAAAGATGCATGTGAGTTTCCTCCCATGACACACATTTTATGACACAAATTTAGAAGAGACAAAGTGAGATAATTTTCTTTATTGGACCCACATCTGTTGGTGGGAGAGACAAGCTTTCGAACCACACAGAGCTCCTCTTCAGGTCTGGAAAAGGTGCTCCCAGTGCCACAGCAAAATGCAAGGTGGAACAGATTGTTTAGCATAAGTAGCTAGCACATATTGTAAGGGACCATTCAAGGCAGAGGCAGCATCAATTACACTGCATAAAAATTTAAAATTAAGTTATAATGTAGAACTATCATCCTACTTCTCTGAAAACATCATGCACATTAAGGAAGACTGCCAAAACATCCCGGATCCATCCTGCCAATACCCATCAACCAACAGCCAATCCACGGTCCCAGAGTTCAGTACATTACTCAATAACAGTAAATGAATCTCCACCTAAGACTTGTGAAACTGACCAATATCTGTCCTGGCTGATGAAGGAGTCATGAGCAACCAATGCCATTCATGAGTGAAATAGCCAATGCATCAAACATGCAATAATCTAATCAGCAATCCACCCTACATATATTGGTTCTAGCCAATTACCTCCTAGAAAGAAGCTTGCCAAACCCCAACGTCAAGCATATCTAAGATTATGCATTCCTTTATGGTAGCCTGTAGAGTATGCACACTGCATGCCCCCCAGCACAGGTATAAATAACAGTGTAGAGGGTGAGACACTGCATAGGTGAGTAAACACATACCAGAACCTTAGGGTATGCACCCTACATGGCTCCATACATGCCCATGCAGTGCCTCCCACATCTACACTGCTATTTTGTTCAATGTAGTGTCCTGCTGCCTACCCACTACCAGAGCCTTTCTGTATACAGGGAATGGCTCTAGCAGCAGAGAAAGGCTCTGGCAGTGGGGAGGCAGTGGAGAAAGGCTTTCCTCACTGCCTCCCCCGCCAGGGTCTTTCACTGCTGTGTGCAGATACACACCACAATATGGATGTAGCCTGCTTTTCACTGTGGCATGTGGGCAACATGTACTCTACATGCCACTACCAGTATAAACAAGGCCTAAGTGAAGCTCCACAATATGGATGTAGCCTGCTTTTCACTGTGGCATGTGGGCAACATGTACTCTACATGCCACTACCAGTATAAACAAGGCCTAAGTGAAGCTCATATTCTAGACTTGTCACAATCTTGATTCAGGCCAGGAGATGGAACTGAACCCATTTTAGTGTCACTAATGGATGATCTTCTGACATTAATGGATAGAAAGTGGACAGTCAATCTCAACCTCTTAGACCCCTCTGCAGCATTCAGCACTATTGGCCATGAGATACTGTTGTCTTGCATGAGGGAGGTAGCAGGATTTGAAGGTAACATGCTAAAATGATTTGAGTCCTTCCTAGAGGGACAGACCCAAAAAGTGGTGGGAAACTACACTTCCATTACTATACCCTTCACTTGTGGATCCTACAATAATTAATTCTCTCTCTAGTCTTATGTAACATCTACGTGCAGCCACGAGATGAGCTGGTCAGTTGTCATGGACTAAACTGCCAGTAATATCTATGACACACACATCTACCTATTCTTTACCACATATGACCCTAACACTACCAGTAACATAGTCCAATCCTTAGTTGAGATCAGTTTATGGATGAAGTACAGCTGATTGAAGCTGAACCTGAGCAAGACAGAGACTATGCTGGTCAGCATAGGACAGCATTTTGAAAAATTTGCAGTCACTTTGGTTGAAGCTACACATCCACAACTGGTCAGTTCAACCTGTAACTTGAGAATGATTCTAGATTTCTGGTTGACACTAGCTCTCACATAGCAGCATCTCACATAGATGGGCAAGCGTCGACCTGTCCCAGCTGCTCCTAGGCAGAGGCACAGCAGGCAGCTCTGCGTGCTGCCTCCATCCACAGGCGCCGCCCCCGCAGCTCCCATTGGCCATGGATCCTAGCCAATGGGAGCTGCAGAGCTAGCACTCGGAGCAGGGTGGGTAGCTCATGGAGCTGCCTGC
The DNA here is from genome assembly GCF_011386835.1 of Chrysemys picta bellii. Classification (NCBI taxonomy): domain Eukaryota; kingdom Metazoa; phylum Chordata; order Testudines; family Emydidae; genus Chrysemys; species Chrysemys picta. The sequence continues at coordinate 41,452,880 of NC_088792.1, read as the reverse complement.
TGCGCCTCTGCCTAGGAACAGCCAGGACAGGTTACTGCTTGTGGAGAGCTACCCAAAGTGAGCACCCCCAGCCCCACACCCCAACTCTGCACCCCACCCCCTGAACCCAAACGCCCTCTCTGTTAGTTAACTGGCATTTTTCACTTATCGGCAACCCCCATTCTCCCGACATGCCAGATAAAACAGCTTTTACTGTACTTACAGATTGTAATCAAGTCACCCCTTTACCTTTTCTTTCTTAAGCTAAGCAGATTGATCTCCTTATAAGGCAGGTTTTCTAATTCTTTAATAATTCTCCTGGCTCTTCTCTGAACCCACTCCAATTTATGAACATCCTTCTTGAATTGTGGGCACCAGAACTGGACACAGTATTGCAGCAGTGGTCACACCCATACCAAATGCAGAAGTAAGATAACCTCTCTACTTTTACTTGAGACTCCAAAGTAATTCCAAAGATTGCATTAGCCCTGGTGGCCACAGCATCTCACTGGGAGCTCATGTTCAGTGATGATGTGCTGTGGCCCACAAATATTTGTCAGAGTCACTGCTTCCCAGATAGAGCCCCTGCTATGCTGTAAGTATGGCCTATGTTCTTTGTTCTAGAGCAGTGGTGGGCAACCTGCAGCCCGTCAGGGTAATCCGTTGGTGGGCCGCGAGACAGTTTGTTTACATTCACCATCCACGGCACAACTGCCCGCAGCTCCCAGTGACTGCGGCTCACCGATCCCGGCAAATGGGGGCTGCGGAAAGTGGCATAGGCTGCAGGGACGTGCTGGCCGCCGCTTCTCGCAGCTCCCATTGGCTGAGAATGGTAAACCACGGCCACTGGGAGCTGCGGGGGACCGTGCCTGTGGACAGTCAATGTAAGCAAACTGTCTCGCGGCCCGCCAGCGGATTACCCTAACAGGCCATGTGCAGCCCGTGGACCGCAGGTTGCCCACCACTGTTCTAGAGGTATATGTTTTCATTTAACCATGTTAAAATGCATATTCTTTGTTTGTGCCCAGCTTACTAAACAATCCAGATTACTCTTTATTAGTGACCTGTCCGTTTCATTATTTACCACTCCCCAATGTTTGTGTCGTCTTAACACTTTTTCAGTGATGACTTTCTTTTCTTCTAGGTCACTGATAAAAATGTTAAATAAATAGTGTAGGTCCAAGAACCGGTAGGACACACTAGAAACACACCTGCTCAATGACAATTCCCCATTTACAGTTACTTTTTGAGATCTTTCAGTTAACTAATTTTTAATCCACTTAATGGGTGTCATGTTAATTTTATATTGTTCTAGTTTTTAATCAAAATGTTGCATGGCATTAAATCAAATGCGTTACAGAAATCTAAATACATTACACCAACACTATTACATTTATCAACCAAATTTGTAATCTCATCAAAAAAAGGTATCAAGTTAGTTTCACAGGATCTGTTTTTCATAAACACGTGTTGATTGATTATATTCTTCTCCTTTAATTCTTTACTAATTGAGTCCCTTATCAACTGTTCCATTATCTTGCCCAGAGAACAATGTAAGGTTTCAGGCCTATAATTACCCCAGTCATCCAGTTTACCCTTTTAAAAATTGGCACAACATTAGCTTTCTTCTGGTCTTCTGGAACTTTCCCAGTGCTTCAAGATTTATTGAACATCAACATTAATGATCCAGTGAACTCCTTGTCCAGGGAGCTCCTCTATCAGCTCTTTTAAAACTCTTGGAGACATGCAGTCTGGGCCTGCTGATTTAAACATTTCTAATTTTAGTAGCTGCTGTTTAGCATCCTCCCAAAATACTATGGATTAAAAAGAGTCTTGTCATCATCATATGATACGACCACATCATCTGTATTTTCCCCAAATAAATTATGTGAGGGTAGGGACTCCGTTATTTGTTCAGCACACGTCACCCATTGTGCAGTGCTATATGTCATACATGTATTATATAAATAATGTTAATAAATTTAAAAAGCTCATGTGGCATTATTTGTCTATTAATGATAGGAGAAAATTGTAGGCTACAAATTTAAAATTATATAGTGATGATTACTCAAAACTACCAGGTAAGGTATTTTAATTTATTTTGCTTTTATACAGATGGAAAGAACAAATGGCTTGATAAGTGGAGAATGAGGTATATTGCTAAACGGGCCAGAGAAGAGCCAAAACAAACCATAGATTGTGTCTATATGGACCTTGATGGAACCAGGAAGAAGGCATCTTGAGATGAAAATTATTTCTGTCTGCAAATCGTCTGATGGTAAGCAATTGGATTTAACAGTTTCAATTATGGGACATGGAATTTCTATAACTGTACTAAACACTGGATTTAATTATTGCTATATTAACAATCAGCTATAATATAAGCCTTTGGGGAAAAAATACTTATATTATGGTTTAGGACTGGGTTTTTTCAAGAGGGAGGTCATTAGTCCAGATTTCTGTTTTGAGATTTGAGGGCTATCTAGCAAGTTCTAAAATCTTTCATAATTCTTCCATGCAACCAATCAATGCATGCTCATTCTACAGTCATTTTTCACTTCCTTTTCACAACCTATGAATCTGAACACTTACAATATTCTGTGGAGAATAGCAAGACTATTAAAGCATTTGTTTGGACGAGAGAGAGCTTCCTTAGCTGGCAGCAGCCCCAAGCAACTCCCACGATGAAGTGGGAACTTTGGAAATGTAATACAGTCTCAAGCTGTATTCCTTCTTCTCCAGTAAGCTTTGCTGTGTATAGGGAAGGGGTTGCTGTGCATCTCCCCCAGCTTGTCCAAAGATTACCCATTTCCCTTGTGTGGATTTTTAAATGCAAGTGGCACCCAGTGCAAGGTCTGGGTGACATGGGGAACACTATCACAGAGGCCACTGCCCTCTTTCCAATTCATGGCACTATCAGGCCCAAAATTAGGACAACCAGGAATGAAATCAAGTATCAGAAGGGTAGCTGTGTTAGTCTGGATCTGTAAAAAGTGACAGAGTCTTGTGGCACCTTATAGACTAACAGACGTATTGGAGCATAAGCTTTCATGGGTGAATACAAAGTGGTTATTCACCCACGAAAGCTTATGCTCCAATACGTCTGTTAGTCTATAAGGTGCCACCGGACTCTGTCACTTTTTACAGGAATGAAATGTAATGATTCAATGAGCTACATATATTAAGGATGCCAGCTAAACTATACACCCAGAACATCACAAATGGAATGCACTACCTCCTGCTTAAAAACACACAAGGAGAAGATAGGTATCTGCTAGTTCTAATAACACAGAAGAGCTTATCTAGAAATATACGAAATGCTGCAGTTAACAGGTGTCTCTTTTGTTGTTGTCATTCACCTGTGAATTCATTGCCCATGGCACCCCAGAGGTCACTTGGCACTTGATGTATGAGCTAGCCAAAAATTCAGCGAAAAGCACCAAGCTTCATTCCTTTTGGGGGTAAAATTAGGCAAAGCCACCACATTGCGCATGGTTTCAAACAAAACCATACATTCTTTCTGGAGATGCATGGGAAGAGATGGGTTTTACTTAAAATTTGCAAACAATAAGTAAACTTTTGATAAACCCGGGACAAATTTTGGATTTCAAATCCAGAAACCATGCAAGTTTTCACATGGTGTAAGACTTCATAACAGAAAGTCCATACAGTTGTTTATAGCCTGTTTATAGGCAGCACACCAGAGAATGCCAATCACAAGCACCTAAGTAGGTCTGATTCATACCCAGTAGAGGGCAGTGGTACACATGCAAGCAGTACATTACATTACATTACATCACCACTATATCATCACACTTAACCTACAATGCAAGTTAAGTCTTTCCAGAAGATAGGTTTTGATTATTGTTGCTATTATATATTATAGTATGAATATAACCCCTGCTCCCAGCATATAAAATCTAAAGAATGGATATAATGGAGACAAAATGCACTGGGAGATCCAGAGAAGGATATTGATTCACAGTAGTGTTTTGTTTGGTTTTTCTTCTGATTTTACTCTCTCCTCATTTATGATATTGGATTAGAGAGGACATTTAACTTGGATTAGAGACTGTCGGCATTGCAACATGTTCAAGAGAGTTAAGATACCCGCTGAATATTCATTTAACTAAAAAGTCATTTTACCTTATAAAATAAATACATGAGAGTATTTTATCTTTCTTCTTCTATTTATCAAAACAAATACTTCCCTTTGGCAACTATTTTAATAACTGGTAGCCAAAAACATAGACAGCTTGGTTGTTAATTAAACCTCATGCATGAGTCTTGGGAATGAAGGCATGACTTTTTGCTTCAGAAACATAGGTAACTACTCTAGAGAAAATAATAAATCTCCTCTAGCTGTCGGTTGTATTAGACTTTCTTTTTTTTTAAATATCAAACCAGCTATAGCTAAAGAATGGGACTGTCACAAGCATTTGAACAAGTCTGATTCTACACAGCAGAGGCCAGTGGTGCCACATATTATAGTATATGAATAATATAAAAATCTACTTTCCTTTTTTTTTAAAGATGATCATACTATCAAAATAGAAAAATAAAACATAAAAATGTATCCCAAATTAGAACCTTTTCTCCCAGCTTTCACTCCAACAGTCATGGTGGTTCTCATCAAATTGGACTCCAGTTGCAAACTACTTTGTTTTAGCTTTCATTTCACAAAATCAAAATTTCATTGCTGAGGTTTTAGAGGAACCAGAACTATTCTGATTTTCGCCTTAGGTTGCTGGGATGAGATTCAATTCTGGACCCCTGACATATGCGTGCGTGCGTGTGGACGCACACACACATACCCTATCTCTCTTCTCCCTTCTTAACTAACTCATTACCCAGTGAACACCTTGCCAGACTAATCCTCTCATACACCATTTTATGAAGACTCCTGAAGAGCTTTTGAAAAATCCTAATCTGAAGATTCTGTGCCAAGGTGTTTGGGAGCTATGATGTGGCAAAAATAAAAAAGCATAAAGATTGCACCAAATGTGATTTGGACTTTTTAGATGCCCATAACTTAGAAGTAGCTTGCCGAAATCACCACAGACTTGGCCAAAATGTCCTGTTCTAGTCACATTGTAAGCTCACAAATTTTGAAGTGGAAAGAACCGTACTTATGTTTGATGTGGCTTGGGTGGGAAAATAGGCTTATAATGAAGAACCAATCGCATCTTTTAACTAATGAGAAGTTATTGCCTTTTCATAATCATTTAAAGTTGTCAGACGCTGGTCCTGCCAATAACACGTGTTTCTAAGAAGCACATAAGCATGTACTTAACTTTTAAGAATGTGCTTTGGTCACATTGCTTTCATACAAGTTTAAAGTTAAAGCAAGGGTTTTTGCTAGATTAGGGCCAGAGTGCTCAGCACCTTGCCAGATTTGAGCCCTTAATTTTTGGCCAATATGTTTCAGCTAAAGCAAAAGCGGAGAATGCCATTTCTGGTTTACTGTAAAATTTGAAGCTTGTTTTAATTTTAATCAACCTTTTTTTTCTATTGAAAGAGAGCCACTACGCACTTTATCTCAAACATCGAATTTAGATTAATAGAAACACGAAGAAGAAATTACATATGTCACTCTCTATGAGAGTGTATATCTCCCTATTACATGCTGCATGCATTCTGCCACACCGGCTACAGGAAAACGACTTTATCTTTTAATTCTTTCTGCAGTAAAATATCCAATGGGAATAAATCTGTAAGTGGTTTCTGTAGTTTTGATGCAGTTGGTCTGCTGTGAAATTAGTCTTGGTATGTATTACATTTGCATGTGGATCTGGAACTGGGCCTGGACTCAACTCTCTGTCCAAAGTTAATGTGTCTCAGCTGTATCCCCATTTTTCAAAGATTAACATTCAGTTTTTAATAAAAAAAAAATCTGAGTCAAAAGTAATGTAACATCCTGATACAGATTAAAAAAAAAAGTTTAACCTCCAGGTACTAAGGCAATTAATCCACTACTATGCTTTTCCTGTTAAGCTAATGGGTGCCAATTGATTTGTCCTGCTTTGTGTGGTTATTTTCTGTTTTTCATTTGGGCTATAGGTTGCATTCAAGTGCATCTATTTGCTTTTAAAATAAAAAAGAATGGTCATTGGAATAGGCAGTGAAAGCTATTAACGTTGATGTTTATAGCACTCTAACACAGGCTTTGCAGGCCTCTGAGCACAGTGCTGACTCCCATACAAGGGGGCCCAGGGATGGCTGGTAGCGAGAGGCTAATAGAGCTACGCCTCACAAATTTAATCTCCTCCCCTTTATTTCTTTAAAGCAAAAAAACCCTTTTGTTGCAGCTGCCTTTCTTTCCCTGTTCTTCCCAGCAGCACAATGGAGAGAGTAGCAGGGAGAGTGGAGGAGAGGCTGGTAGATTCTAGCCCCTTCTGTATTGCACAGAAAGTGTAGTCACAGTGAGAGGCTCGAAGTTCTTGGCACCATCCTTACATCAGAACCATAGAGAGCAATCTGGTAGCTGTACTGCAGATGGTGACTTCTAGGCCCAGCTCCACAAAGGTATTTATTCTCCTAAATACCTCTGTGGCTCTGAGCCCTAGTTCCTAAGGCCCAGCTATAGAAAGAATGCGCTGATTCAACTAAGTCCATTTCTAAATTGATTTTGTTAAATTGGTACAGCTCCTTTGTGTGGATCGTCGCATGGTGGACTGGGCCCTTTAAGTGGGACTGGGTTGAGCCGCTCTGTGCCTTATTAACAGCCTGTCAGTCAGGGCCGGCTTTAGGAACTGCGGGGCCCGATTCAAATAGTTTCAATGGGGCCCCAGCAGGGATGACTCACCCGGCGGCACTCCGGGTCTTCGCTCTGGGTCTTCCGCGGCACTGAAGGACCCGCCGCCGAAGTGCCGCTGAAAACCCGGAGCTGTCGGGTGAGTAAAAATTAAAAAGGCACCTAAGTTAGCATGGGGCCCTCTTAGGCGCAGGGCCCAATTTGGGGGAATCAACCTAAAGCCGGCCCTGCTCTCAGTGGGACCTCATAGATCACAGCTGGTCCCTATAAGAGATAACAGGAAGCTGCAAAGAGTATAGTGATACTCAGGGAGAGACAACCAGAGGAAGTTGTGGAGAGGCTGCAGAAGAGCTGCAGTGAGTAGGAGGATCTTTACTAGGGGAAGGAGTTTAGGCTGGAAGCCAGAGCCAGAAGGCTGACAAGGCTGAGAGCCAAGGAGAGCAAATTTCATGGGATTAGAAAAAAAAGACACCAGCCAGGTGGGCCTGGGCCTGGAAAGGAAAATTTTTGTTTGTGTGGACTTTTGCTGGATTTTAATTTGGGATTTGAAGTTGCATTTTGAGTTTAATAAACTTAGGCCCCAAAGAAGGGTAATTTTGGCCATAAAAAGCCTGTGTGGAGTTTGAGGAGAAAAGTGAAGGGGAAACTGAGGCAGGCTGCCCACAAAGCCACCCCTAGCAATGAGTGGGTGTTTGGAAGGTGGTTGGTCCTGTTACATGGACACATAAGTCAGTTTAAGAGTGGCTAATATCACTTTAGATTAAGCTAAAGTGCCAACTTCAAACTAAAGGTAGAATAAAAGTAAAGAATCAAGGAATGTAAACAGACAAAATTCTTCAGTTTCCTATTACCAATGCTAGAAGTCTGAGTAATAGACAAGGAATTTGAAAAACTCATGTATTGAAAAAATGTGATCTAACTGGCATTACTGAAACCTGATAGGATGATTCACTTATGGGAATGTTAAAGTCACAGGATACACCCTATTTAGGAAAGATAAAGTGGAAAGAAGGGGAGTAGAAGGGCCTTCTACATTCAGAAGGACAGGAGTTGCCATGCTTATAGATCAATGAAGCAACTGATAAATCACAAAACAAGATATTGGTGGGATCTGCTATAGACGAAATCAGAAAAGGAAACAGCTTCCTAAACATATATCTATAATATGTGGGGGAAATGTGTTACCGTAGTATGGGGAATTAAAATCTATGGGCACATGCTGCTACTATTAAAACATTCCATTTAAATAGATGATAACTTTCTAACACAAAAATTATTGCAACCAACTTGGGATACATCTATATTAGCCCAAATTCTGATGGATAAAGACGAATTGATCACTGAACTAAAAATTGACGGTAGCCTAGGTGCAAGTGATCACGTCCTAATTTAATTTTTTATGTGCAAACAGAATACAGTCGCAACCAGTAATATATATACACCGGTGCTTTTCAAAGGACAGTTTCCCAGAGCTGAAAACAATCATGAGCAAAACTAAATGTGAGTAAAAAGTTAAACATAGCATATGAATGACAATTTGGAATTGTTTGTTTTGTTAAATGCCCCAAACCTCCACAATTCTGCAATCACAAAAGAAGACTTGTTTGGTTAAAAATCAACCTGGGTAAGAGGGTCAGTGAAAGCAGCATTAAAAAAAATAATATATATAACATCTAAAAAGGAGGATTCTGGTAGCATTGAACACAAATCAGTAGTTATGAAATGCATAGCATGGGTAAAGGAAGCTAAATATATCAAAGCGAAAACTATGGTCAGTATGGTAAAGGACAACAATAAGGAATTCTTTAAATATACCAAGAACAAAGAAATCCTAGCCATAGCATAGGTCCTGTTGTAAAAATTGGGGGCTAACAGGCCTATTTTAAAAGTATTTTAGAAAAGATTTCAGAGACAGAAAGACTAAGTTAATTTAAATAGAGAAGGTCTAATGATACCACCAAGGACTGTGTTAAGATTATGACTAGTAAATAGGATTGCCAACTTTCTAATCGCAGAAAACCGAACACACTAGCCCCACCCCTTCCTCGAGGCCCCGCCCCTGCCGTGCCCCTTCCCTGAGGCCCTGCCCCCGTTCACTACATTCCCCCTCCCTCGGTGGCTCGCTCACTTTCACTGGGCTGGGGCAAGGGGTTGGGGGAGGGGAGGGGGGAGGGTTCTAACTGGGGGTGCAGGCTCCGGGGTGGGGCCAGAAATGAGGGGTTCAGGATGTGGGATCCAGGCTGAGGCAGGGAGTTGGGGTGCAGGAGGGGATGAGGGCTCCAGCTGGGGGTGGAGATAAGCCACTCGAGATAAGCCCACGACCCAACCCCCTACCCCAGCGGTGCTGACCGGAGCCTCCAGGGTCCCTTTTTGACTGGATGTTCCAGTCGAAAACCGGACACCTGGTCACCCTACTAATAAACAGGGAAAGGAGGAGACCAGAAATTAATGGACCAAAATTGGTGCTTCAGAAACTAGGCTTCGCTGGTGAACAAACTAGAGGATGGATTATTCTGCCCAATACCCCTTTCTGGGGTCCTTAAAAAGAGACTTTGAAAGGGGATTACTATCACTCCTGCAGCTGTGGTGGTCAGATATTCTTTGCGATATCCAGATCTTGGCACACCAGTGGGGATGCTTGACCAGTGAGGACCCCCAGGCTGCTAGATGTGACATCATGCTCTGTCTTCCTCACCATCATGTCCCCTTTTCTATCCCCCTCTATTTTTCTCCTGTCCTATCTCTCAACCTGAGAGGCCTGACCAGACCAACCACATGATGTCCCTGACCAGCAAGGCGAACTGGCATCCAGAGCCAAACCGGTATATGTGGCAGATTTTGCCTTTTTGCACAATTCAGGTGAAGGTTGTACCTAATGACACTTAAGGTGGGAAAAGATACTGATTTTTGTACTTGGTATAACACAAAGGTATTCCTCACCACTATTGCCTCTTCATACAGATTGGGATCAGGTTGCTGGGTAAGAGGATTTTTTCCCAATGAACTTCTCATGTCAGTTATTATTTTCCCTACTGTGCTGAATATAAGAATTGCTGTGGAGGATTAAACATATGGATTTTACAAGTTTTGAAAGCACAGACAATCTTGCCTGGCCATTGGGTCAGTCATATGAGATATTTTATGCCAAAATTAATCAATTTTCATAGTGCTCTCATATTCAGGAAGTGCATCACGGATTTGATAATTGCTAAATTCAGAAAGCAGAGAATCCATTTGTTGCACACTAGTCACATCAGGAAATTGATCAATTTCACCTATATATCATGGAAAGATGCTGATAAATGACTTAGCAGAAGCCAGGTTCTTAAGTACAGGGTCTTGTAAAGGTGTTGCCTCTTTCATGTAATCCAGTGCTTTGCAAAAAAAATTGCACAGCTTCAATCAAGAATGTTTTATATGCTCCTTGTATTGCTCATGTTTTTCCTTGCTGCGTAGTTACATGTCTCAAAGCCCACAAGCACTTCACATGTCAGTAACTGCACAGAAGAGTGTAATTTAGTCCCATAGCATTTTGACTTGCAGCTATCAAAGAGGGTTGCACAGATTTCAAAAGAATATCTTTGTATAGCGTCATCATTGCTGAGTGCAAAACGTTTGGAGGAGTAAGTAGAAATTTTTAAACATGGGCAACACTGCATTCAAAAGCTATAAATACACCTTTGTCAAAGGATTCTTGAAGCTCAGATGTATTATTAGTTCCCATGGTCCAGCAGTACCTCTTTGCTCTTCCTCATCCAAGATACTGACAAAGTAGGAATTTATCCATCCCAAGTAGCCAAGGTACATTCAGTAGTTCTCTCCAAAGACATCCAGTGCGTTTTCTCATGCTTCACAATTTTCTTTACACTGGTATTGCAAAATGCCATGTACTCATTCAGTGATGCCACTCCTTTGACAGTTCTCTGAAAGTCGTAGTAAATGTCAGTGATCAAATCCTCATCTGCAGTATTTCAATGAATGTTCTGCCATTAAGTACACTGAGGTAGAGGCATCTCACTGCATAGACTCCCTGGTTTGTTGTTTGGTTGGTTTTAATTCAAGACAATATACTGTTGTGCTTACTCTGCCTGTTTGCAGCATTGTCCCCCAAGTATGTAGCACATTTATTCCAGCTAACATTGTGTTTTGATAACACATTATTAGTTGCATCAAACAATTTCTGAGATGTATTCAATAAAGAAGAAGAAATTGTATCTAAAAAGTCAGTAACTGTAAGGCCAGTTTCTGGATAGTCATATGTAACCAAGATTGGAAAATACTTCTCGATCTCATCTGAACTAGCATCCAGTGCCAAACCAAAATATTGTTCATGGCCTTCAGTCACATTCTGTATGTTTTCAAGTACTTTAGGTGTGACTGCCCCTTTATAATATGTGTTGTTTTTGTGGAGGCACACGCATAGCTCTCAGTAATTTGGAGCCTGGGAACATTTCTTTGAATAAAGGTCTAACATGATCACTGCTACCAAGAGGAATGTTATTCTCCAAAATAAATCCTGTAAATAAAACTTCAGCTTTGATTATACTATCACTCATTTTGCTCCAGCGGGGGTGGAGGGGAAGCTGCCAATGATTTTGACTGTGTCACAGCCTTGGCACAGCTTGCCTGTTTCTCCATAACAATGTGTCTTGAAATATCATTGTATCCACCATGACTAACAGAAGAATCAGCTCCACATTACAGAAATCAAATGTTTGTCCTCGCCTTGACTTTTGTAGAAAATGATGCTCATGCTGTGCTCCCCAGAGCCCTTAAACTGACCGTCTTTTCCGATTTTTCCTTGGTGAAGCCTCAGGTGACTTATCAGTCGTTGCTCCTGTGGAGCCTTATCCAGGGCTAGATTAAGACATAGGCATGTGCCTGGGGCCTAACTTGAGCTCCAGCCGGTCTGGTTCAGATGCTGATGTAGGAGTCTCTGTATCTGGCACTGGTGTGACCACTGCTGGACTACTGTGATCACAATTCAAGAAGGATGTTGATAAATTGGCAAGGGCTCAAAGAAATCCACAAGAATGATTAAAGGATTGGAAAACATGCCTTATAGTGATAGATTCAAGGAGCTCAGTCTATTCAGCTTAACAAAGAACAGGTTAAGGGGTGACAGTCTATAATTACCTACATGGGGAGCAAATATATAATAATGATCTCTTCAGTCTAGCAAAACAAGGTATAACATGATCCAATGGCTGGAAGTTGAAGCCAGACTAATTCAGACTGGAAATAAGGCGTACATTTTTAATGGTGCGAGTAATTAACCATTGGAACAATTTACCAAATGTTGTAGTGGATCCTCCATCACTGACAATTTTGAAATCAAGATTAGATGTTTTTCTAAAAGATACATTCTAGGAATATTTGGGAAAAGTTCTATGGCCAATATCCTTTCTGAGATGGAGTGACCAGTGCAGTGCAAAGTACTCTAGATGAGGCCACACCATCAATTTATATAAAGTCACTACAGTATTATCCATATTATTCTCCATCCTATTCCCTACGCAGTCTAGCATTTTGTTTGTTCGTTTGTTTTAAATACAGCTGCCCATTGGGTCAAGGTCATCACTGAGCTATCTACAGTGATGTACAGGTCTCTTTCCTGAGTTGATATAGTTAATTTAGAACCCTGTACTCTGTATGGGTAGTTTCAGTTTTTCCTTCCAATGGGCATTACTTCACATTTATCAATACTGACTTTTATTTGTCCCCACACTTCCCTTTCACCTAGCTTCATTAGGTCCCTCGGAAGTTGGCTAACTTAAATAACTTTGTCACATCCACCACATGCTCTTCTCACTGCTAATCTGGCTTCCATTCTGGAATTTTAAATACTTTTAAGTCTTTGAACATTGTGTTTCATTCTCTACGGATAAATCATCATCTAATCTTCTATTATTCATAGAGTTCCCTTTAACACTAGGCAAGTGATGATGGATAGACAACACTGCAATGGATTTTGTCAACTGGAATGAAGGAGAGCCTTTTAAGCAGTGGGATGAGCTCTGTGCCCAAATGTATGCATCATCTGGATACTGGAATAATGCTTAGTATTCTCACAGTACAGGCTATATTTGGTTTAAAACAAAATTGATTACTATATACTGGATATATGATTATCAATGCCTATATAGGTATGCTATGAAATGTATGCTGTACAGTGTATATTGTGTATGTACCTATGTATTATTGATATTGTGTGTGAAGACAGAGTATATTTGACCATTATACTGTGTGTGTGTGTGTGTGTGTGTGTGTGTGTGTGTGTGTGTGTGTGTGTGTGTGTGTAAAAGCATACAAAATGTAGTACCTAAGACATTAAATGTTCTATTCTCAAACTAGGTCATCTAAGGCCAGCTTTTACCCATGTTAAACACAAAATATCCGAAGAACACATTGCAACCCTTAGGTGTTCCTTTAAGTTAAATAACTATCAGCTGCAGTTATATGGAGGACTGGAAACGTTTGGCTCACTTTCTTTTTTAAAATATTTCTGTGCATCTTTACATTAAGTGATGCTACTAGGAAACAGAGAAACCATAATACTGTGAGCAATGACATGCTTGTGGTAATTCTGACCTAATCGATACAAGAGATGAAAATCCTCCTGATTGCTTGCCCAACATCTCAACCAAAGAGGTTCAGGTACTTAGGAGAAAGAGACATCCAAACATTTGAAGTTCACAAGATCTTAGCCTCATCTCTCAAGGGAGGGCAGTGACAAGAGCAGCCCATGCAAAGGTTTCTGCTTTTCAGGCTTCAGTAGTGGCCACATCAACACCATTCACATGAGTGCTCCATTCACCCACACATATCAGAACAGCAACAGTTTCTGACTATTATGCAACACAGAAGGCTTCATTTTAGTTTCTGAATAGGTGGAAACACCCAGACAGTGATGAAATAGGTTTATCTCCTTTATATGTATGAAAGGGGAAGGAATCCCTCTGTTCACATTTGAAATATGCATTCAAGAAGACAGCCATCCAGTTGTCTCCCAGATGTTGGGGAGTGATGCTAGTCATTGTCCAGGCTAAGCAAATTGGGAAAAAAAGTAGAAACTAGTGAAAGTCATGCATTTGAGAATACCGCCCTGAAGGTCTAATTGCTGTTGGCTTCAAATATTGGAGGACATTTAAATTAAAAATCTGCTATTTCTTGAAGAGGCAGCAATATATAATGAGCTGGGATTGATGTTTTGTATGAAATTAACATTTATATCTTGTGTCATCTGCTTGGATTGGAATTACTTTCAGATTTGACTGATGTTGCATGTGTTTTTAGTAATTTCCATTTAAACTTGCCAGACAAACGTCAAAATATTTCTATATCTAGAAAAATAATTGTCTAAATATTATATAATTGGATTAGTTAAAAATGAAGGGGGGGTTCTCTTTGGTGTTTTGGCCCACTTTCACTGCCTATTAAGTTCAAGTTTTTGTCACATTGTTCATCTTCATTGGTTTCAGTTCATAAATGCACCTACACTATGAACAAATGATTAAGTCTGTATTTGTTGTTGTATAGTTTTCTGTACAATGAAAATATTTATAAACTCAGTATAAATGTATTTTTTTCCCTTTGAAAGTTAATGAAGTGGAACCAACTGAGAAGCCACCACAGGAGAAAGGTTGAGGTTATTTTATTCTAAATAAATTAAAGAGAAGTCTACCTAGAGTAAGTGTGATATGCATCCCTATTTGGAGGCCCAGAACACAAGCTATGCAACACCTAAGTCTTACTAAAGTCCTATTTTTGTGGCTGAGTTTCACCCTCGATGCACATATCTGAAGAATTAAGTGAGATTCAAGTGGAGTATAGGTCTCCCTTCAGGGTGACTTCCTTACATGGGTAAATTTCATCCTTCAAACAAAATCTTTTGATATTAAAATTATAAAAATCCTACAACATCTTTATGCCTCATTTGTTTCTGAATGCAGGAAATTAGATTTCATTTTTAATTAAGCTTAGTTTTATTTACATTTCATATTTCCCTTTATATGTTGCCTTATTTTAAAATGTTTCCATGGACTGGAAAAATACGAGCATACTAAACTGCTTTTATGTTAAGATGAGAGGTATTGCTTTCCATTGTCACTGTCAACATGTCTCCGTGTGTCACAACTGAGACTACCAAATTCAGGACAAACTGCTGAGAAATAGGGCAGACACACCCCAAAGCTGGTGGTTATTCTTCCATGAGATATACCAAACCAGCAACAAAAGTAAACTTCTGTCTCACCACACTGGCTAACAAGAAGACAGAAATGCAGCTTCCTTAGGTATTCCAGTCCTGGATTCAACACCTAGACACTAGATTTAAAGATGAGAAGTTATTTAAAACCAATTTCATCAAACAAAAGGGTTCTTCTGATCCCAAAGGACCAGCCACATACCCAGGTCAATATACAACTAAGATCTTCCCCAATAATCGCGTTGTTGCCAATCCTTTAGTATCTAAAATCTAGAGGTTTATTTATAGAAAGAGAGAGCGAGAGAGAGAGATGAGAGTTAAAATTGGCTAAAGGAATCAAATACATACAACAATTGCAAAGTTCTTGGATCAGGCTTGTAGCAATGATGGAATAAACTGGTGGCTTGTTAAGTCTCTGGTTGCTTCTAAATCATTGGAAGGTTCTCAGTCCCTTGGTTAGAATGCTCTCATTAGTATAAGTTCATAGTCCAGAGGTTTGAACAGGAAAGAGGCAAAATATAGATATTTCCAGGGCCTTTTATAGCTTCTGCCATGTGGAGGGAAATCCATTGTTTCAGACAAAACCCTCAGCACAGCTAATGGAAAATTACAGGTAGCAAGATGGTGTTTGGAGTCCCATGGACAAGTCACATGTCCACGCATGATTTCACTTAGTCACAGTAGAAGCCATTACCTATACTCCAGATTAGGGGTCGGCACCTTTGGCACGCGGCCCAGCATTGACTGTTCACAGACATGGCCTCCCGCAGCTCCCAGTGGCCGCAGTTTGCCATTCCCGGCCAATGGGAACTGCAGGAAGCAGCAGCCAGCACATCCCTGCAGTCCACGCCACTTCCCGCAGCTCCCATTGGCCGGGAATGGCAAACTGTGGCCACTGGGAGCTGCAAGGGGCCGTGCCTGTGAACGGTCAACGTAAACAAAATGTCTCGTGGCCTGCCAGCAGATTACCCTGATGGGCCGTGTGCCAAAGGTTGCTGACCCATGCTCCAGATGGAACATTCACAGGAAAGTCGATTAAGTGTAGATAGGCATCCCCCATGGTCCATTGTGAGTTAAGTGTTTCCTGATGAGCCACTTAACTTGAATAGCCCCTTCAAGCTGTGCAGACTAAATACCTTGTGGGTGCTACCCAGAAGCAAATATATTAGAAATACTGGTATAGAGCCAATACTCATAACTTCAAATACAAAAATGATACATGCATGTAAACAGCATAATCATATTCAGCAAATCATAACTTTTCTATTGACACCTTACTTGATACACTTTGTATAAGATCTGTTGCAATTATATAATAGTGGTAGCAACAATGAGCTACATGGCCATATTTTAATCAGATAACGTCACAGTCACATTCCTAGAATCTCCCATATTCTTTAGCAACTGCTTTGCACTGATTTACAGGAGGGAAAAAGCATGAAGAGGCTCCTGAATCTACTCATAGTATGATTTGGTTTGTAGATATTCTGGTCCTTTTTATTCTAGTAAGAGCTGGATTCAGTCTATTTCTTCTACAGAAAAAAAAGGACACAGCCATCTACAAACAGATGATAGATTCTCTGGCACACTGGTAAAATATGGCTTTGTTGTTCCAGGAGGTAGAAATGCAAAGAATTCTGTGTCCAACACTGAGTGGAATGGACAGTCTGTCCTCTAGTGTGATAAAATAAGAATTGTTCCTGAGCTTGATAAAATTATGCAACTACAAGACAATAAATTGTATTTCATCAGTTAAAATAGTAGCTGGTTTTGTGCCTTCTGTATATTTTTTTAAAAAATTTCAGCATAAACAGTTATTCTTTTTACAGTCATACTTATGAGGGGATATTTTATGGAACATTACATTCAGTCTGTCAAGTAGAGCAAATATATAAACAAGACTTAAAAACTAAAATGTAACCCAGTAATTCTTAAACTTTTTCATATTGTGGGACCATTTCGTAAAATTAATCAACTCCTCCTTGGCTTCCTCCTCTCCCAAATCTTCCAGCAGCAGCTATAATGCTTGGCTACATGAATAAGAAATATTAGCACAATATTGTGGAGAAAAAGTGTGTGTGGGGGGGGAAACCTTGCTTTAATGCAATGAGTTTGGCTGCTTGCAGTGCTTAATTTGTGCCAGGGCTTGCCAAATTACAAATTAAGCACTGGCTGCTTGGTTACATTTCCTTCACGTATAGGTGTTGTTTCTGTCATCTCCCTGACTGTAGGACTTTGCATTTATTATTTAATCTCTATTCATTGCCTGTAGCCCTATTGCTCTAAGCTTTTCAGGTCACTGTAATTTGGTTCTGTATGCTAAGTATCCAATTTAATATTATTTACAAAGTTGATCATGGGTAAAAGCCCTTGAGAAATGTAAGTTCTGCCTTGGGCAACAACTAGCAGCACACATCACTGTATAAAGACAGACTCCTTCCTGTTGTGATAGAGGTATCTTCTTAAATCACCTATAAGTGCTTCATGAGTCAGACTTTGAGAACAAGTGCTGTAAGGCAGAGCATTATGGATATCCTCAGTTTTTATTAGAGCTGATTATTTAGTACAAACGTGATTTATGAATGTTTTTGTGAAGTAGCATAGGCTGCACAAAGGAACTTTTGATTTGCTCTCAAACACATTATGATGGTTATCCCACAGCACTGACTTTCTGAAAATGTTGTGCACATTGCTTAAGTGGATTCCCTTTCAGGTGGGAGGGTGAATCATCGAAATATAGGGTTAACCATGGATTTTTCAAATGATATGTGATTTATTTTTCATTCAAAATACAACTCAAAGCTCTATAATGATATGCTAAATGGTATAATTTTGTATTTGGTATATTAAAACTCCCCTTTTCTGGAAATGTGCCATTAAGGTATAAATAACTTATGCTAGATAAAACATTGTTAATTAAATCAACTTTCTTTATTTGCTCATTAGAAATAAACTTGTTTGGAAACCTAAGGGGGCAGACACTTGTTTGATATTACCAATCAATCAAAACTATGGGACCAAAGTAAACCAAAACCGAGAAGGAGTATAAACTCATTTTGTACATCTATTTAACTTAAATGGCTTTGAGATGGTGCAACCAGCTGGCATGGTTGTTTAATGACCATAGTATAATATTTGGATCCCTTTCAAATAATTAACTAACTGTGCTGCCAAAGATGAGGCAATGAAGAGCATTAGAACATAATTACCCTAAAAAATGTTGTGTGAACTGAAGAATAAAAATGAGCAGCAACATCCACTTGCAAATGCATGATATTGTCCCCTGCTGGTATAAAAGGCTTTTCAAATAGATATGTGTATATATATTATGATGAGTTCATTACAGCTATAACAAAGGTAACTGAACAGTAGTCTCCACAGATAGATTGGGCCATGTTAACACTGGATGTATACCAGTTTTCACCAACATAAATCCTGATGCAAATGCTCATCAGTGGAAAGGCCATCAGAGAGGAAATTTCAGTGGCATCAATATGTCACAATGTATGTAACTGTAGATGATCTCACTATCCGTATACATGTTCAGTCCCTTTATTAGTCCCTTCTAGATTCTTGTTCCAATGATATCTTGTGGCAATGAGTTCTACAAGTTATTTTTTCTTAAAAAAAAAAAGTAATTGTGCCTACCCTTTCTGGGCATGAATCTCCCAGAGCATCAGAGGCCATGCTTACCTATGAAGGTATAATAAGGCTCTCTTCAGCAAGTTTAATGAATATGGTCTCTTGGCTTTATTTTCAGCAGGTCTTCCTCTTTGCCCTTGTTGTTTTGGAGGATATAGGTGACATCTATTCCTCTCCTCCCTTCTTGTTGTTCTGGCTGTGGGGAAATGTTGATGTTAATTACTTTGTAGTGAAGCCTATAATAGTGGGATTTGAGAGGAAGAAAGGTCTTGTGATTCATTCACTCTGGAAATTCGGGTCTAGTTCCCTGCTCTGTCACAGACTTACTGTTTGGCCTTGGGCAAATCATTCCTTCTCACTGTTCCTCAGTCTGAACAATGGAGATAATAATACTTCCCTTCTCTTCCTTGTTTATTTAGTTTGTAAGCTGCTTGGGACAGAGACTGTTTTGTACTATCTCTGTGTACAGTTACCTAGAGCAATAGGACTTTGATCTCAGTTAGGAACAACTGTAATACAAATAAATAACAACTTGCCTATTGATGAAAAGAAACTTCACTACAAGTGCAAAGTTAGTCACCTGAAGTTCACTGCAGTAAACGTATTTCTTTTCCACTTCAATATAAGTAGAGATTTCCTATACCTGGTCTGAAAAGCTCATCACCTGCTGACCAGAGGGATAGGGAATCTCTACTTATATTGAAGTGGAAAAGAAATACGTTTACTGCAGTGAACTTCAGGTGACTAACTTTGCACTTGTAGTGAAGTTTCTTTTCATCAATAGGCAAGTTGTCAAGAATCCTGGACTAATACAGGGTATGCTCCAGAACCATCCATAAATATGTACTTCCGATAAAATGCATGTCAATAGTATTAATTCATTTTAACTCACTGACAAACCTTAAAATATAACTAGGCTTGGTAAACTCTATGCACACAAACCAATGAAAAATATTTCAATTTATAGTCATCTTAATTTACAAACAGGCACAGTAAGAAAAATGGTGTTTGAGAACTTATTGGAGTTTGATGTTAGGATATTTACTTTGTGAATTTTGACATGGGATGTTGACAATTTGTGTTTTAATGATGATAAAGCATTAACTTTTTGAATCTCCATATCTGCTACCATTAAATAATTGTCTGACATGCACACACCCTGCATAACTTCCTGCAACTGTAAATGTTTAATAAAACCTGGAAACAATGTTTACAAATAAACATTGATATTATCTGTCAAAATTATAAAAAAAATAAAACTGGAATTCTGCGGAGCCTAAGTAAAACATATTGGTAGGACTGACTAAACAGGCCAATGAAGTGAATAGCCTAGGGTGATGTTAAAGCGCTGAAATCATTTATGGGAGCACTTCCAGATTAATTTATTGAAAAAGATGTGATTTGCATTGAAACACAACTTGTATTGTGCAGAGAATGAAATCCTTTCATATTACAATACACTCCCTATGGATCTAATTACAGCAGACGTTCACACATCACACTGATAACATGGAGGAAATCTGCAGTTCCACAGGGTTCTCTCTTCATTTGATGTAATTGCTGTGATTAGTAAGGGGGCTCATTTGCGTAGTCCATCAAAATACATTATTCAGTATTTAAGGAACAAGAGTTCAATATCAATAGCAGTTTTCATCAGTAAGCTGCAAGGTTTTTTTTTTTGCTAAGATGTTGCATAGATCCTCTCCCACTTTGCCATATAAATAAAATTAAGCTGTTTGCTAGGTTGGTGGCACTTACAGGAATGTTTCGGTTGTCTAAGAGCACAGTTCTATAAAGAGTTTTAATATTCCTACATTGTGCAATCATTGATCTTTTGACAACCATAAAATTGCAGAGTGCAGCTGTAAATGGCATTTAGAAATGGCTAACCTGCTTTTGTTCTGACAACAGATGTGTAGGTGGGAGAAGTCTTACTAGTTCACTTTTGCAAAAATGAGTTACAAAAAATAATTCTTTAGGAGAAGAGGGTAGCTGCAGGAGCTTGTCATGCCCCCTATCTGGTTACATTACTTTACATAACTATCCTCTCTCACATTCACTAAAAATAGAAGTTTTGATCATCTTATACAAACTCTTTGGGCCAAAAGGATGTGAGAGCAGAATTTAGCCCTTTACGCCTGAAACTGGATCCAAATTTCAAGGAATTGCTGGTTTTTGTCACTCTTCTTGAGTCACATGTTTCTGTTTGTGAACATCTATTAGATTAGTAAACTCCTGCACTTTCCAGACATTTTTCCATGATACCTGTCCAACACTGACTGTATTTTTCCAAGATAGAATATCCCACCTGCCTCATTCTCAACCCTGGTCCTTACCATGGCCTTGCTATCTAGAAAGATCTCTAGCTAAGTGTGGATCAACAGAATTAGAATAATATCTCATTTATTCATAACTTGTCTATCTTAGATCAGATATGATGATAACAATTCTTTATAAGAAGCGGCAAACACAACAATCTGATGCACACAGTCAACATCACATGCTATACTAGAAAGTCTCTTTGATTCAGAACATCTCAGTTCTCTAACATCAAAGTATTTAATACTTAAACATTTTAAATATAAAATACTATGTACAATGGAGCAGCAATTTACCCATTACCCAGAGGCTAATGGGTAAATTAGAAAACCATTTAAGAAACTAAAAGAGTTTGGAAGGCTGCAGGGTTAGCTATTACTACCAAAAAAAAGGGGGGGGGGGAACGTCCATTGCAGTTCTGAATTACAGAACTAATTTAAGAACAATTGTGCTAAAGTACAATCAATTAGGCAACAAAATTTCCTTCTCTAAAGTAAATTATAAACGTGACCTGTGACAAAAACAAGTGAAGTTTGGCGGGTGTTTAATGAGGGAGGAGGAGAAAGGAACGGGATGCAACGGGCTGTGATTTAAAGCCAAGTGGCTGCTTTATTACTGTTAATATGGGACGGTTTACAACTTGGATTGGCAGGGGACAAGTGGGAAAGATAATTCATCAATTAAAAATGGCATCTAACTTAAAACTTTTACAACTCTACTCGGGGAAGGGGGTAAAACATCAACTAGAAACAGTACTAGAACTTAAAACATACGTACCGCACTCCAGACGCAACTGACCAGCAGTATGGATACCGAGTACATAACAGAGATGTGGGACGTAGTTTAAAAAAAATAAAGTACAAAAGAAGAGAAGAAACACACGACACGAGCCGGCAAAATCCGGAGGAGACCCTGGCCGATAGGGTGATCAGTCCGTACGGCTAACACGCAGGCACTCCTCCCGATTTAGGTGCGGGCTTCTGGTTTTGTATGGGGACACTTAGCTCATATTGGTGTCGGATTGGTTCCTTGCTCCTTCACCTTCCGGGTTCCAGACTGGTGCCCTGTACGCAAAGCTAGGGACTGCACCCAGCACCTCTTTTTCCCCCGGCAGGCTTGTATCTTTGCACACGGTACACTTGTGACCGACAAGCGGCCAGAACTTGAACTCCGGGCTAAGGGTTGCGACAACCTGAAAGCTCTCTGCCATCCATAGCGCTATCCTACAGTAGCTACAGATTCACTAATTTATATGTATTTGCCATAGTGCCCAGAGTCCCTATCAAATTGGATTTAAAACACACGCAAGAGGTGGTTCCTGCCCATTGTTATCAGTTGGCACTTTCCAGTAGGCATGATGTTGATAGTGGGCCTTGATGAGGGATTTGAAGGAAGAGACAGTAGTGGTTTTAGAGTCTAGTTCACAGAGGACATTGTATGTGCACAGGGTGGGATGGTAGAAGACACAAAGAAACTGTGGGGAGAAATGAGCGATTGAGTGGCAGAGACTGGCATCAAAGCAGAAAGGGAAGCTCAGTATAATATTAATTTGATCCATAAGTGACATTGCCGCAACACTAGGGAAAAATTCATTTAATAAGCAGTATGACTTGCGATAGGAGTTGACTGTTCCTTTGAAAATCCCAGTCTCCATTGCCTATAACATTTATTATCCATTACTCTTTAACATATAGTAAATTTAGTCTTAGTAGCCCAATGCAAATGTTAATATAATATATTACCAATATCCACATTTCTCCACATCTCCTTTCAACACCTCTCTGCTGTTATAGTTTGTCAGATTTATACCTCTAAAAATACTGGTTTCTCTGAAAGAGTTAAAAAAAATCACCCTTTGTGTGTATACTCTTATCTGGACAAAACAAATTCTCAATTTTAGTTTTTAAAATAAGTTCAGAACATCTGAGATCACTGAGATTTCTATGGACAAATTTGACACCTTTTCCATGTTTACTCTCCATGTGAGACTTTCCTAATATTACATTATGCAGGCTATTTACTTGTTAGCTTGTTATAGGATAGAATCATAGAACTGGAAGGGATCTTGAGAGGTCATCTAGTCCAGTCCCCTGCACTCATGGCAGGACTAATTATCTAGACCATTCCTGACAGGTGTTTGCCTAACCTGTTCTTAAAAATCTCCAATGATGGAGATTCCACAACCTCCCTAGGCAATTTAGTCCATTGCTTAATCACCCTGACAGTTAGGAAGTTTATCCTAATGTCCAAACTAAACTTCCCTTGCTGCAATTTAAGCCCATTGCTTCTTGTCCTATCCTCAGTGGTTAAGAAAAACAATTTTTCTTCCTCCTCCTTGTAACAACCTTTTATATACTTGAAGACTGTTATCATGTCCCCTCTCAGTCTTCTCTTTTCCAGACTAAACAAACCCAATTTTTTCAATCTTCCCTCATAGGCCATGTTTTCTAGACCTTTAATCATTTTTGTTGCTTTTCTTGGACTCTCTCCAATTTGTCCACATCCTTCTTGAAATGTGGTGCCCAGAATTAGACACTACACTCCAGTTGAGGCCTAATCAGAGTTGAGTAGAGCAGAAAAAATACTTCTTGTGTCTTGCTTACAACACTCCTGCTAATACATCCCAGAATGATGTTCGCTTTTTTTGCAACAGCGTTACACTGTTGACTCATATTTAGCTTGTGGTCCATTATGACTCCAAGATCCCTTTCCGCACTACTCCTTCCTAGGCAGTCATTTCCCATTTTGTATGTGTGCAACTGATTGTTCCTTCCTAAATGGAGTATTTTCCTAAATGGAGCATCATAGTGATGATGCTGTAGGAAAGCACTGAAGGTAGAGGAAGCACTTAAAATTGTGAGTTCTTGTTTTCAATTACTTATAAATTTCTGAAAAAAAATCTCTTTGGGTTGAAATTTCCGTTTGTTCTGAGCACACAGATGAATGTTTGTGGGTGTATGGTATAAATCTGTTCATTCATTTGTGATTTATCAAGCTTAAAATAAAATGTACTTTAATAAAAATGTCAGATATCTTTGCATTTGAATAACTAAAAATTAGGTCTGTTTTTAAAATATTAAAATGTCTAGTGAGCACACAAGTATTTGTGCATGCTCTTGTTTGCCATTACTTTATCTTATTGAAGTGGTTTGTTTGTATTTTGCTTTTTTACTCAGGTTCAACTGGCCAGTTTCACTTTTGTTTATAGTTGATTTCACTTGCAGGTTCTCAGGAACTATCACAGTGCTGTTGTTAGCTGCTTAGATCCTATAGTGATAAGCACAGTATAAGAACCAATATAGAATAGAATAGAATTGTCTTTGTGTAGGAGAGGGTTTTCATTTAAAAACACATGCTTATCATTATTTATGGTAACATTTCTGTTCATATTAAGTTAAATCCATCCTCCTTCTCCAAAGGTTTTGGGGACCCTACTCAGGGAGTATAACTCACTCTGCATCCCCACACAGCAGGTTTGGGAGATAGGACAAGGATGAGCTTGGTAGCTCTGCCCCTATGAAGATCCATTAGTCATTGACTTCTACCCCTTTCTAGTGCAGGGACCCAGGAATGACTTGGGCTACTGAAACTGGAAGATTGCAGTTTCAGCCACAGAGCACTGTAAGAAGGCAGGGAGGGTTTCTTTCGCCTTTTTTTCCAATTCACCATCTGCACCAAGCGCAGCTGTTCAAGTTTGGTGCAGGTGAGAGTTTTGATGCTCTTTGATTTTGTTTGTTTATTTTACCACAGACTCTGTTTAGGGCCCATTCTCCATGGAGAGAGTCCCTTTAAGAAAAAATGTGAGTTTCTACAGAGGTGCCAGAAAATATTTCTACTCTGATTTCACATTTCTGACCAGAACAAAGATTTCAGTTAAAACAGAAATTCGGGTTTTCTTCAGATGTTATAAAACTGCTTACGTATTTTAATATTGTAGAGAAAATGTTGTTCTCATGTGTATTATCTACCATAATGAATATTGTTAAGCAGATACCATACATCCTGCCATCTGCTGATGTTAATTAGGGAATGTTTACATAAAATGATAACTACCAAAATAATTAGCTAAATACACTCAATAATGTGGTGCCTAAAACCTGCCAAGAAGAACATGTACTAATTCCTATCCACCTCCATTGTTACCTTAAGAACAGCTCTCTCCATAGCAACTGAAAACTTTTCAAGGCAGCAATAAACTAATCCTCTCCAGCTTCCAGAGCACCATCAAGGAATTTTAAAAACATCGGACTTTCCAGCAGCTAAATACTTTTGGGGATTCAAAAGGCCACAAAGCTAGAGATACACAATCATTCATTTTTTTCTGCTGAAGGTAAGAACACGGTGTTAGAAATGGTTGTGTCCCTATAACTGTGATGCTTTTAAATGCTAACCTATTTCTAAATGTTAACTTAAAGCTAAAATAAATTTTGAAACATCAAAACCTTTCAGAGTGTGCTATCCCACGCTAACTTTTATCTGAATGCATGCCAAGTTATAACTCAGCAAAAGTTTTTAGTTTACTCTACTTTAGCAATCTGTTAGCACAGCATTTTTAAAAAGGAAATCAGATCTGTATTATTTTACAGTGAAAAGAAGCAGATGTTGCGTGTGGCTATTTAACATATGTATGTATATTTCCAAAGGCCTGCTCCTCAGTAAAGGGAGAACTCTTTAGTGGAAAACTAAAGTTAAACTCCTTTACAACTGGCATGCTCCTATATCAAGATAGATTACAGTAAGGACAGATCCTAAAGTACGTTAGGAAAGATATGTCTAGGATCGTTTGCTTTTACTGTTCGGAACACTATCTTTGCATCTAGGATTATTAAAAGTGAGAACTAGTTACTTTTGAGACATTTCTACATTTTTCAAGTTGTATGAATGACATAATTACAGCAATTTTGCAGCTCTTTCCTCTGACCATAAAGCAGCATTAATTTCCAGTTAAAATGTTTTGGGTTTGTTTTTCCCCCTGCTTTATAGCTAATGTTAATTAATTAAGATGAAAACTACTGTAAGTCATTGCTAGGCATCAGTACTACTGAACATGTATGTCAGAATTCCTGCACAATGCTTTATTTGCTCCTCATATACAAGTACATCTACTAGCCCTTGGGAATCTGTTTCCTAATGGAGTAAAAGAGAAAGCAATTATATTTGTTCCTGTACTTACTAAAGGAGATTATAATCAAATATAGTAACATAATAGGGAAATGAAAAATGTGTATTATACTCAAAACTTTTAATGTGAAGGAAGGGCAGTCCGATTTAACCACTTACCAGTAATTCTACAGAATTTTTAAGGCCACTGTCATCTTAGTTTCCTGCTGTTTCAGGCTGTAAAGTCCCTACAAACCCCCTGTTGTTCAGAAACAGCTTGTCACTGCAAATCAGCTTAGCCAACCAATTAATAAATCCTTTCAAACATATTGCAGTCACTCTAATTAAATGGTTTTTGTTTTTCTTTACCATACAAATTCCTCAGGGTTCAACTTTAAGCTGTGAACTACGAACCACCATTCAACTCTCAACACGGACACGCACTTACAGGAAGAAGAGGAAATGTGTTTTCTGACCAAGCATCCAGCTTTTTGGGTGGCATTTTCAGCTTTCATATTTGGTGTGGTCACTGCAGAAGCACAGTCTGGGAAAGAGCACAAGCAGGAAAGCAGCTACGCTCCCGGCCAAGGCTATCTGACGGAAGTTTTACGCATTCTCTCAGCTGACAACTACACTGAGCTCCACAAGAATCACTCAAGAAAACTTATCAAAATGTTACTGGAGAGAGCTGAATGTCCACAGTGGATTTATGGGATGCAGGAGGATTGTAATCTGGTTAGTGTATCAATTAATGAAGGGTACATTTAAAAGATGAGTTCAGAAATCATTTATTCGGGTGAAGCCATCCTAATGCATATCATGGGCACACACGACATTCATTCTTTCAAACAAAAATGAACTGCCACAATTATTTAATTGCTAATGATTTATATTGCTTATTTATTTTTGTAAAGAGGGCCCCCAAGTACTTCAAGTATACCTTAAAAACTTAGATCAATTTATCTTTCACTTATTGCCAGATATTTCAGATATTTATTTTCAAACTAATGTTTTCCTCTTTACTTCTTCCTACAGTTATATCGTTAGCTTGAATTTGAAACACAAAAAGAAATGTCTATTGTAGTTAGAGATGGATGGGGAGAAATAGGAATGGTTTTGTGAAACCATTCTGATTGTTATTTTGCAAAACTCAAACCCAACCCATGGTTTGTTCAGCTCCATATGCCATTTCCCCCAAGCCTGCAAGGTTTAGGGGTGGTTTTGGAAAAAAATGTTCTGGTCAAGATAGCTCAAGAGCAGATAAAGGATTCTGCAAATCCAGACTCTGGGATTGGAAGAATTCCAGGGTATTAAAATGTTTGCAATCACAGCTCCATGCAGGGGCTCAATCCCCTAGTAAATTCAGACTACTGACTGGGCTATTTCTTCCCACTGGTTTGACCATGGAAGGAAAAGGGGAATAGGATGCCAGATTCAGGTACGAGGGAGACTATGCTGTGGTCGAGGGCCCAGATGGAAGGAAATGTAGATTTGGAAGATGCTCCAAGTTTGGATTGGGACCCCAGAAAACTGATGGATTCTGGCTCCAATTAAGATTAATCCAGCTTGTTCTAGGTCTGGCTTATCTCTAACAGCAGGGAATTATACAGAGAGTATTGTGGCTTCATGTCAGAATCAAGAAGCAGCAGGTGGTGAAGGCTAATGATGGGGAAAGCTGACGTTTACTGTGAAAGTAAAATGCTCCCTGTATTCAACAGGACCAATGTGTTGGAGAGGAGATTTCAGTCCTCTGCCGTAGAGTACCTACTCATTTAAATAGCCATAGTAACAAATGCTGACATTTTTTATAACTGCCCCAGGGTGAATGAGCACTGGTAAATAATGTAGGGCTCCATGCTCTCCTACAGGGGTTATTCCTGCATAGAGGAGTGGAAACTTCCTGGGAATTCTTCCATCATAGGCCAAGGTTTTCCTTGTGTTTTGTGACCTATTTATAGAAAGCACAGGGATGATGGCAAAGGAAAGATTTTCTGAACCCTTCTCACAGTTTCAGCTAGGCTAGCCTGGGCAAATAGTAAGTCCATGCAGTACAGTGGCTTTTTTATAAGCTTGAAATCCTGCAAGAGCTAACAAACACCCAAAATGGAGAAAAACTCATGACAGCAATTGTTCTTGAAACATCTG